>NC_056727.1:7460547-7520547 GCF_019279795.1 Protopterus annectens | reverse complement strand
CTTCACAAAAAGATAAATTATAAGGCACCATTCAGTCATCTACAGAATGCCTCTAAAGAACAAATTGCTATAATCTTGGAAAGTCATTTAGCAGTGGAAAACTAGCAATCACCAAAATATTTGATAAAGAAAAAAATAACACCAGTTAGTAACGTATGCGACCTACTCATGTTATAAATCTAGCAAAAAAAAAAAAATTTAAATTAAGATTGGGATCCTGCTGCAAATTAAATATAGCTTACAGTAATAAAACCACTACAAGCTGAAATTTAAGTAATTACCTGATCAGAAACAGTAAAAGTCATCCAAAATGTAAATAAATATATATATATGTATATATATATATATATATATATATATATATATATATATATATGTGTGTGTGTATATATATATATATATATATATATATGTATATATATATATATATATATATATATATATATATATATATATGTATGTATATATATATATATATATATATATACTAGAGAGATGCATTCACTCTCAAATCTCAGATTACCTCCTTACTAACAACCTCCTTTCTAATACTCAGCATGGTTTCTGACCAAACCACAGCACCACCACTGCCTTACTCTCTTTTACTAACACTATCCTTCACCATAAAAACAATGGCCATCTCTCCTCTGCTACTTTCCTAGACCTATCTAAAGCATTTGACATGGTCCCACACAAACAACTCCTCTCTGTACTCAATAACCTATCCTTTTTTCAATCAGTCACCAACTGGTTTCAAAGTTACCTGTCTGACTGCCAGCAATCTGTTATATGGCAAAATGACATATCTCCCCAACTACCTTTCTCTGTTGGTGTTCCCAAGGATCCATCCTTGGACCCCTACTCTTCTCTATTTTCACCAGTAATTTAGCCTCTGCCACCAAACATGGCACACTCATACAATATGCAGATGACTCAACCATCATCTGCTCCGCCCAGTCCCTACCCGAACTGCAAAAGGTCACATAGCATGCCTTTTCCTCTGTTGAAACTTGGCTATCCGATGCCCAGTTAATACTCAACCCAAACAAAACTAAACTCCTCATATTCAAACCCACCAAACATACTCAAAACAACTCTCACTTTAACATCACAGCAAAAGACAACACCACTATCCACCCAACAGATCACACCAAATTGTTAGGAGTTGAAATAGACAACAATCTCAGATTTGACATTCACATATCCATGACCATAAACAATGTCCACCAAAAACTAGGAGCCTTATACATAAATAAGCAACTCCTCACCAAAGCAGCTAGGATTTCAGTTGCAAATCTGCACCTTATCTCCACCCTACTTTATGCCTCTCCAATATATACCAACCTAAGGCAATGCTATCTAAATAAACTTGAGACGTGCTACAACAAAATTGCCAAATTCACCACCGGGACATCCAACCACAGTTACCATGGTCTCTCACTTACTGAACTAGGCTGGCTAGATCTCCCTCACCTCCTTCAATGGTATCAACTTACACTCGTCCACAAACTGGTTAACCATCCTCAAAAGGTCCCATCCCTCCAGTATCTACTCCAACCCTATCGCACCACCAGACCACTACGATCCAGCAACAAAAATCAATTACAGGTTACTAGAGCCAATAACACTGCTGGAGAAGCACTATTCTCCAGCGCTATAGCCAAATTATGGACCCCCCCCCCACAATAACCTCTCTACCATCATGCACCCACTTCAAAGCTTTACTTAAAGCGCACCTAAAAACATGCTGGCTATGCCCTTGTAACTCTCCCCTCTAACGTCTCCCACTCCATCTACCCTGTACCTCTCTTCCACGCCACAAACTACCTTTGATTACAGCAAGCTCTGATACTTCCATGCCTATCTACTTATTATATGGCAGTAACTTCTTATTGTAACACTTGTTAATATCTGCCATGACTTCGTGGACAGAACAGATGCTAGTTATCTATTGAATGTACTCTGTAACTATGTTTGTAATATTTTAATTGCTAGGATTCTTAATCTGTAACTATGTCTGTAATATTTTAATTTGCGGAGCTTTTCTCCCCAGGCCTCCTCTGAAAATGGACCTGCATCCAGTCGGACATTCCCGGTCAACAAATGTAAATAAATAAATAAATTATATATATATATATATATATATATATATATATATATATATATATATATATCTGTGTGTGTGTGTGTGTGTGTATCATAAATACTGAAAGTATAACTTCAACTCCATAGACTGCACAAATTGGAAGTTAACCACTGCAAGCATGAACAGGACATGAATAAAATAAAACATTTATAAATAAATCCAACTTAAAATATGCAAAAACATTAACATATCTATGCTAAAATACATAAAAACACTCCTCAAAAATTAAATATTTATAAATATGCATGCCTCTATGCAGAAAAGAACAGTCCCAAAAGCAGCATAAACAAATATCCATTCAGACGAAGCTAAGATGTACATTTACTGACACAGTGCAGAAAAGTAAAAGACTGCATTAATCTTCTTCTTTTGGCTTTTCCTGGTCAGGGGTCACCACAGCAGATCACCTGTCCGCTCATGATTGGCAGTGGAGTTTTATAGTGTTGAGTTGCCAGCCCGGCACCCAACCTTCCACAGAAGGCACACACACACACGCACACGCACTCACACCTAGGGCCAATTTAGAGTGTCCAATCCACCTGCAGCATGTCTTTGGGATGTGGGAAGAAACCGGAGCACCCAGAGGAAACCCACGTGACCACAGGGAGGACATGCAGACTCCACACAGAAGGCACCCCAGCCAAGGATTGAACCAGAGAACTTCTTGCTATGAGGTGACAATGCTAACAACTGCACCACCATGGCCACCTTAAAAGACTGCATTAATACAAATGCATAATACAATAGTAATTGTGTTTCTTTATGATCTCCATTGTCTGTAGTATAGGTTCATATATTGTTTACTGTTTTGAATAATGGGCCTGTTAAAATGTTTATTTTTCTGTCATATAAAAAGTGCCATAAAAGCACAAATTATATAAAGGCAAAAAGCATGCCATTGAACAAAACAACATATGAAGAATGATGAGCATTGTTTGCTTAGACAGCATATGTCTTTCAGATCTTGGAGCTGCCACTAAATTGATTCCTCTCATGAAACTTTTAAGGCTATGTAACCTGTAAAACTATATACGCAAACAATAATGGCTGACAGGGTGTATGTTAATGTGTAATTAATGTCATCCCAGGGGTGTTATGAGGCCCAGTGCTGCAGGCAGATGGCCCTTACACCCCTGGAAGGGAGTACATTACACATCAACACACAGCCTGGAGGGCATTATTGCAGTTAGAAAATGGACTACTAGGGTCTAGATTTAAAAACGGACTTCAACTACTTTTTTACATTTTTTTAACTGTATTGTTGCAATGTATTTCTTTGTGGTTGTTATGTCTTCTGGTAAGATTTGCTAATTCGCTTATCCATGGCATCATGTTACCTAGGGAATTTTTTCCCATAGGTTCTGTAGTGTACCAGCATGTATGAAGATCAAGATGGTGCTTTGGAATTTTCTTTGGATGTAAGAATAATGCTGGTGGGTTTTCTGGTAATTTTGCGATGTATTTCTGATATGATGCTACTGGGCATAATGGACTGTCTTTTTGTTCATAGATTTAACCTCTGTATCATTGCTTATTACTTTCAGTTGGGTGTTTGTGGTTTTTAGCTTCTTCGTTCATTGTTAGTGTAAAGTATTTTGTTCCTGTGGAATCTGATAGTATTGTGGAACATTCTGGTTTCAGCTGTCTTTGTCCTTCTCTCCCTCTTCTTGCCATGTAGAGCTGTAAATCAAACCAGGCCTTTGTGACAAGAACTTGAGGTGTGCTTGGGGACAGTGCTTTGCAGTCTCTTATTTTTTCATGTCTTGTTTTGAAATTGCTGGATGATGACTTGCGTTATCTTTGTTTTCTTTTCTTAGTTTTTTTATCATGTATTGCAGTATATTGTTTACTGTTTTGAATATTGGGTCTGTTAAAATGTTTATTTTGCTGTCATTATTTGCATCATTTAAGGCTCGGTTTAATAAATCAGTTCTTAATGATATATATCTCTGCACTGAATATTATTTGCCATTGGCTGCTCTTACTTCAGCATAGAATAGTTTTATGAGGTCAACAATTTTATGTCTGTTGATTTTTAAGTTTATTTCTATGTTTTTGTGTTGAGCCCATTCATATAATGTAGATATTACCCATTTTGTGTACTAGTAAGTATTGTCTTCTTTACTATAGTGTTCTACTTGTTTTACTTCTTCATCTGATACTGTTCAGAATTTGTTGTTAAATGTAGTGTTAGAAGAATTTGATGAAGTGGATTGATGATTGTCTTCATTTTTGTATTCCTGTGTTGTCAGTATTTGAGGCTGTGGCTTACCTGTTACTTCTGTTTCATTGTTTGGTGCTGCTTCTGATGTTTCTTGGGTGTTTTCTGTCGTTTTTTGCATGTTTCTGTTTGATTCGGAGATAGTGGTGCTGTTTATATTTTCCGTAGTTGATTCTTCTTGTGTTTCTTTGTAATCTCCATTGTCTGTAGCATAGGTTCTTCCTTCTTGGTTTTCATCTGCATAGGCTGTATATGTTCTTTTATTTACTTTCTTATTAATATCTTCTAGGATATTGTTTAAGTCAGTTGAGTCAAATAGCTGAAATGATATACCAAATGGGTTTGACAATTTTTTTATTTTCCTTGTATCATTTATTTTTTTCTGTCAGGCTTTTCTTTTGTTACAACTGTTGTGTAGTGTGCTTCTCTGATTTGTGTTGTTAGGTTATGAGATCATGTGACCATCTATTTTGTTTGGCTGTTTAACATTTCATATGTATAAGTATAAGTACATAGAGATTTAATAGTGATTTTTTTTTGTGTAGTGTTAATGTAGTTTCAAAGGTATTTGTTTTTGTAAGTTTTGGCCACTACATGTCACTGTCTATATCTCTTTAGATTGTTTGAATTTGTTTTGGTCTGTGTTAACCTGCGTACTAACGAATGAGAAAGAATACCGTGGATGCTTACCTGGTGTTGTTATTTAAGGTTAGTTTTTATTATATTATTGAAGGACAAAGGTTTAGAAATAGGGATACACTTTAAATATTTCTTTTATAGAGTTAAAACGTTGTTTGAATTAGCTTCCTTTTAATGAGAGGTACAATGTTTTTAACTGTAGTTGTTGATAGTTAGTGCATTTAATTCTTGATGAGTTGATAAAACTTGTAAATTAGATTGGGAGTAGCTATTTTTTTTAGGAGACACTCTTTTAAAAGTGCAACCGGTTTAGTAATATGGCTCTTGTTATTATTCGTTGATGTATTTACATTGGTGTTTTGCAGGTATTTGCTTTTGAATGTGTATATGGTTGCTTACGTGTAGGAGTGAGTGCTTGTTGAACTTTTACTTTGTATATTTTGAAGAGTTTTATGTAAAATTGTAACAGGAAATGTTTAGTTATGCTTACTAAGTATGAAAGAGCTTTTAGCGAGCAAAAAATTGGTGTCCGTTTCTTTTTTTTCCGGTACAAGTTTCATGGTGGTTTAATACGCTGCTGTGAAGCATCATACTTGCTTTTGAGCAAACATTACTTGTTCATTTATACCCTGCTGCAGAATGATCATTCACCAATGTTGCTTTAATGTTGCAAATTTTCATTTTCTAAATTTTTTTAAAGCACTCTGCTAGTTATATTCCAACTACCTCATCTGCAGTCTTTCACAACTGTCAAATTCCTGTATACTTGAAGGACAGACAGCAATTGACTATAGCACTGACCCTTAATAAATGTAAATCAGAAAAAAAATTATAGTTGACAAATAATGTAACTTTCTTCCCTTCTTGTTCAGGACTAATCATTTTCTCACATTAAAAACAAGAAGTAATAACAAAAGGTAACTATATTAAATAAATGGCTAAATAAATACACACATTCATAAATTAAATTGTGACAAAAACATGTCTTCTTTCGGCTTTTCCCAGTTAGGGGTCGCCACAGCGGAACTCCTGTCCGCTAATGATTGGCAGTAGATTTTTACGTACTGGCTTGCCGGACCTAACGCACAACCTTCAACGAAGGAACACCCATTCACGCATGTCACCACACAGAAGACGCTCTAACTGAGAATCGAACGGGCAACGTCTATCTGTGAGGCGACAACACTACCGCAGCACCACCACCGCAGTTACTTTTTACAAAAACATGTAAAACAATATTTCCCATTATCTACACATAATTAGAAAGAGAGTAAAGAAGCATCAAGTCATAAGTTTTAGTCTAAAAACACAGACTATTGAGACTATAAGCTACAGCTGGCAGTTCTGGGGTTTGATTCCATGAGCCACCATTTGTCTTTTATGTGACTCTGAGTAAGTTGCTTAACTAGACAGCGTCTGAAAAAGATCCACAGAAATCAAGAGTATAATCTCAAGTAACAAATAAAAAGCTAGTCAATGCGCATAGACTATAAAGTTGTATCAATACAGTAATTCTTTTATATGTTTATTTCTGCTTTAAAACTATAGATTTTTTTCTTTTATGATTTACAATGTCTGATGCATCTCACAATCATCTGCTTAACTTATATTTAAAGAAATGGTGAAAACATTGTCATAGCAATACATTACCACTTTACTGAAAAAAATACTATTTGGCATCAAAACAAGTAAAAAGCACACAAAGAAGCAAACTGAGATTAATTTTACATGTTGGAAAAAGGTTCATAATAAGAAAAAGGCCCTTTAAGCTTATGAATAAAAAATGTATGGTGAATATCAATATGTAAATGTATATATTTGCTAGTAGAACAAAGATGCCCACCCTTTCTGTTTAATAATGAAAGGTATTCTTAGATATTATATAAGTGCAGTCCCTGTATTTTTTCTTTTCAAGTATGCTAAAACAGGGGCCTAGAAAATGAATTAGTATACCTTCTATTTCTAAGAGCTGCTAATATGATGCTAACTGGTATGGATTCTGCTTGGTCTCATTTGGGCAGCTGATAGTTCCCAGGATATGTTTTCAGTCTTCAGAGGACATTTCGTCTTCATACTATGCCTTGTACTTGTGGAAATGGCTACCATTGTGGCTTTGGAACTACCACTATGGACTTTTGGGAGATCCCTTAAGAGCCATCTTTCTTAAGTGAAGCCTACGGATGCTTTTGTGGGCACTTTATTTGCCTTGTATCCATTTACCCTTTCTTGATTACTGCTGTACATGTCCATTTAATTTGATGTAGCTATGTTTTACAACTGCTGTATCACATTCTTTCTAATATGAATGGTGCCTAGTATATGAACTCCATAATAAACAGCTGGCAATTAATTGATTTACATGATTGACCAAGTGCAGTAATGTTGGATGCTACATGGCAAACAGTAAGGGGGCATCATAATAAATGGAAAATGAATCACATTGTAAAGTATTAATCATTTGCCTGCTGAAGAAAATGGAAGATAAAAGGTCAGATACAAGCCTAATCATATTTGTTGCATAGAGGTCATTGACGTACTGTGGACCTATTATGCCTGCCCATGGAAAAGAAGCTTTCTCACAACTGATATTCTACACATACTAAATGTTGCACACTTGTAGTCATATACTGGATACACTTCAATCACCTCAAAAGGAAAAGTCAAATTATAAGTGCAATGTTGTACTGCTTATGATAAAAAAAATCAGTTTATTTGAATGAATGCACGTTTAGAGAATGTACTATGTCTTTATACTTTTAATGAAAAAGCAACTAAAAAGAATGATTGAAAAACTCTAAAACATTTATTTTAAGTAGATCTTATATGAATCTGACACACGTTCATATACTCTACATCTAAAAGTCAAGGTAGCTATTTATTATTTTGTAGGCTGAGCTTAAGGGTCATTGACCCTTAACATACAATATTATAATTATTGCAGTAGAAGCAGTTTGAAAAGGTCACATAGAAGGAAATCACTTTGTTAAAGAAATAAATGGCTTAATGAAAAGTTGGACTGTAAATTCTTAATGGTTTGAAAGTTTAAGATAAGCATATGAGGTCAGAATGCTGACATGAAAAGAGGGGCCGGGTTTGTGAGGCTGATGTCTTGCTTCAGTGGACAGTGTTACTTACATTTGAATTTCAACATTTCAGGCACAACAGGGCAAGTGGAAAGCAGTGTCAGAATGCAAGTCGCAATGCAAAGAACCAAAGTTAAGCGTTGATTCAGTAGTAAAGATGTGAAATGCAGTACAAGGTAAGACAACACAGAACAACATAGAAATGTTGTGTGTGCGTGTGTGTGTGTGTGTGTGTGTGTGTGTGTGTGTGTGCGTGCGTATATGCCTTGATCTGTATATGTTTTTATATAATATATATGTAGGTTATATTTGAGTGCATGTACATATGCTTTTATCTGTATATATTTATGTATAATATATGCGTAGGTTGCATTTGTGTCCATGTATGCCTTGATTTGTATATGTTATAAATAATATATTTGTAGGTCATATTTGAGTGTGTATATGTCTTTATCTGTATATATTTTTATATAATATTTGTTTAGATTGTATTTATTCAGTGTGAAACTACTACACCAACTGCTGTTGAGAAAGTGCTTTCTGTCTTACAATGTTGTTACATCACAGTCACAATACCACACAAATCGACAGCAGTATAAGGGCAGCACTAGTAATACTTTAGTGTACCACTGTAAGGAGAGTAATAATCTAATGGGAGACATTTTGACTGACACTATGTAAATGTGCTTTTAAGTTTTTAAATAATTATGGCATAAAAACACCTCTAAATTAGTCATACAAATCAAAATATATTAGATGCAAATGGGGCTATTCAGAAATGTATTACAGATTTTTTTCTGCTTTCTTTCATGATGTCTATTCATTTTTGTAAATATCCACCTCAGTATAATCTATAGCTGCTACGTACTGTGTGATAAAAATGAGGCACAAAGATATCATCCCTTACTGTAGCATACTGGATTACTTGTAACCTCACTTATGGTTTCATCACAGCTGGTTTTCTAAGGTGTTTGTGTTGTACTACTGGCACCTTCTATCATATCCAGAATACACGCATGCAAATCATATCTTATATATGTCTGTAAAATGTGGAAAATTATTAACAAAACATAAACAAGAGAGCAAACCATTTCATGTCAGTAAATCATATAATATGTTATCCCTATACATTTTTAGCATAAATATTGAGGGACAAGCATCTATATATGCAGCAAATAAATAATATGATGTGGGCTGTTGTTGCTAGTTAAGTATCTCAGGGCAGTTTCTCATACTAATAATCTCCCTGTGCTATGGGGATGTGTGTAAATAAAACTAGAATACTTCCTGTTACTGTTCTTTTGCTGTTGTGAGTGGGAGTGTGTGATCATGGCAGTAGTACAACTGTTCTCTTTTCAGTGGGTAAACTTATTTATTTTCCTTTGACATCTATAATAACAATACATACCTCAGGTAGATCTGCTGAACTGCCTTTGGTAAAGACATCAGACTCTAAAGATATATAGTTGGAAAAATCTTTACTTAGAGACCAACCAGCTAAGGTACACCAATCTAATCCCATTATGGCTATGAGTTTAATTTACATTTTTTTGGTGAAGGGTATACATATGTGTTTTATGATTAACATACTCCAATGATTAAGATCTCTTAGATGGCTGTAAATGAATAACATTAAAACTGTTTTTTCATTTAATGTATGCAATAATACGATATATTACATACAAAAATGTATACAAATCTGCAGTAAACACGTATTCAACATAAATGTACTTTTACACTTTGTGTTCGTGTGTGTGTGTGTGTGTGTGTGTGTGTGTGGTGCACTCCTTATATAAACATGTCTATCTGTGTATGTATGTGTATGTATATATATATATATATAAAGAAATGTACACACACACACACACACACACACACACACACACACACACACACACACAGGCACACACATCCTGCCATTATCTCCATTTAAGGTACAGAAAGGCTTAAGGCTTATACCTAAAAGGTGACTAGTGTGGTAAAAAATATGAGTCATAAAATTCAGACAATGATGTGGTTTGCATTGATTGCTTGTAAAACTGAAACAGAATGAGTACCATAAAGGTCAGCAGTTTTATTTGCACCAAATTGCCCAGGCCCTCATTTGCATGCTGCTGAAAAGGAGCATTAAATCATACTAAATTGTTCCACTGGTATTTAAAAGCTCCTAGAAATGTAATCACTCCATACCTTTGCTAGTTCTTCAGTGTCAGTGCTCAAGTATATACAGGAGTGATATAATCTCAGATAGATGCTTTAAATAAATAACACCACACACATATTTTTAAAGAGATGACAGAATCTTATTTCACTAGCTGTATAAATGTCACAAAGCAGCTGTCCACAATCTATAGCCAATTTTTACTGGTCTCACTAGTAATTCTGAGAGTAAGGTTGCCTGTGTACAAGTTCCTTCTTTTTGTGTATGAATATCTTTTGAATCTAAGCCTTGCAGAATTGCAATAAGTTGATCATATTCTCAAGAACAAAACATTAAAACTATACAAAATAAGAACATTACATATGCTATGCTATGTTTATAATAGACCAATACATGGTGAAAAACAAACATTTGCTGCTCTAATCACACATGGCAAACGTAAACTAAAGAAACACATGTGGAAGTCACCTGAATGCAGTTTTGAAAAAGAACAATGCACAGTTTTATGTATTCAGAAAGTAGTACATGATTGTCTCTCTCCAGCTCATATTCAGCCAAATAACGGTTTTGAGCACTTCCAACATAAGAAATAATGCTAGGAGTCAGAGATAATGCCAGAATAGGAGACAGAGCCCGTCTCTGCTCTTCTGTATTATTTTTGCACAAGCCTGTCATTATGTGCATTTTTTATAACACTGTGTTTTCTTGTGTTTTCTTCCTCACAACAAAATTGTTTAGACTGTGTAATCTGTACAGGTCTGAAATTCAGAAATAACATTAGCAGGGTATGGTTTTAATTCATAACCTGTAAATTGTACTGTGCAGCATTTTATAACGTCATCAATTACTGTGCAAAACAAGACTTTGTTAGACTGTTGTTAGCTATTTGTGCCAACAAATTCTACACCAGTTGTATTCATATGTACAATTCTTTCTTAATGAGTCAATAGAATCAGTGAATGTTAAGTCACACACAGCTCATCCATTTTAAATATGTACAAAACAGAAAATACTGAACTGTGTCTTTAGGGAGATAAGTTAAACAAGGAATGAAGCAAAATATGAAAGGAATTATTTGAATGTTTTGACATTTTGTTGTTATTATAGGCCAGTTGAATGAGGATTTCAGATGGCAGATATTGTATATTATGTGTGGCTCTTTCAAAATAACTGTCAAGGAGCTTGGTAAAGAGTGTCATCAATCACCTCGTGAGAAAACAGAAAACAAAAAATTTTTAGGAATTCACATAAGGGATTATGTTCACAGAGAATTTGAATTTTGTGATTAGTGGGTAATGCTGTAGGACTCCATTGGGTACAATCCATCTCAATTTTATTGATTTGTGATAAAGAAAATGAAGGCAAATTAAGTAAAACGCCATGCAAATTAATTCAAATCTCATCCCTAGAATAATATTTAACTGATCCTGTAGAAGGGCTACAAAGGATGATGTGGTTTGCTACAGTAACCTACAATTTGCTTTATGATAGGTAATCCATCAGTGGTGGAAATCCTAACTAAACAGAAGAATAGTATAGCATAGCTCATGGCAGCTAAGACTGAAAGATACAAAAAATACCAAGTGCTTAGGAAGAAAGGGCGCAAAGATGAATTGTAGTGTATTGCTTTGGTAAATGTTACTGCCAAATACCAATGACAGGAACGTTTGTTAAAATCAGGGCTATAAGGTGAGTACATTTTCGACAGGGAAAAAAGTGTACACAAAGTGTGCTCTACACCAAGTGTGTATTTTTGTAAAATGACACAAAGAGGGAGTACACAAAAACAAGTTCAAAATGAAAGTACACACCTGTAAATTACCAGTGTCAGAAGAGCTGTTTCAAGTGATTCAATGAGCTTACACTCAAGATATAGTATGTTAAAAATGACTGTACAAAGCTAAATGCAACAGATGCTGATGAGACTGCACATACAGACAGGTAGGCGTGATGTGGCAAACTTGTAACCATACAGGAAAGTACATGCAAAGAAAATGAAAGGCTAATGCTTTTCAGGAAGGTGTGGTGCAGGGTCTAAGCTTACAGCCACAGGTGCAAAAACTGATAGCCTGCATTACTTCATTTTCATTCATTTAATGTCATGCTATATTTATGGGTGTTAAAATGGTTCTGTGATATCTTGATGATGATTTCTGTATGAATCCCATTTCAAAAAATGAACCAGATGGTATTTGAACTGTTTAGTCTGTAAGTTTGAACACATTTTCAAGGAAGGAAGCCCCTGGAAACTCACATGCTGGACTTTCCCACTTAACATGATCAACTCAGAGGTCATTGCACCTCAGAGGAAAGGGGGATTGTTCCTCTCTCTGGCAACTTCTGTCATCAAAGTGTACTCTACACCAAGTGTGCATTTTTGTACAGTTTGATACTAGTACACATTTCTACTGCTATTTAAAATGTATTAAAATGGCACAAAGAGGGAGTACAAATACAACTTAAAATTGACAGTACATGACCTGTAAATTAGTAATGTCAGAAGACTTGTTTCAAATGATTCAATGAGCTTAATCTCAAGATACACTGTTAAAAAAGACTGTACAACTCTAAATACCACAGGGTGTGTGTGTGTGTGTGTGTGTGTGTGTGTGTGTGTGTGTGTGTGTGTGTGTGTGTCTGTGTGTGTGTGTGTATGTGTGTGTGTGTGTGTTTGTAAGTATGTGCATGCTCATGTAAATGTGTGTAAGGGGATGATCTTACCATTTCTTGGAATTAAAACACTATAGACAAACAGTGCTTTGTATTTTAGACAAGCTGAAACAAATTCCATAGTATCGTGAAATATTACTTATCAATTAACTTATATGGAAAATAGTGCTTCCAAATACTCTCTTTTTTTTAACAGAGGCAGGTCATTTATTACTGTATATTGAGTACAGCTCTGAATATTATATGGTAGTCTTGCCACATCTTGTTGTGTTCAATGGCAAAAGACCTGCAGTCTTTGAAATTCCTTAATAGTTGTTGCAGAATTCAAATCTAGATAATGTTCCAAACTGACAGATGGAGAACATTACATAACATAAATTTAAATTTAGGCAGTAATATTACAGAGCAGATTCATGAATGCCTATACCAAGTGTACATGTTCTCTATTGAAAAACATCCTAGCACATTTTTTGTGCTGTCTAGTCACTTAGAAAGATTACACTAAGTGTAGATGTAATGTACACTCTGTAGTAACCTTTATGAATCCCCCTCGATATTTAAGGCTGCAAGAAAATCAGTATGAAAATTAAAATTATGCGGAAGAAGGTAGGAGTTAAGCTTGTATTGTGTATTCACTCAGAATGGTGTACACTTAGTGTGGGTGTCCATGAATCCGGCCTTCTATCTATATAGAATTTCTAAGTATGCATCCCATATAAGATAGCAAAAAAAGAAAACTCACATTTAAATATGTGAAGTCTACAAAGAAAAGGATTTGTGTAGAGATGAAGTCGGAAGGAAATGGAACTGGGAAGGATAATCTAAGAAGTAATAAAGACAGTTTTACTGAAAGTCCGTGAATGGATTATCAAAAATGATAAAAGCAAATACTATGGAGGCTGGAGGCATTGTAAGATACTTTTAGGTACTGAAAAAAGCTGTGACATTAGTAGCATGAAGGAAGAGATTACAGGCATCCTTGTACTGCTATAAATTGCTGAAGTGGAGAAATAGACAGAACAGGATTATTATCTGCAGCTGGTTTTAATACATCTGTAGTACAACAAGAGAAATTTCCTTTCATGTAATATATATCAGCCATGCTCACTTCCAAGAGTATTCCTAAGCATATGTCCACGTAGTCTCATTGCCCTGTTGCTTTTGACATAGTATACAATACTTCACCTGCATACACCTCTCATGTTCTTCATTTTACCTGAATATCTGTCAGCTCCTTTGACATTGAGGGATGAACCCTTATGATCCCAGTGATCCAGGTTCATTTAGCAGTTGAGCCACCTGATGCAGATGGCAAGGGTCAGGGACAGAATGACAAGGCCGAGTCTACTTGCCTTTCTTGATCGAAGAGTCAAGGGATGAAATGTATTGGGACTAGAAAAAATATTAAAGTACTGATGAAGGCTAGATCAAAGAATGGTAGCTAGTTTAAGTAAGTGGACAGGAATGAGGACATATCTATCCTTTTGCCAAGGTGGGACCTCTCTCTATTACCATGCATCATGGCTCATCTCAACCTCCACAGACAGTTAGGACCATGACCTGTTCTAGCTAAGCCTTCCTCTGGAAACAGTAATAGCAGCTACCAGACCTGATGACTTCCTATGGGAGACCCAATAACAACAATCTTGAGGGAGGGGCTAGTGACTCTGCCTTGGGGAGATAAACACATGTATGAACCATCAACATAGAAAAGTGCCTACTGATTGGAGAGAGGATAAGCTCATGAGAGACACACTGCAGCAAATGTTAAATCAGCAAGAGAAACTCTCAGGGGAAAAAAAGTTAAATTGACCATCCACAGAGCCAGAAACTATGGCAGTACTTATTATATTTAGAGTAGTTTCCTCATACATATCTCCAGTAACACAGGTAAACTGGCTGTCTGGGTGTTCTGCCACTGACTTTCTTCTTCCTCAGCTAGTCCTTTGACTACTTACTAAAAACAATAAAAAAGGCAAGAAGAAAAAACTGTCGCAAAACACAAAAATGCCAAGCAGGAACAGAAGGATGAACCCCTCTGCAGTAAATGAATGCACCTATTCAGGCCAAATTCAATAAAACCAATACTGGAGTTTATTGAAAAGAATATAACAAATGATAAGCGCTTTCGACCTGACCATCATCAGATAATAAATGTAATCACACAATCTATTTATATAGTTCAGAAAAACTGGGTAAAAAAATCATTAAACAATTAATACATTATTTAAACTGACACACACACCCTTATAGGAAAAGACATGTAAAGGACTGTATTATATATGTAACATATAAAATCTGTATAAGATGAAATAAATAGATGGTAAAAATTCTCATTGTAATATAAAAACATAGATAAAATGGTGTTTAAAATACATAAATATTGAATAAATAATTATTTAAAACAGTGTTATCTTTCTAGGGCTTTTAATTTTAAAAGAGAGGTGATAGAAATGTGTTCATTTAAGCCTGGCCAACTAGATGCATTAAGATGCAGTTGCCAGTAAAGCTCCCTATTTTCTAGTAAAAGAGACCAAGATCCAACTCGAAGTTCTGTTTTAATAAAAGAGACCAGGCTCCACCTCAAGGTTCTGTTTTAATAAAAGAGACCAGGCTCCACCTCAAGGTTCTGTTTTAATAAAAGAGACAAGGCTCCACCTCAAGGTTCTGTTTTAATAAAAGAGACCAGGCTTCACCTCGAGGTTCTGTTTTAATAAAAGAGACCAGGCTTCACCTCGAGGTTCTGTTTTAATAAAAGCAACCGGGCTCCACCTCGAGATTCTGTTTTAATAAAAGAGACCAGGCTCCACCTCGAAGTTCTGTTTTAATAAAAGAGACCAGGCTCTACCTCGAGGTTCTGTTTTAATAAAAGAGACCAGGCTCCACCTCGAGGTTCTGTTTTAATAAAAGAGACCAGGCTCCACCTCAAGGTTCTGTTTTAATATTATCAATGACAGTAAAATGAAAAGAATGACCAGTATTTTCCATTATGTGCTTGCTAAGTGCATTTGTATCTTTTTTTGATTTTATGTCATACAAATGCTCATAGATATGTTTTTTAATTTATGGTCCATTTTTCCAATATAAAAACAGCTACAACAATTACACAGAGCGCAATAAATAATTCTTTCAGATCCACAATTGTATTTTTGATGAAGTTTTACTTCAATATCATTTATCAGAAAAGTGCTATCTTCCTTAATGTGTTTACAATAGTTACACATGGCACACTTTTTCATGTGCCCAACATTATTCATTCCCTTTGGTTTCAACTCAGATATGTTAAGTTTCTGCCCTTCTTAAATGCCATGGCAGGATGTGAATCAATAAATGGTCTAATGGCTTTTTCATGATTTAGTATGGCCCAATTCTATTCTAATTATAGCTGTCATTAGTGTTTATGGTAATGAAAGACGTCTTATAGTCCCTTTTTATTTCTTGGTTCTCCACATTTAAGCATTGAGTGGCATTGTTGATACTGGTGATGCTGGGGTCAATATCTGATAGTAAAGGACTAAAATGACCTCTCTTCCTTTTATTTACTATTTCCAACATAGTATCAATAATAAAGTTGTACGGATAGCCTCTCCTTGAAAACATGGATTTCAAGTTGTCACATTCACTGAGAAAATCATCCATGACTGAAACCATTCGGGCTGCCCTAACAAATTGCCCCTTTACAATGGCTTTTTTCTGTTTCAGTGGATGTGTACTTGAGTAATGGAGTAGGGAGTTGGAGTAGGTTTCCTTTCTATATATTTTTGAAACAAACTTATTGTTTGTATAATCTTTAGTGAGAAGAACATCTAAAAAGGGCAACTGGTCCATACTATAATTATGTGTGAATTTCAAAAATGCAGTAGTAGAATCCATATAAGAAATTAATTCATTGATGTGCTCTGGAGGTCCATCCCACAAAATAAAAATGTCATCCAGGAACCGGGTGTAACATTTTTCATGATTAAATATCGGACAGTTGAACAAAAACTTATTTTCCCATTGAGCGATAACAATATTTGCATACAGGCCCCCATAAGAACCCATTGCCACCCCCTCCTGTTGAAGATATATTTCATGGTTAAAGTAGATGAAGTTGTTTTTCAAAACAAGTTCAAGTGTGTATATACTTGGACATTGTTGCATTCAACTCTTTTTTCATATAAGTATTTTGAAACCCATTCCAAGGTTGTGTTATGGAGAATAACAGAATATAAATCTTTGATGTCGATAATCAAAAGGACATACCCAGTTTTAAATGTGGAGAACCAAGAAATAAAAAGGGACTACCAATATTTTGTGTTTAGTAATGTTTTTTATACTGTGCTGGTTATGCTTACAGATAATTGTAACCTTCTACACAAGACATCTCAGCAGTCCAGATTATCACTGAATATCCAGATTTTTCTTTCATATTTTTGGACTGTTCCTCATACAATTTGTGGTTTTCTGGTAAATCATTGACGACTAAAGTCATTAAATAATGACAGACATTTGAGTCTCAGATATCATATCCTTCAGAAAATGCATGCCAATACAATACGTTTTTTTTTTTTTCTAGCAACTTTCAAAGTTTATGAAAGCAGTATTTGAAATGTGTTCCTATTTTTGGGCCCTTGTCCCCTCGTTATTTTTGGCTTTGCTCGGATTTCTTGTGCTAAGTGGATGAAACGTATGTTCTACAACCAGATGACTGTGATTTCATTTGACTTCCTCTGCTTGTACTGATATAAAAGACATTGCTATTTTTAACCTCCTAACTGTTACCTTTCCCCCTGTAATACTGTTCACTAACTGGCAAATGCTGACAGTCACAAAACAGTTTTGGTATGCAAGATATACCTGTTATACATGAAAAGCAAAGGTTTGTGCTGACATCATTATTATGATTCACCATCAGTGAATGTGTGATCCACAGTCTATAAACGGGTACAATTATTTTTCACTACTAATTCCCATAAAATCAATCCCAGAATATAAAATGTGATACATTTATAGAGTGCCTGTATTAAGCTGTTCTATTACTACTACTATTTAGTGAGGTAAATCCTCAATGATTTGCAAGAAAGCGGACATTTTATGAGGAACAGACCAAAATTTGAGGCAAAAATCTGAACATTCTCTGAAAATCTGGACAGCTGAGAGCTATAATTTAGTTACATAAAAAAATAAATGCAAACTAATGCTGTTATGGTTTGTATTAAGGATATTACTGTTTGCAGTACTAATGGTTCAGCAAGCAACACACTTGTCTTTGATCTTGAGAGGAGCAGAAGGCTGTGGGTTCTATCCTCAAACCAGCTGCTTAGATTCATGTTCTATTACTGACACTGTAGGTCCAGTACTATATTGCTGAGATGTTGTCCTTTGTATTAGATGTTAAGGTGAGGTCACATCTGCTGAAGTTGGTTGTAGCTTAGGTGAATGTAAAAAATAGGGTCTATATTAGAAAACCGAACTTTCAAAATTTCGAGTGTTCTAATATCGAACTCTATCAATCGAAAATTTAAAACATCGAACATACAGAACAGCAAATTTTTTCCTAGGGAAAAAATTTGCTGTTCCAAAACACAAACACACAACACAAGCACACCAATCAAACAGCAATCCACACACATGCACCTAAACTCTTACATCTAACACTACACTAAATTATACATACACCACTAACTATCCACTTACCTTAACCCAAACCCTAACCCTAAGATCCGTCACTATCACATGATCACCTCACCCATGCCCTAACCGTAACTCACCTACCCCACCCTAACCCTCACATCCACACAATCGCACACTTACCTGACCCGTGCCCTAACCCTCACGTCCACACAATCGCACACTTACCTGAACCCGTCCTGTAACTTTCCACCACAGCGCTGAAAATACCGAAGCAACAGAAATGGACAACTGAATTCTTTCCCTAGGAAAAAATTTGGTTTTCTGTTTCTTTGATAGTTCGCTGAAAACGGGTCGATATTAGAACACTCTAAATTTTCAAAGTTCGGTGTTCTAATATAGACCCTAAAAATATACTTATAAAAACAGCAGTACCTTCCTGTTTCCTGGCTGAATTATTCCCAGTCTATATTACTACTATCACAGGTCTTTAATGAAAATTAGGCTGTGCCTAGAGGAAAAAGCTCAGTCAAAAAAAGTTAACAAATTAAATAAGCTGCATCTGTAACAGCATGTTACTTCATAGCTGTAGGAATGTCTCATCACCAGAACTGTGATTATCACCCCTCAGGAAGATCCACTGGGTATCTGTAAGATCAAACATTTGTAAACTCATTGATGGATTTAAGTGCACTGAGTAAGCTAAGGTGGGTGGGGATTGTGGTATTTCGGTCAGCTGTCAGGTAAAATGTGATCATCCAACCTAAGCCAATTACAAATATGTTTTAGGAAGAACAGAGGAAATGAGCTTTAAAAAGAAAAGTTATAACCAACTATTATACTGTTTTACGGTTTTCTATCTGCTGTTCTTACCATCTACTTAATAATAATGAAAACAAATATTACGGGACTAAGATGGCAGACGTTTTACTCAGTTCTGGGGAATACAGTCATTTCATTGCTGGATAAAGAGTAGATTTTTAAGTTGTTGTGTCTTTCGGCTTTTCCCGGTTAGGGGTCGCCACAGCGGAACTCCGGTCCGCTAATGATTGGCAGTAGATTTTTACGTGCCGAGTTGCCAGCTCTGACGCACAACCTTCAATGAAGGTACGCCCATTCACACATGTCTCCACACAGAAGACGCTCTAGCTTAGAATCAAACAGGACAGCATCTTACTGTGAGGCGACAACACTACCGCAGCACCACCACCGCAGTATAAAGAGTAGATTTTTAAGTAAATGCCACCATTTGAACATTGCTTCTGATGCAGTGTAATAGGTTATGTCAGAAGATGTTCCATAGACTGACCACAGCACGTAGAAAGCCTGGCACCTTTCCCTTGCCTACTATATTCCTCTTTTACAGTTCAACTGACTACAGTATGTCTTTGTTCTCTCAGTGCACATGGGACAAATATGCAAATGAGAGCCATGCAAGAAAAAAAGAGTATCAGACACAATTTTCATATCATCATAGCTGCCTCTTCAGTCAGTATTCAATGCACTGCTTTAAAGTTCTGTTATTTGTAGCAAAGGTGAGCCTTGAACTCATTTCTCAGTAAGTTATAATTAGAGTTACAATATCCTACATGTTGCACATAGGTAACTAATGCCTGCTGAAGTTCAGATAAGAACCCAAAGGAAACAAAGCCTGATGACATTAACTCAGAGGCCATGCTTAAAAGACCTTTGAGACTAGAGCTGAGAAAGGGAACATCTGCACATTAATTGAACAACTGGTGCAGTCCCACCTGTGTTGTCCTATTACAAGACTTCTGCAGCTCATGTGGGACCTGTTGACTCTGGCTATAACAACCAAATGAAAATGCATAAGAATGTTGGAAGAGACAGGTTCTGATTATAAATGCAGTTATACTGACTGAATTAAAAGACCAATAGAGGGGACAGACTACTGTGTGTTTGATGCAGTTTTATCCAAAAATGTAATTTGAATAAAAATGCTTAAGGACTTCTTATACATTCCTTTATGTATTTGCTACCAGCTTACATTGTACGTATTAATATGAAAAGGATAGAAACTTAAGGTAATTCTTTGCATGCATATTTTGTTAGCATTACAGTTTCTTATACTGCTATAGTCTTTTTACGATTTAGCTATTTCCAATTTCCTTTAAAACTGCAAAATGTTGCATGTAATAAAAGAAGCATCATTTTGAAATTATGGTAACATTGTGAAACAGTTCCTCATATGTTAGTCCCATTTAAAAAACATAGCATGCAGTTCCAACCTTTTTCACTGCCCACACATAGATGCATACTATAGTCATATCTATTTACATAAAACTTGGTTAATTCACTACAGACAATTGAAGTAAATTATATCCTTGCTTGAGAGAAATATTCTCATTAAAGCCAAAGTCCTGAGAGGCTACAGGGCACTGTCAGTGCCCTCGCTTTTTATTTATTTTTTCAATTTTTAATTATTTATTTATTTATTCCTGTAGATAAGCACTGCTTGCACTTATGCTGACAACTTCAAGAAGAAAATCACCTCCTTCCTAAATTTTGATGTGCTTACACAAGGGAGTGTTTTCATCTTTCCTATGAAATGTCAATTTTATGCTGATAAACACAATCCCTGAGACCGCTGTATTGTTTCTGCTTGTCAATGTTTGACCCCTGTGTCAGTACATATTTATTGGTTACTCCACCTGTCCTTAGACTGAACAACTACACAATGCAAATCTGAGTAATCATAAAGAAGAGGAAGAACTAGTTTCTTATTAATAAATTTGAGGTTATCTTGGCTGGTTGTTTTCCAAGCCAGTTTTGATAAATGTTAACTAGAATACCGTGGAAGAAGTGTGTGAAAGACTTTTTGTGGGTGATTTAATTTTGGAGTGCACTGCAGAAATGCTTTTATTGATTTTGAGCATATCATCAGTTACAGGAAGTTACTCTGGTAGAGCTTTTTACTGACATATGTATAAACCAGTTTTGCCCTGTGTGGTTAAAAGATAAAACAATTCCTTCTTAAGGTGCTGATGAAACTGTAAGCATTAAATGGAACCATGCTGCATAATACATGCTTTGGTAACACTTTGTTGTGTGTTTTATTTATGTTATATACATGTGCTCATCTGCTTTAACATGTAGCTTTAGCAGAATACTAGAAAACTTCCCTCCTCTAACAGGTAACTTTGAATCTAGCCAGACACCCAGCACCAGAGACATGAAGAACAACACAAGTAGTATTTCACCATATTTACAAGCCTTTACACTCTATGAGGAAATCCTGCTTCTCCAGGACACTCTGTAAAGTCTATCATTTTATTTCCCTATCAGTTAATGCCTGAACCACTGTGCTTTTAAATACTTTCATTTTCAGATTATTGCATCAGTAATTGTGTCACCCATTTATACTAAATCGAGTATTGCTTCAGACCCTTGTTATCTTAGTACCTTAAAACAGTACCTAGAGCAATCTGTACCACCAAACAATGCCCTAGTTAGTACTCCCCAGCCACAGAAGTAAAAAAAGACCTTAAGACTTAATAATCAATTTAAAAAAATGTAAACAAATGACTATGTTTTGTTCCTGTGGAAACTGTCCTTACTATAGTTGCTAACAAGCACTCCTTTAAATCAGGATGTTAATCGGGGATGTATAATGACTATAGCACTCAGGCTCAACAGCAGCATAAGTAACTTGCAGGGCTGATTAACATCCCTTCTATGATGCTGAGCATGTCCTGTAGCAGCTTGTATCTGGGGCAGCCACCTCCTTCATCCCACCCTAGCTATAGCTTTAACAAGGGGCAAGATCTCCTAGCAGACCTATTTTTTTTTACTTTAACTTATACTTTTTGTTGACCAGATTAGTCCAGGAAGGTCAGTGGCCTCTTTTCAGAGGAGACCGAAGATGGTATTTATACTACTAGGAGAAATTTGTCCAGGGCCTCAGGGAACTTCCCCTAATGTTTTGATGTGTACTGTTGGATCTTTTATAGAAACCTAGGATAACACCAACTCAAGCAAATGGGACATTAGTTTATCATCGCTTCCAAAGGATGACACACTAAGGAGTGCAGAATCTCACCCCCAACCTACACCATATGCTGCACTGCAGTGTCAACAATCCATCTACCTGGTGTGGAAGTAGAACCCACAGCCTTCTGCATCAAAGGCAAGTGTGCTGCTGGTTGTTCCACTAACACTGCATATCCCTATGTATACTGTCGATCTTAGGGAAAAGCCATTTGTATAACAGATAATGTCAGAAAATAATGACATTTGAGATTCAGATTTCACACGCCAGAAAATTCATGCTAATGCAAAACCTGTTATTCTATCAACATTCTAAGTTTGTAAGAGCAATATTTCAAAATTGTCCCTAGTTTTGGGCCTTTGCCCCCCCAAACCCCCCCCCATTATTTATGGCTTTTTCCAGATTTCTTACTCTAAGAGGTTGAGGGCTATGCTACAGAGGCAGAAGACTTTTTAAGTGTATAACTGCATTATTCAAGTACAATGTGGATGGTATTCAGAGTCCTAGGTTTTAGCTGAGCATAAAGATAATACGTGAATAGCAGCGCTATGTCACTATGCAAATAAGGTCAGCCGAGGTCATTCATGCTGACTTCAGAAATGTGGAGCATTTTGATAAACACACCTCTATACAGCAAATGTGTACAGTACTTAAGGGATAAGCTTTAATGAGAAAGTTATTACAAGGATAAGGTGGGCGCCTTAGATATTGGCATATAAGAGTGATTCATAAAGATAAATTTAAAGGAGCTTCTTCTGCATACAAAATGCATAAAGGACCCTGAACTTACATGACATCACCATTTTCCTGGGGATTATATAAGTTAAGTGGCAAACATTAAGAAACTGTGGACTTTAAAGAAAGACAAAAAACTAGAAATATGGAAATTAATATAAAACTGTTCCAAATGAGGAAAGATTATTGAGTTCACTTCAAGAAATGTTTGTTTTTTTCATATAATGGGCATAAAATAATTAAATGGGCTTTAGTGAATATAATAAAGCTGTTGTTTGTAAATGGAAAATCAATGCAGCAGTAGTGAAAATTTGATTCATGAGAAAATTATTAATTTTGGTATCATTTAGTGACTGTGCATACATGGTAGAAGCACTGAAGTGACAAGGATGTCTGGTTGGCTTTACTGGGAGATACTCACACTGACATAATCTTATTGAGTTGACTTCAAGAAATGTTTTATCCATACGATGGACATGTCACTGCAATACTGTAAGCTGTCATTTGTTAATGGGAAATTGTTACAGCAGCAGTGGAAATGATTACTGATCACCTGGGAAATATATTTAGGTGTGCTGCAGTGATTGTGCAAACGTGGTAAGTACTGAATGACAAGGATGTTTTGTTTGCTGTCTTTACTAGGAGATAATTAGCCACTGCGGCTGGCAACTGTGTGTGTCTATGGGCAAATGAGAGGAAAGTGTATTAATAAACTGCACTTCACTATGCATAAAATGGGCGCTGTGTCAGCTGGACTCGGCATATGCATAAAATGGGCATTGTATCACATAACTATTTTTTCTGAGGAAGGCAGGTGTTTGACTGCTTCCTTCACTTGACTGGACTCTGCATGTGTATATAATTATGGGGGTTGTGTCACATATATATATATATATATATATATTCACACTATGGCACGTTTCTGGATTGCATAAGATTCATTAGCATGCGCTGATTTCTACAATTTCTCATTTATATCTCATTATATTTAAATTGCTTATATTAATTTGCAGGCAACACGCATAACGTAACACATTTTCGCAATGACTATGAATACCTGCCTATGTGTTTTTAGTATTATGACCTTATCTTAAATGTATAACTCAAGTTTATCTGCAATAATGTATATTGTCAATGTTATGTCTGTATTTTTGACCTTTGGCCTGAGTTGCGCCTGAAAAGTGTTTTTAGACCAGCCCACCTACCCAGCTAACAAACTATAAATAATAATAAATACTTGTGCATCTTTGTAATGTGTATTTTTGCTTTCCTGAAATGAAATACTCTTTTTTTTTCCTGAACTTTGCTGAAAGTTTGCACAAGCATAGGCCCTTATATCTTTTCTGTAGTCATCCATTGGGTGCCAACACTGTCCCTGAGAATTTCTAGACCCAGGTTGTTCCTTCTGGCTGGCTACTCCTCCCAGTAAGAATATAATCTAGCCTCAAGAGCATAAGGGAACTTTTGGATGCTTACAAATTCTAAAAGATTGAACAATGTATGCCACTTGAGCTGTAGGGCAGAGGATGTCTTGCTCTGATTTCCAGAGAGAAGGCTGCAGGCAGCAGAACC
Source organism: Protopterus annectens (assembly GCF_019279795.1). NCBI lineage: Eukaryota > Metazoa > Chordata > Ceratodontiformes > Protopteridae > Protopterus > Protopterus annectens. Next base: position 7,495,698 of record NC_056727.1, on the reverse strand, counting down.
ATTCCTTTACATGTGGTTAGCTGTGAATTGGATACAGGTCCCCAAAGAGAATAACAACAGCTATATAGAGTATTATATTCATAAAGAAACAGAAAGAGTTCTAAGAACTAAGCCAATATGGGAATGGAGAAAGGAGATTGTGCTAATGGCGATAACTGCAATTGGGGGTGCAGAGAATAGACAAGAGGGGGGGCTTGAATTTACTAGAAAAAACTGGCAAAGGAGCCAAGGTACTGGGAGCAAATAACTAGAGAGGGAAAAGGTAACAGAATGGGAAGAGGCCAAAAAGACATTTGGACTGCAGCCTAATGACTGCCTTATCTATCAGGGACTGGATATCAAAGTTTTATTTTATTTATTTAACATGTGTTAACTGGGAAAGTCTGGCTTGTAACTAAGCCCATATTCAGTGAAGGTCAGGGAGAAACGCTCCAGATGCATGCTTTTGTAATGTGGGAGGAAATCAGAACACCCGGAGGAAACCCACACAAATGCAGGGAGCACATGCAGACTCTGCAAAGAATGCACCCCAGAACCTCTTGCTGTGAGGCAACAACTCTACCACTGCACCACTATGCCATCCAAAGTATAAGCAAAGAGAAAGGGATGGGGGAGTCCTAAGTGAAACACCTTCTCTGGTAGAGTTTTTATTTGAATCTAGAACAGACGCTGCTGTTATAAAAGAGATAATTACTAGAAAATATAAACTATTGCACAATAACTAGAGGAATCAATCAGAGGAGTTTAGAAAATATTGGAAAGAGAGCTTGGATAAACAATTCACAAGGAAGCAATGGGAATGCATATTTATGGCTCCCAAATATGCAATGAAGTCTAGAAGATTTATGGTTTTTGCTTGGAAGTGTTTGCATACTTATTTTATAGCCCAAGCAGACTCCAAAGAATTTTCTTCAGGTAGATGGCAAATGTTGGAGGTGAGATGGGGAAGAAAGAGGTAAATGGGAACGTGTTTTGGGACTGTAACAAGTTTGTAGGTTCGTAGTTTCATAGCTGTTTTCTAGGCTAATGACCACAAGAGCCTTTTTAAGTCTAGCCATGCATCCCAAGTTCTCATACGCTTGATAAGTGTAAGCATGGGCCTGGGAGATTAACCATTTACAGGTTACCTGTTTGCATTACAGACATAGGTGCAAACCAAGGATGAATTTCCAGTTTTCCATCCAATTGTCCAAGTTGTACTTGAACTGGGTTAGGGAGGACCTCTGTTTCACATGGATGGGAGCCTGGCAGATTCCTACAGAGTACTCTGTCAGATATAATGGAATAGCAAGTGGGTGTATCCAAGAAAATTATTTTTTGAACTGGGATACAGAATCTGAATTGCATAGCCATAGTAAGGCCTTGTTCAATTTAATTCTGGCGGCTGCCAAAAAAGCAATTACTAGAAAATGTAAATCAAAGTCTAAACCAACTGGACTTGAAGTAGTGAATATTGTAACAGAAATTAAAGAAGTGGAAGTGAGGTCTTTAGAAAAGGATAGGAGTAAACTAATAGAAAAGATGGAAATTGTGAGAACAACACATGCAGAATAATGTTTTGGGGGAGAAGTGAGGTTTAAGGAATGGCAGGACCTGAGCAATTTATGTACTGTTGGACTGATGATAACTGTATAAGAACATGTGTGTAATGCATAATGTTTGTGATTGTGAACATGTTACCATGGTACCATGGTTTGTTTTGCTTTATATAAATATATGTTTGTAGCTGGTTTAGGTGATAATTCAATGAAGGAGTTAAAAATGAATGGCTTCTTTTGCAAAGGGCCAACTCTACCCTCTCCCATCTAATCTTTTTCATTTTTTGGAATTTTCTTAACAGTGTACCATCTCAAAACTCACTTCCTTTAGTACCACATTTCTATCAGTAACTATATCCTTCTAACTAAACTTAATAAATTAACACAGTTCATACTCAGACTCTCCCTAGTCCCATATGTGCCATTACTACACACTCTTTATTCAGGCTATCACCAGTTCATGAGATAGTACTGCTATACGGTATACTATATGCTATATGCTATACCTTCATCTAATCCCACTATTTCAAGGCGGGTCTATATTAAAATACCAAAACCTCACTTACGCGAATACCTAAACGCAGACACATAAATAGAAAACTGCGAAAACACCGAACGTCCTGAAGTGCGAAATTCGAAATATCGAGTTGCCATAGTTGGCCAACCCCACTGCCCACTACAGACTACCTACCCAAACAAAATAAATAATCCACCCTTCCCCATATCTACACTTCACCCATATATCCCATAGCCTAATCAAACATTCACTACACACAAAGGTATCTAACTATAAACAAACAACACCCAACTACTGGAAAAGTATAATTTACGTATACATTCAGCTACACAACTATATTACTATGCATACACTTAACATAACCCTACTTCTAACCCTAAAGTAAAGGTTGCATGTATTACTATGTATGCACTTACCTTAACCCGCACTATAACCCCAAGGTCCGTAACTATTGCACATTTACGTTAAGGAAGCTATACCGGATAAGGGCCAACTATGACTATTCAATATTTCAAATTTTACGCTTCAGGACGTTTGGTGTTTTCGCGGGGTCGCTATTTATGTGTCAGCGTTTAGGTATTTGCGTAAGTGAGGTTTCACTATTTTAATATAGACCCTTTCAAGGCTGTTAGTCCTAGGCTGTCAGTACAGCTTGACGTACTCCACCTGCTGATTTGCACTTAATATATGCATACTATTGAATGTGAACATCATCTACCTGTGAGAATTGTACTTTATAAATCTATCTTTTAAACCCCCCTGCAGATTGTGTACATTACTACTACAACATTAGACTTAATCTACTAGCAAAGAGTAATGAAGATAAACCCATGATTAACTATGTGGTATAAATTAATCAAAAGCACATCTATATGGTTAACTCCACATTGCAGTTTGGAATGTACACCTTAACCCCGCCCACCACCACAGAGCATCGTACCCTTAGATAGCTACTGGAACATCCCGATTGTCTGAACGAGGCCTATACTACTGCTTTCAGTATCTACGATAAATCGCCTTAGTTGTAAGGATGATCGTACACAAGGAAGTCCTCACCACTAACACTGCACACGCCCACTAGCCTTATCAGTCTTGTTTCTTCACCAGCCTCATTAATCAAGGCATTAAAAATGTAATCAAGCTCAGGCCACAACAATTTAGTTTTATTAAGCACAGATCGCACCTGCTTAATCTTGCATAAAAAAGTCACACAGATGGTGAACAGTGGTCACAATTTCCTTGCCACCTACTTAGATCTAGCAAAGACATTCAATGCCACACCACATGATGGAATTGTATATATGCTACTGACCTTAAATATTAATACCTATGTGGTAAGATGAATTGCAAACTGGCGCAAAGAAAGAGCATATCAGATCAATGACATATTCTCAGTCATGGAAAAGGTGGCCTGAGGTATTCCCCAGGGCTCTGTGCTGTGCCCTTCCTGTTTGGCATTTATCTTTTTAACTTTAAAACTGATAATACGTATTTCTGGGTATAGTGTGCCTATGATTGTAAGCTGGGAATAGTTGTTAAATCAAAAAACAATACTAATATTCTTTGAAAGCAATTAACACAACTAAACTATTAATGCACTCCTCCATCAGTAATCAGGAAATCCACGAAACCCCTTATATTGAGAATACCTCATTACCTAGTGACACAGTGAGGCCTTACACCAGAACAATCACTTATACCGAGAATAAGTCTTTTGGAATCTGGCCCAAGAGTTTCTTAACAATTAATGATTTCTCTCTGTAGCTTTCTATAGCATTATGTTATTGTTTTGCATATTTTACTGAATTTATTCTCCGAGGACGTTTGCTCAATTAATGTTGCATAAGAATTAAATGCTTAGGCAAAGATGATCTAGAGATTTGATAGTGTTAGAATTATACATTTAAAAATTAAGTCATCTGAATGGATTGGAATAATATTTTAATTATGCGCATTTTTATGAAGGTTGTAGTTATTACAATTCCACTTCTTTTGGGAAAAGTATGGTAGTAGGATGTTATATGGTAATATTACTTTTGAAAATATGTAAATGTATGGCAATGTATTAAAGCCTACAAAAGGTTATAAACAAAGTTTTACTGAAATGTTAATTATTGAATCAGTTTGTAAAATTATGTTAGCATAGGTTATCTTCAACCAGTAGTAAGTATATATGTTATACCACAAAAGATGACTATTCATCAGTAATAACATGGTATTTGTTAACTGGTTTAGTTGTATGTTTAATTGCTAAAACTATTATGACTGGTTGTAAAGATATTAAGCATGTTTTTGTTTTTATTTGTTGACTGCAATAAACATTTGTTTAAACATAATTTCAGTAAACAAGACCACTACATTATAACAATTTCTTTAGGAATATGCAGTGGAAAGACATTTTTCTCTGTGTGACTAATTCAGTGAATAATGTAGCTGAAAATGAATAAGGAACAAATTTTTCATAAAATGCAGATTTTAGAAAATGTTAATATAGACAGAAATTTGTTTTTAAGAGATTTAAACATATATGCAAAACTGAGGCTAGGACAGGCTGTTATCTATTGTTTACATGCAAATTCATGGAAGTAAAGTAGCTTTACATCATCGATGGTTAATGAGACACTCTAAGAAAAGCTGATCTTAGATAAGTTGAAAATAAAGTGTAATTCATATGTAGTAATTTGTTTTCTTATGTGCCAGAATGGCATGCATTTATAGGACTTGATGACTAGAATTTTAAAACCTTTGTACAATCTAAATGGAGCATTTTAGATGGTAAGATTGAGCAAAGTAAGATGGATGGAGCCTACCTGTTACTTGTTAATGACACAGGGAAGCACTGATATAAATTTGAGAATGTGTGAAAAAGAAGGATTAAGTTTACTAATAATAATAAATCTGTGTGTGTGTGTGTGTGTGTGTGTGTGTGTGTGTGTGTGTGTGTGTGTGTGTGTGTGTGTGTGTGTGTGTGTGTGTGTGTGTGTGTGTGTGTCTGTGTGTCTGTGTGTGTGTTTGTTTGTAGTAGCTATATGGCCAACAGGAAATTTTCTTCTATTTAAGTATAGACAGAGCACAGTCAAAAGTTTATTTTTTTAACTTTTGCTATGTAAATATTTTTTATGTGGTTTAGTGCACAAACTAATAAAAAATTTAAATGGATACAATTTCCAAGAAGTTAGGGGAGTGGACATATGAGCATATGTATGAGATTAAATAAAGTTAAGAAACCAATGCATTGTAGAAAGACAGCAAAGGAATATGTCTACTATAGGTGTTCGTGTGCCAGTAGCTGGTGACACACCTGCTCACTGCCACTTGCTAAAAAAAAGACAAGTACTTGATACCTTCACTGCCTTGACCCCCCATTCCTGCTTGGAATCCTGTATATTACATAGCCCTACTAGAGCCTAAACCTTAAACCTAAACTCCTACCCAGTTTCAAACTGGACACCCAGCATGGATTATGAGTCAACATCCTGCCCAAATTCTACCACTTCAAAGTTCTTTCAGTTGAACTCACTCCATCATGGTTGTCATCCATGTGTTGGCATGCTGTATACCCCACCTGAATCACATGCTTTCTGCTTTTACCTCTCTGAACTTCCAGTCTGAGGATAAGCACACCTTCATGATTTATATCATATGTCTTTCTAATATGGAAGATCTAGTTCTGGCTGCTTCTGTTTCATTTCTCCATGAAATTTAGATAAGCTATTGACCAGATGCCAATATTCTGGACTTAGCCATACCTGGCTTTTGCCACCCAAGAAAATTATTTTCTTGTGCTACTGTCGAGCAGAGCCACAGAGGTGATCCACGGGGTGAATTTCCTATTTCCCATCCAATCATTAAGATTTTTCTTGAAGAGTGCTAATGAGGAGCTTTGTTTGATATAGATAGGTAGTTTATTCCAGAGTACGGGAAGTCTCTGGGACAGGAATCTATCCCTCTGGCATGTTCTGTTTATTGTGGTGACAAGGTTTAGGTCCCCAGAGCATGTAGCTCGGAGGGATTGTGATTTTTTTTAAGTGGAGCATGTCCAACAGCTCTGGGTTTGACATAGCTTTGTATGTTAGGCAGAGATCACCTCTCAGTAGGCAATATGCGACGGAGTAAAGCTGGAGTTTTTTGAGACGGTCTGCGTAGGGCATCTGTTTAAGGCCAGTAATCCTCTTTGTGAGGTATTTATGTGGCCTTTACAGTTGTTGTAGATGTCTTGTGAGGTACATACCAAAAGTGGTGTTGTACTCTATAATGGGTCTAATGAGTGATGAGTACAGGGGAACAATGACCTCTTTTTTTCTGGATGAGAAACCGTTTGTGATGAGGTGTATCACGTAGAAGGATTTCCTGACTACTGTGGCGATGTGATTATCAAAGGAGAGACTATTGTCCACCTGTGTCCCAAGGTCTCATCACACTTTTGGTGTTAAGTATACTATCGCCTATGTTGTAGTTCATGGATACAGAGTTTTTACCAAAGGGGATGACAATGCACTTTTTTGGCATTGAGCTTGAGGTCATGGCTTTGACACCAGGCATCTGTCTCAGTGACGCCCAATCGGTAGGAGTTTTGATTATGGCTCCTAGTTTGCAGTCATCTGCGAACTTTGTTAGCCAAAGACCTTCTGTGTTAGCCTGTACTTCAAAGGAGTAGATACCAAACAGGAGAGGACCCAGGACTGAACCCTGTGGTACTCCACTTGTCACTGGTCTGAAGTCGGATTTGGAGTATGCTACTTTCACAGTGTGGGTTCTGTCAGTGAGCCAGTTGACAACCCATCTTGTGACATAGGGATTTATACCTAGTTTAGTGAGTTTATCTATAATTCCAGAGTGGGGGATGGTGTTGAAAGCCTTGGCAAGATCTAGATAGGTTGTGTGAACCACCTTACCCTCATCTACGGCTTTGGTGACTGCTTCAAAGAAGTCTATCAGGTTTAGGAGACATGATCTGCCTTTTACAAACCCAAACAGGGTGGGGTCCAGAGTTTGGTGATTACTGATATCTTTGTTTATAAGTTCCATGATGATACGTTCCATGGCCTTGCAGACCAGACTCATCAGGCTAAAGAGGCAGTAGGTCCTGGGGTCCGTGGTGGCTCCCCCCTTGTGGACTGGAATAACAGTCGCTGTGCACCATTCAGCAGGTATAAAGCCTGAGGTGAGGCTATGATTGAACATGGTACTTAGTTGGGGTGCCAGTTCATTCTGTAGTTCATGTAGAATGCAGCCTGGGATGTTGTCTGGTCCCATGGATGCTGTGTTCTTTGCTATGGAGAGTGTGGATTTTATCTGTGCAGCCGCGATTACGGGAACTTAATCTTCCGGTATAGAGATGGGCTATTTACGGGGTGAGAGGGGGGGTAAAGTTAGCACTGAACCTATCTGCCAGGATGTTGGCAATATCAGTTGAGTCTGTATATTTAGTGCCATTGTGCTATAACTCAGAGCAGATCCGAGTGCTGCCATTGAGATTCTTGACATAGCTATTGAATGCTTTATGGTTGTCTTTAGAATCAGTGGTGATTTTGTTTTCGTAACTAGCTTTGGAGGATTTTATCAGGGATTGCAGCTTCATACTGAGGCTGACCAGGGAGCTCCTCCACTCATGGGATTTTACTCTCTTTTGCAACAGTTTCTTCCTTCTGTTGTATAGTTTGTTTATGGCAGGGGACCACCAGATTGGCTTCCTTTTTTTTGGAGGATAGCATCTTGGTTCTGTTTGGGATAGCATGATCCATGCACTCATGTAAGTGCTTAGAAAGTGCAATTGTGTAGGATTCAGTAGTCATAACTGTATTGTCCATCTGCATGGGTGTCATAAAGTTCACCACTTCTGTCTTAAGAAGCATGAAGTTGGCTTTGGAGAAATTTTTTACCATGGTTTCCTTAATGAGGGGTGGAGGCAGGATGTGGATATCTAGGATAATTAGCTTATGGCCGGATCGGACCAATGAGGCATTGACTTCAGGTGTGGAACACCGGTCACTCATGTTGGTAATGACTAGATCTAGGATATTGTTGCCCCTGTTGGGGGTGTGGATAAGTTGATCCAGGGCACTGGAGTTTATGAATTCCAGAAAGCATTGAGCGAAGGAGTTGGTACATGAGTAGTTTTCCCAGTTAATGGTGGGGTAGTTGAAATCGCCCATTATTAGGGTGTTTGGTTGAACCCTAATATTTTCCAGTACATCAAGAAAAGAGGAGTGGGAATCCTGGGGCATGGTGAGGGATCTGTAGCAAGCTACAATTTGGATTGCAGTTTTGCCCAGAGTTAGTTGCACTTGGATAACCTCGGCTGCATTATGGTGAGCAATTAGCCTGGAGGTGTGGATATCCTTAATGAATATGGATACACCTTCGCCTTTGGTGTTCCGGTCCAGTTTACATGACCGAAAAGTATGGTACGAGTTATAGCCTGGTAGTTCAGGGGTGCTCTCTGGAGCTTTGAACCAGGTCTCAGTCACTGCACAGATATCAATGTTCTCCATTTTAAGGAGTGCCTCGAGTGAGTGCATTTTGAGATTTAGACTTCTAGCATTGAGTAGCATCAATATCAGCTTTTGCTTGCCTGTTCCTGTTACGGTGGTAAATTTGTCATTTGAACCTTGCCTAAAAAAAAAGGCACTATAGGGGCGGCAAGAACCTTAGCCAGTATCTAGAATCCCAGGGATGACGGGTGCAGGCCATCTCTGGCAAAGCATCATGGTCTGTCGACCATGTCATCCCAGGCAGACAGATACTGGATCCCTTTAGAATGACACCAGAAGCTTTGCCAATTGTTGAAGTCAATCATTTTGTCCTTGTACTGCGGCATCATTCTGGGTGATGGCAGAATGCTACTCAGAGCTACGGTCATACCTGCCTGGGCTACAAGATCAGAGAGCTCTTCCATGTCTTTTTTCATGTTGTCTAGGGAGGTACGTCTCAGGATGTTCACACCAATATGGACAATGACAGAGTCATATTTGTACTTGTTGAGGAGTGACCTGAGTGCGTGGGTTATGTGGCGGACCCTGGCACCCGACAGGCAGCTGACAGTAACCTTCTCCTTGTTTAGACAACAACAAGTTCTGAACAAGTGCTAATCACAAATAAGCAAATTCAAGTACTAAAACTAAGAATCTGTATCTGGACTAAACTAGTTACAGGAAAGGGGGGGTAAACAAGTGCAAATACGGGCTTTTAAATCAGAAAGTTGAGAAAGATGGAAAAACTACCCAAACGGCCAATAACTACAATTTCTGGGCCAGAACCACTCCTTATGTGGTAGATAGATTACCTAGTGCTTACCACTCCCACTGATAAGCTAGAAGGCTTCCCTCCAACACAGAAAGCTTGCGGGGGCTCAGAAGCTTACATACAGTCCTGGATACAGCAAATCTGAATCTGGACTACACTAGTTACAGGAAAGGTAGGAAACAGGCTTAGATTTTATATATATATATATATATATATATATATATATATATATATATATATATATATATACATATACAGAAAAGTAGCTAAAACAGCAGTAAAAAGAATTCAAATGCAGTGCAAGCTAGCACACTTGAGTGTGTAGCAATGTCAGACCAGTTTAAAAAAAATGCAATTAAATTAAAAATGACTAAAAACAAGTACAGAAGGAGTCTATTAGGTAGAATGAGGTAAAGAGATGGGACTGGGGGGAGTGTCCTAGATCAAATCTACAGTGGGGGCGAGCAACTGCAAAAGCCTCCAAATTTAAACAAGACAGGGATAGGGAGGGTGGGTAGGAGAAACAACACCTTCAGCAGAGATCTACTGAGGCTACAGAGTAAAGCTGGAGTTATTTGAGATGGTCAGTGTAGGGCATCTGTTTGAGGCCAGTAATCCTCTTTGTGAGGTACTTCTGTGGCCTTTCCAGCTGCTGCAGATGTCTTGTGAGGCACATTCCAAAAGGGGTGTTGTACTTTATAATGGCTGTAATGAGTGCCGAGGGGAACAATAACCTCTTTTTTTCTGGATGAGATGTGCCACATAGAAGGATGTCCTGACTACTGTGGCAATGAGATTATCAAACGACAGACAACTGTCCACCTGGGTCCCAAGGTCTCTTATCACACATTCGGCATTAAGTAGACTGTCATTTATGTGGTAGTTCACGAGTACAGAGTTTTTACCGAAGGGGATGACAATGCACTTTTTGGTATTGAGCTTGAGGCCATGCCTCTAACACCAGGCATCTGTCTCAGTGAGGCCCTTCTGTAGGATGTCCATATCATTTGAGGACTCAACTATGGCTCCTAGTTTGCAGTCTTCTGCGAACTTCGTTAGCAAGAGGCTTTCTGTGTTAGCCTGTACTTCACAGAAGTAGATACCAAACAGGAGAGGTCCCAGGACTGAACCCTGTGGTACTCCACTTGTCACTGGTTTGAAGTCAGATTTGCAACTTTTATAGTGTGGGTTCTGTCAGTGAGACAGTTGGCAACCCATCTTGTGACATAGGGATTTATACCTAGTTTAGTAAGTTTAGCTATAATTCCAGAACTGGGGTTAAATATGGAATATTTTAGCATGTGCTGTCTTTCATGTCCCAGTCTAATACTGTAATTTCTTATCTTAAAACCATCTACTGCACACTAGATACTGCACAGCTAGGATGCACCATTGTAACCATTTCCGTGGCACTCAGAAGCTGGCTGTGGCCTACTTAGCTCTGCCTAGCCATTGCATCATGTTTAATTTTATACAGCATACCTTTTTAATACCATCTAATTTTTGTGTAAGAATCAACCATAACCTGGACATTCATATTTTACCCGTGGCAAAAATTACCAAACATTTTCTCATCCCCTGGGCATAGCCTAAAGCCCCCATCTGTTCAGGCAAAGCTTAGTTTGTATTTTCTTTATTCTACTTAATCAAGCATCCACTACAGTTAATTTTTTAAGTGCCAAGTATGGCCTAAAAATGCCTCTTTCATTCAAAGGAAAAGGGCATATATCGTTATACGGAACCAAGCATTACCTAAATGTCCACTGTCAATGGGGGTCAATTGTAGCCTGTATCATTTTTGTTTCAAGCATGAACATCACTGTTTCATGTTCCCTATTTTGTTTCTTCACCATCTGTGCCAAACATTGCAAGCAGCATTACTCTTTCCTTGGAAAACAAAAACTTTTCCCCAAGTTATTTGCACTTTTATGTTATTTAATGCCTTGGTTATGAACTTTTTAACAAGTTATCTACCTTAACCAAATCACTGCCTGTAAACATTTATCAGACTTTGACAAGAATGATATTTCGTTGTCTGAAACCAATTTAGTCTTCTTATTCCACAAATCATGCACTAAATACTACAGAGATGTGAAAAGAGAATAAGTAATGCAGCACGAAACATGCGGTGCACTACAATGCACTGGAGCCATCTTAACTCATGTCAATAAAACAAATTTAACTGCTAGATCCCTGTTTTCTTTGTAACAGTGACAACAGCAGTGCTATGTTCTGTCAGCAAACAGAAGATCATCTAAAACAGGCAGCAAATCATGGCAATAGAGAAAACTTCAACCTCTTACTTTATTAAAACTGCACCAAGTTGATTCATAACATTAGTAACTTTCACATCTAAGCCTCATTGGCAAACAACTACCAAAGTACTTTCAAATGGTCAAAGTCTCGCTTACCACCTTTGATATCATGGGCATATCCAATGTGCACACTTTTTTAAACAATGTATTTATGTTATGCAATGTGATGAGCTAGTCCTTATTATTAAATTGGTATATTTACCTTGCTTTATGGTGATAAATTGTATTTTTAATTAATCTGATGAAGAGCTTGCATTGTATGAAAAATCATCTATTTCAATGGCTACTTCTGCTTTTGTATTTAATGAATAGTGTGACAGTGTGTCTGCTGACCTGTTTGTCATTTAATTCTAATAAATTCACCTCAGGTATGAAGTTTGAAATGTCTGTCATGGACTCCATCTTGAAAATGATTAACCCTGGAGTTATGACTGGTGACCTGCTCAAAATTTTCTGTAAACATAGGTTGGTTTAGCTGCCCATGCATTTTCAATTAAAGAGGAAAAGAAAACAACCGCAGTAGAGCTAGATAGTGTCTTATAGCTTTGAAACATAACTCACATCTGTCCCTTGCAGAATGTCCATGAGATTGAAGCATATTTTTGCCCTCCACTACATAAAATATTGGACTGCCTAGTTAATCCCTCAGAACTGCAGTTGGTTACTAATGGCAAATATTAGAGCTTTAAAATGTATTGAGGGCACAGGTTTAGTGCTCTCCTTGAACATGTAACAAAGACTTCAGAACAATAAATAATCCAATTAAGCAGTTTAAAAAGCCTCCACAATTAATCACATGCTCACAACCAACCAATAAATCAAACCAAATTATATAAAAAATTATAATAATTTGACTCAAAAGTCTGAAAACCAAATGCATTCAAGATTTTTTCCTTCCACAATGACAAATCATAAAATTCAAATCACATAAAAAATATATGTTAGTATATGTTAAATTACACTTCAAAAGACTAAAACACTAACCGTCGACATGCTTTCATTTAAGCCAGGATACAAATAGGCATGTAACTTAATCTGCCACCTAAGCTCTTTAAGTTCAATAAATTCATTCCAGGGACCACCTCTGGGATCTTTTTTAATTACATCAATCCTCATAAAACCAAAAGTATGCCAGGAAACGTAAGTACATGTTTAGAAAGTGAACTATTAACATCCTCTTTCCTAATATCAAACAAATGCTCATATATGCATTCCCTGAATTTCCTTTTCGTTTTGCCAACATAAAACAACTACAGTGTTGGCATAAAACAAAATATACAATAACAACAGAATTTATCTCACAAGGGATAATTGGCTAGGCTTAAAATGGCTCGTAAGAGCAGTCAGCCTCGTACTAATCTATGAACCTATGAACCTATAATTACAATTACAAAAAATGAAGTTTTAATGAAAAAATGATTAAGCATTATATTTTCCTTCTCTAAAATATAATTACATTGCTTGCAACAACCACACCTACAATTAACAGATTTTTTACTGGAATTCCATAAAATACTATCACTAACATTTTCAAAAAAGTTCTTAATAGATTTGCCCCTTTTGAACACCATTTGTGGTTTTACCCCTATAATATCAGTATATCCTTGAAAACATGAAAAAAGTATTCCAATTCTTATGTAAAATGCCACATATATGTTCATGGTTGATCGTGTAAGTGGTAACAAAAGAGCAAGAGAAATCATTTTAATACTGTTGGACCCAATAAATTCTGTCCCACTAACCTTTTCTATCAGAAGGAGGGGTTTAAATGTTCCTAATTGTCTCTTGCGAATAACTTCCTATTTATTAAGATATTATATTAATGGTGGTTGTTTTATAATGGGGTATGTTTTATTGGTTGGTTATTGGTTGGTTGTGAGCATGTGATTAATTTTGGAGTCTTTTTAAACTGCTTAATTGGATTTTTACTGTTCTGATGAAGTCTTTGTTACAAGCTCGATGAAAGCGCTTAACCTGTGTCCTCAATAAATTTCATACTTCGAGTGTTGCTGCCTATTTGTGTACCTATTTCCTTCATTCGTTGGTTTGGTTTTAGTTTTTCCTGTGGTTCACTGTTTTTCTTTTGTAAATATTAGAGTTTCCTGCTTCTTTTTGTTCAGAAAATACATGTTGATGCAAAATCTGTTGTTCTGATAACTTTTTTTCACACTTTAAAGTTATTAGAGGGTTTCTCTGATGTAGTTCCCTGATAACTGATGTCTGTGTGGCTGCATAAGATTGTATAATAACAAGGATCTGGCATATGGAGTTTGCTATAACAAGCTTGTTTATCTCTCTCTCTCTCTCTCTATATATATATATATATATATATATATATATGTGTGTGTGTGTGTGTGTATATATATTTTAGATATATGTAGTAACAAAAACTGTCAGGATACACCACGAGAATAAAACGTAGATAAATCGTAAAAACTTCTTTATTCACTTAAACACAGGGAACGGATAAGCGCTTTCACATGCTCAACGCATGCTTCATCAGATCAGTTAAACTAAATGTTCAACTTCCTTTTATACCCAACATTCACCAATCATATCTTCTGGTTAGGTTTGTGATTAAACAATTAATTAATCAAACATTCCAAAATTTGTAAACAATCTATTCTCCATTATAGCTGTAAGTCTTAAAGCAGTATTGTTATTTACCCTTACGCAAACTTGGTCCTTTACTTTTGGGAGAAGACATGTTTATTTGAAAATGAATGGATGAGAAAGATTATTTTTTACAGAAGATTTGTCGATGATGTAGTACTGTTCTGGAAGGGGACTGTAGATGAGTTAAAATTATTTGTTGATTTTTTAGAATCAACAACAGATTTTTTAAGATTCACATATGAATATTCACAAGATAATATTAGCTATCTAGATGTGAATTTATATTTTGATGAAAATAGGAAATTGGTCTCCCGGATTTTCAGAAAGAAATGTTGGAAAAATAATGTATTAGAGTACACTAGTATGCATCCTAGACACACTTTTGCAGGAATAGTGAAAGGACAATTTATGAGACTGACCAAATTGTGTAAAGATCCTTGTATATTAATAGAGGAAGTAGATTTCATGACCCAGATGTTTTTAGAAAGAGGCTATGGACCAAATTTGATCAATGAGTTAAGGAATGCTAGTATACCTACAGATTTAAATGATAGCTTGATAGATATAAGGAAGAATAAAATAGGCAGAACACACAAGGCAAGCAGTAAGAGAGGTTATATAGGAGAATATAACAATGAAAATGCTAGTAAGGACAGAGTTACTTATGTAATGAAATACACTAAAGATAATGAGCACATTAGGAATATCATTACAAAGAATTGTAACATTCTAACCCTAACAGAAGATATTAGATCAGTAGTAGGTGAGAAACCAACTTTCATATTTAAAACATGTGACAATTTGAAGGAAATTTTCTCTAGAACATTAGATATCAGAAACATCAGAACCCAAGATGTAGTAGGCACGTTTCCCTGCAAGAAGTGTAACATGTGCAAATACATAAATCATATTCAGAATTATAGACACCCAAAGGGCTTTTTTGAGTTTAAACCGAAGACATATGCTGACTGTAACAGCAGTAATTTAATATATATGGCTAACTGCACTTCCTGTGACGCCTTTTATATTGGACAGACCAAAAGAAGAGTGAAGGAGCGTATTTATAACCATTGTTATGATATACGCAAGAGAGTTGAGATTAATGCTTTAGCGAAGCACACTATTAATAATCCCACTCATGAATTTAAATTTAGAGTTCTTCAATTAGTGGAGACCAGTAAAAGATTAGGTGACAATGTAAACCGACTATTAGAGACTGAATTGAATTGGATTTTTAGAACAGGAGCCCACAAAGAACCAGGACTGAATAATTCAGTTTCTTTGAGACCTATACTTGAGAGAAGGTAATAGTAGGCAATTAGATTTTGATAAATAGATCGTGGATTGAATAAATTTGATGGAACTAATTACAAAATGGTTTATAATGGGATTTAATATAGTTAAAAGTTTATACTTTTCACTCACAGTCACAGTTTTATTTTAATCATATGCATTTATATTTATATTTATATTTATAGATACATTGTTACCAAAACATATTATAATACTTTATTTAAAACTCATTTTTGACTTATAAATATTATTAATATTTACTTTAACTATAAAAACTGTTAGCTTTTAATGAATATTAATTACTTTGCAATCAAGCTCATGTATTTGAACATCAGTGAATTTATTTATTTTAGTAGTAGACTTGTAATATTCTAACATATATATATATATTTTTTACATTTTTTATATTCATTATTTATTAGTTAATATTCATCTCTGATAGAACTTGATTGTTCATTTTTCTATACTGCAGCTAGCTTTTATACAACCAATGAATGCGATAAAAATTCTAAAAAATTTTGATTATTTTTGAGAATATTGTGTATCTTGTTAAGAGTTACGCTTATATTTCTGAAATGCTTCCATCACGACGTATATGTTAACTAATGCCGCAAGACGTTTAGCGTCATTTGACGGTTTGAAGCGTATCATAGGTAAATAGTTAATCAGCGCCTTAATGCTGTGGAGAAGACACTGAATATATTTTTTTATATATTATGCATTCTAAATACACTAAGCATTAGCGATCAAGTAGGAATTCATTAACACAGTTACCTCTTGCTCAAATTGTTTTCAGCAAAGTGAGGCGAGAAGCATGGTTTATGCATTATGCCGCAACTAGGATGTTGAGTGTTCAACAGAAAGAGGTTAGTTTTGGTTATATATGTTTATTTATTTGTTCAAATATACTTTAAACACTGGATTAGGAGAAAAGTCCTTTAAAAGTGACCGATGTTTTATTGTGAAAAGCTGGAATAATGTTTCATCTTGCAATTAACATACTGGTCTTTAAGTCGCTCTCTGCATTTATTTTGCTGCAGTTGTTTTGCTGTTGTTGATGAGATTTGTTGCAAGCATATGTTAAATGGATCTAAAATGTTACAAACAAATTTTCATGAATGTTTTAACAGTTTTTATCATAAGAAAACATCATATTCAAGCACTTTTTAATAATGATTTTTGTATACACATAAGAAATGAGCGTTAGATCAGATGCTGTTCTTTTGAAAGAGGGTAAATAACAATACTGCTTTAAGACTTACAGCTATAATGGAGAATAGATTGTTTACAAATTTTGGAATGTTTGATTAATTAATTTTTTAATCACAAACCTAACCAGAAGATATGATTGGTGAATGTTGGGTATAAAAGGAAGTTGAACATTTAGTTTAACTGATCTGATGAAGCATGCGTTGAGCATGTGAAAGCGCTTATCCGTTCCCTGTGTTTAAGTGAATAAAGAAGTTTTTACGATTTATCTACGTTTTATTCTCGTGGTGTATCCTGACAGTTTTTGTTACTACAAGTACTCGTGTGTGTTTTGCTGCAAGGATACTTTAGGAGCGAACGATATTGGAGTACTTTTTATATTTTAGATATATATAGATATAGATAGTGTGAATGCTATGCATCATTATAGTCTAATATATGATGATAGGTAGCACAACTTAACCAAAGATTCCCAGTGCCAGAAATACTGCAAGTATTTGACGTAGATATTTTAATGTGTTAATAATAATAATAATAATAAAACCTGAAAAAGTACATTTGTTGTGTTCAGTGGGCTTATCTGTTTAATAAGTCCAACCTAACACTCTCATACTGGGTGACTTCAATTACCCCTCCATTAACTGGGAAAACTACTCATGTACCAATACACTTGCCCAACGTTTCCTGGAATTCATTAATTCCAATGACCTGGACCAGCTTGTTCTTGCCCCCACTAGAGGTAGCAACATCCTTGATCTGGTCATTACTAACATGGGTGACTGTTGCTCTACATCAGTAGTCAACTCCTCCTTGGTTAGATCCGACCACAAACTAATCACCTTGGAAATCCACCCCCCCCCCCCCCCACACACACACACACAAAGGTAACCACCATGAAAAACTTCTCCAAAGCTAATTTTGGGCTCCTAAATACAGAGGTGGCTAACTTCACAGCACCCATGCAAATGGAGAATAGTTGCATGACCACTGAATCATACACCAATGCACTGTATGAACACATACACAAATGCATGGATCTCGCCTTGCCCAATAAAACTAAGACATTCTCCTCCAAAAAAAGGTAAGCCAATCTGGTGGTCCCCTGCCATAAAAAAACTCTACAACAGAAGGAACAAACTGATGCAGAATAAGGTGAAGTCCCAAGACTGGAAAAACTCCCTTATCAGCCTCAACAAAAAGTTGAGATCCCTCATCAAATCCTCTAAAGCTAGCTATGAAAACAGAATTGCAGCAGATAGTAAAGACAACCACAAGGCCTTCTATGGTTATGTAAAGAATCTCCACAACAATACCCAGATATGCTCTGAGCTACTGCACAATGGCACCTCCTATACTGAGCCAAAAGATATTGCCATTATACTGGCTGGCAGATTCAGTGCCAACTTTACCCCCCCCCCCCACCAAAGGACCAATCACAATACCAGTAGATTGCCAGGCACCCAGTACTACTGCTGCACAGGTTAAAACAGCACTGTACAAGGCCAAGAATACAGCTTCTTTGGGACCTGACAATATCACTGGCTGTATTCTACATGAACTACAGAGTGAACTGGCACCACACCTGTGTGCCCTGTTCAATCACAGCCTTACCTCAGGCTTTGTCCCTACCAAATGGCGCACTGCTATATTCATTCCTCTCCACAAAAGAGGAGTGACTACAGACCCTGGAAACTATCACCCCACTAGCCTGACAAGTCTGATAGCAAAGCTATGGAATGCATCGTCATGGACCTAATAAACAAAGATATAAGGAATCTCCAAACTCTTGATCCCACACAGTTTGGTTTTGTGAAGGGTAGAGCATCCCTGCTCAACATGGTTGACTTCTCTGAGTCAGTCATCAGAGCTGTGGATGAAGACAAGGTGGTTCATACAGCCTACTTTGATCTGGCCAAGGCCTTTGATACCATTCCCCACTCAGGAATCATAGAAAAACTCACTAAGATAGGCATCAACCCCTATATCACTAGGTGGGTTGCAAACTGGCTCACAGATAGAACCCACAGTGTGAAAGTAGCTGACTCCAAGTCAGACTGTTGATCAGTCATGAGTGGAGTCCCACAGGGTTCAGGCCTGGGTTCTCTCCTATTTGGCATCTACTTCTCTGAAGTCTAGGCCAACATAAAAGGACTCTGGCTGACAAAGTTCACAGATTATTGCAAGTTGAGAGCTATTATTAACTCCATAAGTGATATTGACATCCTGCAGAAAGGCATCACTGAGACCAATGACTGGTGTCAGAACCATGGAATTGAGCTCAATGTCAAACAATGTGTCATCATCCCCTTTGGGAAAAACTTGTTTCCCATGAATTACCAGATCAATGGTAGTCCACTGAACACAGAAGGCATTATAAGAGATCTGGGAACACAGGTTGACAGAAACTTTTCTTTTGACCACTGCATTGCCACTGTGGTCAAAAAGTCCTTCTATGTGGCACATCACATTGCTAAGGGTTTTGCATCCAGGAAGAAAGAGGTCATTGTCTCCCTCTACTCTTCCCTCATTAGGCCAATCATTAAGTGCAATGTCTCATTTGGCATGTACCTCACTAGACAACTGCAACAACTGGAGAGGCCTCAAAAGTACCTCACAAAGATGATCCTAGACCTTAAACATTTGTCGTATATGGACAGACTCAAAAAACTCCAATTATTCTATGTCTCATATCACCTACTTAGAGGCAATCTCTGCTTGACTGACAAAGCCATGTCTGACCCAGCTCTGTTAGAAATGCTACATCTAAAGAAATCCCAACCCCTCCGCACCACACACTCCAGAGACCTCAACCTCATTACCACAATCAACAGAACATGCTGGAAGGACAGGTTCATAACCCAGAGAATGCCCATGCTATGGAATAGACTTCCCATACATGTCAAACAGAGTACCTCACTGGCCCTCTTCAAGAGAAATCTTGATGAAGGGATGGGAAATAGAAAATTAACCCCAGGGATCACTCCAGTGGCTCTACTCGACAGAGGCACTGGGAACTAATGTTGGTTGGCACAATGCCAGGGTAATCCTATCGGCTAAGCTTGTAAAGGCTCCAGGGCCATTAGCCTAGTACAGACCTATGAACCTATAAAAATTTAAAATAAATAAATAAATAAAAATAGAAAACAGTCACTCTTTCAGGAAATAAACTTGACCCCTGATTTTGAAGTATTGAGTCTCAGTCCCATATCTTCCAGTTCACGCAGAGCTTCATAGTCACTTATGGCCAAGAAGACACCATTGTCTACAAATAACAGAGTCTAACCCTCATGTCTCCAAACTAGATAACTCCCCAAGTCTTATATGTGCCTTAATATCTAGCCCAGGAAAATCATAAGCAGAAGGGAATATGCCAATGTCCTATGCCAATGCTGAATGTATCTGACATTAAGTGAAGAATGCAGACAGAATTCTCATTTTACCAAAAATAGGGACTGATGTATATGTAACAGCAATCCCAAAATCACATATCGATTCTGCATATCTCACAATATTTCAACATATGCAGCCATATGCCTTCTCCGTGACAACAAAACATGTCGACAGGACTGGCAAATATCCACGGCCTCTTGAAAGTCCATACAAGACAAAACATTGATCCATCATTGCCCAGCTAAGATGGAGTCTGTATGGTTCCTCTGGAAACAAAGCTTTAATTATTACAGATAATCTCCTTGACAGCTGCTTGGTATAGGATTTCCTGCAAGAGTAAGGAGTGCAATCTCACAAAAATTGTAGTTCATCCCCCGCTCTCCTTTTTTTAAAAATGGGGGCAAAGACCTTAGTTAACCTGGCATACTGTCCCTGCCTTCCACACAACTTTAAAATGATTCATTAACCATTTCACCATAACAACATCCAGTATCTTCAGCATTTCCCGACAAATATCATCCACTGTCACAGCCTTGCCACTGAGGAGCTGTGTCATCACAGACATAACCTCATCTGCAAAAAAAAACACAGTTTTCCCATGTAATTGTGTTATGGCCTTTCCACACAAGGACACATCTACCTGTACTTCAGAGTCCACAGCCAAGGTGTCAGCATTTCTTTACCCTTGTTGTGAATAGCCTGGCTTATGTCCTGTTACCCTCCCACATAAGTCATTGGATGGTTTAACACAGCTTTTGTGAGGTCATCTGAAAGTCATTCTCTAAGGTCTTAACAATGTCTTTTCTATCTGATCCTTCACTTCTGTGACTGATTTAGTTGCTTCCTTCCTGGCATGTTGGTAATTATCAGTCAAATACCTTCTGGCTTGCAAGGCAGGAAAGACACAAATTAAAACTTTTGCTATGTATTTATAAATTTGTTCATAGGTTCATACTAGGCTATCTGCCCGAGGGCATTTATAAGCCTAGCCCATAGTTTTGTGGCTTACGCCACCCCTTTAGTTTGGAGAAACTATGCCCATTATTTTGCTGTGCCTCTGTTGAGCAGTGACACTGAGGTAACCCCTGGGGTGTATCTGCAATCTCCCATCCATTGGTCAAGATTCCTCTTGAACAAGGCCAGCGAGGTGCTCTGCCTCACATAAACCGGGATTTTGTTCCACAGCATAGGGAGTCTTTGGGTGATGAATCTATCCCTCCAGCACGTCCTATTAATAACCGTGTCGAGGTTTAAGTCTCCCACCCTTGTGGCTCTGAGGGATCTAGATTTTTTGAGATGAAGCATGTTCATCAAATCTGGGTTTGACATGGCCTTGTATGTCAGGCACAGGTCACCTCTGAGCAAGCGGTAAGCAACTGAATATAACTGGAGTTCTTTCAGTCGGGCAGCATAAGACAGATTTTTGAGACCCTTTATCCTTTTGGTGAGGAACTTTTGTGGCCTCTCCAGCTGCTGCAGGTGTCGGGTCAGATACATTCCGAATGGGGCATTGCACTCGATCATTGGTCTGATGAGTGATGAGTATAGGGAGACTATGACCTCCCTTGATCTAGATGTGAATCCCTTCATGATAAGGTGGGCAATGTAGAAGGTCTTCCTAACTACTTTAGCAATATGAGTGTCGAATGAAAGGCTACTGTCAACCTGGGTTCCCAGGTCCCTGATAACTTCTTCTGTGATCAGGGGATTGCCACCTATATGGTAGCTAGGGGTAACCTTATTTTTCCCGAAGGGTATGACTATGCATTTCTTGGCATTTAACTTTAGGCCATGGCTCTGGCACCAGTTATCCGTTTCTGTGAGACCCTTCTGAAGGATATCTGTGTCGGATGTCCTACGGTACCCAGTTTGCAGTCATCTGCAAACTTTGTCAGCCATAACCCTCCTGTGTTTGCTTGTACTTCAGAAAAGTAGATGCCAAACAAGAGTGGGCCCAGGACTGAGCCCTGTGGGACACCACTTGTGACAGGCTTTGAGTCTGACATGGCGCCAGCAACTCTGACCCTGTGGGTTCTGTCACTCAGCCAGTTTGCAACACATCTTGTAATGTATGGGTTTACATTTAAGTTGATGAGTTTTTCAATGATACCCGAGTGGGGTATTGTATCGAAGGCCTTCGCCAGGTCTAGGTAGGCTGTATGGACTGCCTTTCCCTCGTCAATGGCCTTGGTGACTGTTTCGAAAAAGTCAACCAAGTTTAAAAGGCATGATCTGCCTTTGACAAAGCCAAACTGGGTTGGATCCAAAGTCTGCAAATTCCCTATGTCTTTATTTATGAGATCCATTATGATCCTCTCCATGGCTTTGCAGATAAGGCTTGTCAAGCTAATGGGACGGTAATTTCCAGGGTCGGTGGAGGCACCGCCTTTGTGGAGTGGGACCACAGTCGCTGTGCGCCACTCCCTGGGTTCATATCCGGAGGTGAGACTAAGATTAAACAGCTGTCCTAACTGTGGGTTTAATTCCTCGTTGAGCTCATGGAGCACACAGCCGGGGACACCATCAGGTCCCATGGATGCTGTGTTCTTTGCCTTGGAGAGAGCAGTTCTCACCTGGGCATTAGAGATGTTTGGGGGGGCTAAAATCATTTGGTATAGATATCTCTCCTTTGGGGGGGGGGGAGTTTGCACTGAACCTGTCAGCCAGTATGTTGGCAATGTCTGTAGGATCAGTAATCTTCACATCATTTTGAACTAATTCTGAGCATATCTGGGAGTTTCCTCCTAGGTTTCTGACATAGCTAAAGAATGCCTTATGGTTGTCTTTAGAGTCCTTAGCCATTTTTTTCTTAAAATTAGCTTTGGATGATTTTATGAGAGCTCTTAGCTTTTTACTTATAGTGATCAGCGGTGTCTTACCTTTTAAGGATTTTGCTCTATCTTGTAGTAGCTTTCTCCTTTTGTTGTAGAGTTTGTTTATGGCTGGGGTCCACCAGACTGGACGCTTGCCTTTGGTACAAAGAGTCTTTGTTTTGCTTGGGATTGCCTGATCCATGCAGCCCTGCAGGTGCTGGTAGAAGGCATTTGTAAGTGATTCAGCGGTTTGAGTAATGTTTACCGCCGTCTCAGGGGCCTTAAAGGAGACCACACTAGTCTTTAGAAGTGTGAAGTCGGCTTTCGAGAAGTTCTTTACTGTGGTCTTTTTCATTTAGGGTGGGGGTGGGATGAGGACCTCCAGCGAGATTAGTTTGTGATCTGATCTCACCAGTGAGGGGTATACTTCCGGCATTTTACATTGTGCTCCCATGTTCATGATGATGAGATCAAGTATGTTTTCTCCTCTTGTGGGGATGGTGACTAGTTGTTCCATGGCATTTGAGTTTATGAATTCCAGGAACTTTTGGGCTAGAGTGTTTGGGCTTGAGTAGTGTTCCCAGTCTATATTAGGGTAGTTGAAGTCACCTAGTATGATGGTGTTCGGAGATACATTTATCCCCTCCAGTGTTTTCAGAAAGGCCATGTGAGGTTCCTGAGTTTGCGAGGGTGGCCTGTAACATGCTACAATTTGCAGAGCAGTCTTGCCTATGGTTAATTGCACCTGGATGGTTTCCGATGCATCGTGCGATGCCACCAATCTTGAGGTGTGGGTGTCCTTGATGAATATGAATATCCCTCCTCCTTTCTTGGTATTGTCCGGGTTTTGTGGCCGGAACGCATGATATGAGGTAAAACCTGATAGTGCTGGGGTGCTCTCAGGAGCCTTGAACCAGGTTTCTGTCACAGCACAGACATCGATGTTCTCCATACTGAGAAGGGCCTCGAGTGCGTGCATCTTGAGGTTGAGACTTCTGGCATTGAGCAGCATTACCCTTAGTTTTTTTTCTTTGTTGTGTTCTAGGGTGGTAGGTTTAGAATTTGAGCCTTGCCTAAAAAAGGCACTATGGGGATGGCAAGAGCCTTTGCCAAAATCCGGAATCCCAGGGGTGACAAGTGCAAGCCGTCCCTTGCAAAGCAGCGTGGCTTGTCCAGCATGTCATCCCAGGCAGACAGACATTGGATCCCCTTTGAATGACACCAGAGTTTAAGCCAATTGTTAAAGCTGATCATCTTATCTCTGTATTGTGGCATCATTCTTGGTGAAGGTAGGATACTGCTCAAGGTCAGGGTCATACCTGCTTGGGCTACATAATCAGAGAGCTCCTCTATGTCTCTTTTCATGTAGTCCAAGGAGGTACATCTCAGGTCGTTAACACCAGCATGGACAATGATTGAGTCGTACTTGTACCTGCTGTTGAGAGACCTGAGTGCATGCGTTATGTGGCGGATTCTAGCACCCGACAGGCAGCTTACTGTGACCTTCTCCTTACTCAGTCTGGTGAGCGAGACGTCAGTGTGTCTGACTATGGAGTCACCAATGACTAGTGTGTCTGGCATTGTGTTTGGCCTTAAGGGCTGTGACTGCTTGACACTCTGACTGTGTGGTCTATGTGTTGCAGGTGTTGTGTTCTGAGGTGGTAGTTTTTTGGGTGTCTGCTTTGGTGGCCTCTGCTGTTTTGGTAGATTTTTGATCAGAGCCTCCGAGTATGTCTTTGTGTGTTTATGTGTATGATTTGAGGTTGTGATGGTATTATGTGAGACTGGGTCTATAGTGTATGTGGTTAGCTTTTCCTCCTGTCTGGTCTTGCCAGTCCTATGTTGAGAGAGCTCAGCCTCCAGTTTGGCCGTATAGTTGCATCTCTCGCATGTATTTGTGTTTTGTGGGAGGAGGAGAGGGTTGTCTGTGTACATGAGGCAATTGTAACATTGCCTCAATATTCCCAGGTTCACCAGCTGAGCAGGAGAGGACATTAGCAACTGATCCCTCGACATGCTAGAAGGAATAATAGTATTTTACTTACCGCAAATCTTAATCATTGTGCACATACAATTTCAGTTGCTATCTAGGTGAATGAGTGCCATGCATTCTGGTGCCTAAACTTATTTTACACATGACAAACATGACATAGAAATGTGTAATAAAAAACATATATTTGCATGGTGAGTGTTGTGTACTTTTTTCTGTGTCAAAAGCAGTTTTATCATACTGCTGTAAAAGTAAAATCTAAGCAGTGTAATCAGTTAATTAACCTAACATTGTTTATCAGGTTTGTGTGTCACGTTTGCAGAGGAAAGACAACCAAACAAACTGCCAAAGCCATCAGTATTGTATGGATTGTATGGATTAGATTGTAGACAGACTGTAAAGTAGTAGAGAACACGTTAGAATCTGCAGGTGTCCAAATAAAAGTATACTGCAACCACATAGTAGTTTGTTCAGAAAAATGATGAGACCAGATGCAATTCACAAAGGTATGAAATCACTCAGACAGCTCATCACCTCAGAAGTGTGGATTGTGATTTAAGAACCTTACAATTACTGCTTTAGACCTCCAGGTCAGAGTGAATAATGACTCATGCTACTACATTAAGATGATGTTAAATCATAAATAATTACTTCACAAAAATCTTAAAACAAAATCTTGGACAAGTGGCTTGGAATTCTTTGGAAAACAATTACTACCTATATTTCATAATGTTATACAAATGGAGAAATAAAACATTATGGACTGAGAAATGTTGAAATTCCTTAGAATCACAGATGCACAAGCCTCACCCAGTACTCACGATGTGCTCTACTGTGATAGATTCTAGAATACAGATGCAGTTCTAGCAAGTGCTTATCAATTAGTAACAATGATCTCTATACAGCATGTGTCCATTTTCAGCTGCAATCAATAATAGATTACATTCTATTGCATTAACAATAGTTTATTTGCAATTTTCTACACAGACTCTGCAGAAGGAAGTCATCTGTTCCTGCACACAACAAAAAGAGGACTGTTGCCACACTGGCAAAACAGTAATCTCCAATTTCCAGGTATCTAGTTAATTGTTGAATAGTAGTGAAGTACAATAGGGCTGCACACGTGTGTGTGTGTTTGTGAGAGAGAGAGAGAGAGAGAATGTATGTTTTATATGTATATGTATATATATATATATATATATATAAATATATATATATATATATATAGAGAGAGAGAGAGAGAAACATACTTTCTCACTCATATACTTTTTACTTATTTGTTCACCAGTTAATCCTACTGGACATTTTGTACTCTGAAACTCTTTTTACTACCCAACCTACCTGGCAGTTGAAACAAATGGTTAGATCTTTCAAACTGTTGCCCCCCTTACAGTTCATAAAAGTACACATCATTTTCATAGGTTCCGTCTAAATCTATTAAAGATTTGCAATGCTCTCTGTAAGCTAGTTATGTGCCAGTTGTCAGAAGCATTAATTTAGACAGTATTAAAAATAATATGGCTTGAAAATAGTTACACATTTCTGAGTGATATAAAGAAAAAATGTACTCTGTGTATTCCTGGCTACATCCTTGGTCAGGGGATCTGTCTGGTTAAGTGACCTGCTCAGAGTCTCATACTGGGAAAATGAAGGTAGCAGGAATCAAAGCCTGTACCCTGGGCAGAGGAA
This sequence comes from Protopterus annectens, assembly GCF_019279795.1. Classification (NCBI taxonomy): domain Eukaryota; kingdom Metazoa; phylum Chordata; order Ceratodontiformes; family Protopteridae; genus Protopterus; species Protopterus annectens. The sequence continues at coordinate 7,469,083 of NC_056727.1, read as the reverse complement.
GCAGCTGATTAACATGTCTGAGCTTTAGTCCTGCGTGTTAACTGCCACACTATCACTATGGCTATTAACAGAATATGAAATCACTGAGACACAACTGATTTAAAACAAATCGAAACAACCCATTGCATCTAGTAGAAAAAAACAACCATCAGCAAAGCCAGAATGAAGTTATCATGTATTTAGTACATATCATGAGACATGCAAACTCAAAAGTGCAAACAGATATCAGCTAATAATACAATAAATACCAATAACTCAAAGACCTTCCAAAATATTGCTGAAGGAACTAACTGAGAATACGATACCTTGTGCTTCAACAGCAATGAGCATCAGTTTAACAATTTTAAAATTACATATCCAAGCAGGAAGCCATACCTTCTCATAACCCTACATGCGGCCGTTTATCTTTCACATCCCTAACTTATATATTCTAACTCTCACGATCATATAATACACTACACAAGGGAAAACTATTTTAGCAAGCATAGACATTAGTGATCAGCAGTATGGTTTCATGCCAGGAAAGAGCACTACAGATGCAATGTTTGCTCTGAGAGTGTTGATGGAGAAATACAGAGAAGGTCAGAAGGAGTTGCATTGTGTCTTTGTAGACTTGGAGAAAGCATATGACAGGGTGCCTAGAGAAGAGTTGTGGTATTGTATGAGGAAGTCGGGAGTGGCAGAGAAGTACGTAAGAGTGGTACAGGATATGTACGAGAGTAGTGTGACAGTGGTGAGGACTGCAGTGGGAGTGACAGATCCTTTTAAGGTGGAGGTGGGATTACATCAAGGATCAGCTCTGAGTCCTTTCTTATTTGCAGTGGTGATGGACAGGTTGACAGATGAATCAGACAGGAGGCCCCGTGGACTATGATGTTTGCAGATGACATTGTGATCTGTAGTGAGAGTAGGAATCAGGTTGAGGAGACTCTGGAGAGGTGGAGATATGCTCTAGAGAGCAGAGGAATGAGGGTCAGCAGGGCTAAGACAGAATATATGTGTGTAAATGAGAGGGAGGGTAGAGGAATGGTGAGGATGCAGGGAGTAGAGTTGGTAAAGGTGGACGAGTTTAAGTACTTGGGATCAACAGTTCAGAGTAATGGTGAATGTGGAAGAGAGGTGAAGAAGAGAGTACAGGCAGGGTGGAATGGGTGGAGAAGAGTGTCAGAAGTGATTTGTGACAGACGGGTATCAGTAAGAGTGAAAGGGAAGGTCTACAAGAGTGTAGTGAGACCAGCTATGTTATATGGGTTGGAGACAGTGGCATTGACAAAAAGGCAGGAGTCAGAGCTGGATGTGGCAGATTTAAAGATGTTAAGATTTGCAATCGGTGTGACTAGGATGGATAGGATTAGGAATCGGTATATTAGAGGGTCAGCTCATGTTGGACAGTTTGGAGACAAAGCAAGAGAGACGAGATTGCGTTGGTTTGGACATGTGCTGAGGAGGGATGATGGTTATATTGGGAAAAAGATGCTAAGGATGGAGCTGCCAGGTAAGAGGAATAGAGGAAGGCCTAAGATAAGGTTTATGGATGTGGTGAGAGAGGACATGCAGGCGGCTGGTGTGACAGAGCAAGATGCAGAGGATAGGAAGAAATGGAAAGAGATGATTCGCTGTGGCGACCCCTAACGGGAAAAGCCGAAAGAGAGACATGAGGACTGTAAGTGATATATATACAAACTCCGTGATTGTATATGTCACCCAACAAGTGAAACCACCATGTGCACACGGATGAATTCAGATTAGCTTATCAGTTTAACAGTTAGTTTCTTCAGCGGTCCTTAAGTCGGCTGCTTTTTGCCATTTACCTGCTCATTCTCATTTTCTTTACATGAGTGTCTCTCAAAGAGAGTGTCCTGCACAAGCGTAACATGCTTTGCCCGCACGCATTTCTCGGCAGGAACTTATGCTTCCGTTCGACATCACGTTGGGGGCCGAGGCATCCATAACTTCATCAGAAATAGAGAGGAAGACGTGTCGAGCAGGGCTTTTCAGCACTAAGCATTCTGTTGTTTCATTTTTTCAATTATTGTTTCATTTTACATGTGAGTTGTGCTCTCACAAATTCCCTGAGTGGCAAAGTTTTATGAGTAAAGACATTTCCTTACTTGTAACACTTTTAATTTCAGGGTCAATCACTGAGGATTGCAATGGGTATATAATGCCAGACCTCAAAGATTCGTACTTCTTATTCTCCTGAAAATGCAAGTTGATGCAAAACCTGTTGTCCTGTTAACAAATTAATATACTTCAGTAGCTTGTGTGCAGCATTGCTGCAATAAAAAAAAAAGAAAATTGAGGGAATAAAAGACCCAGAGTACTAGAACACAAAGTAGAGGAATGAGCAGACTTTCCATTATTAAAGTGGTGAGTGTGATGATGCGAAAACAGAAGTGCTACACTAGCAAGTCTGTGTAAAGCCAAAATCAGCAACAGGAATATTACAGTAGAATTAAATAAAAGAATAACTTGATAAGTTGAATTACACAACAGAAAACAATCCAGTCATCACAGAAGAATGAAAGCAACCGATAAGGAGAGCACTCAAAAACACAGCAAATCAACAAAATAACATTTAACAAAGAGGTTTCCAAAACTGAATTGCTGTTTCATATATATATATATATATATATATATATATATATATATATATATATATAGTTTTGTGGGTGCAAAACAGAGAGAATGCACAAATGAGTGAATGCTCTTTTTTGTGAATAACATGACTGAATACAGTTTAGTATAGTACAGGAATGTAGTTATTTAGGAAAACTATTATTTGAATGAGAAAGAGGTTATGAAGATATGCAAGACTGCGATAATTGTTATTGTGCATGTGCAAGTGTTTGGGTTAAAGTAAGGGTTAGGTAAGGGGAACAGATTCACTGCTGTGCATGTTTTGTGTTGTGTCTGTTCTGTATCCTGTTGTCTTGAGTTACTGAGGTACTGTTAGGGGAAAGGGTTTGTAGTAATGCAATGTGTAGGGTTAGGATTATGGTAAGGGTAGGGTAGGTCCCCCTGCACCACCTTATTCATGTGTGCTAACCCTAACAGTAACATTAACCCTACACCTGCACCTAACCCTAACCCTATACATTACATTACAAAAAAAGTTCCTTAAGACTACCACTACCAAAACACCATTGGGTGCCTGTTCTGTAGCTGGGATAGGACTTTTTGTAGTGGGAGAGAAGTATCAGTGTTCTGTGATTCACTCTTTTTAGGCATTCAGTCTCATTGTTCTGCCATTTGTGATTCTCTCTTTTGAGTTTTCAACCTTTGATGACAGAATTGTGTGTGTGTGTGTGTGTGTGTGTGTGTGTGTGTTTGTGTGTGTGTGTGTGTGTGTGTGTATATATATATATATATATATATATATATATATATATATATATATATATATGTATATCAACCACTTTTTTGATTTTCAACATGGGAACAAGCTGTTGCATCATCTGTTGTCATCTTTCATGATTCAGTGATGTTCTCCTACCTTCTTTGATTGACTGTCCAAGGTGTTCTCTCATGCCTTCCACCCATCTTTTGGCTGAACTTCCTTATTTCCTCCTGCCTTCTTACTATCGTTCCCAAATCTTATTTTGCTTTCCTGCACATCTCCCTAAGTCACCATAATCTGTTCTCTTTATTATTCTCTGCAGCTGGAGTTATTTTGCCTTCTGGTCTAATATCTTCATTCCTTCATCTGTTTTACAGTATGCATCCTATCACTTATCTCAGGCACTTTATCATCACTGTCGCCAGCTTCCTCACCTGCACTGAGCAAGTTGGCAGCAGCCCCTTTGATTCAAGTTTGACCTCCTCATTCAGTCTTCTCTGTTCCTCCACTACCCCTCCAGATACTTGAAACAGTTAAACGATTCTGTACTTTCCCTTCTATATCAATTTTCAGCTTCTTCTGACTCTCACATCTGCTGCCATGACACCTCAGTTTTATGCCATGAGTCTCCAGTTTTATATTCCATTTCCATATCACTTACGGAGCTTCCTGTTCAGAGTCTGCCTGTAATAGCATGTCATCTACATATAGCAGATTAGCTGATCTGTTCCCTCCCACCTGTTTGCTAATGTAGTCCATCACCAGTGTGAACAGTGGTAGTCTTAGAGCTGAACCTTGATGTACACCATCCCCAACTAGGAACCCCTTTGTGAGTCCAAATACCATTCATACTTTTAAAACCAAAAGACAAGCCAGTATAAAACCACTAAAAACACATCAGGGCTGCTCTGCTGACACAAATAGACAGTTTTAATTTATTCTCCAGCACTTCCATCTGATAATAATAGCGGACTTTATCAGAACTGGTTCAGAACATAACAGAGGGCATTACCATGGTAAAAATACCAATCAGTACTAATTTGATTTGTTTTAATTCCTAGCATGTAAAACCACAACAGTCATTTTCTATACCATTGCACAATTTTCAATGAAATGTGCTACGATGAAATGTAATTTCAATACAATGAGTTTTAATGTAGACAGTGAATAACATCCAGTTAATTAGTGAAAGGAGCTGAGAAACAGCATTCTTCTTTAACTAGAAATTTTTGGAGGTATCTTTATTCAACTGGAGTGCTTATTTGACTTGCTTCTGACTGACTATTGCTGATCTCTGTCTGCAATTGATTTTCCCACCCACCCAACTGTTGTTATTCTCTTAAAGTTGGTGGCTTCTCACTTTGCCCAACCCTACTATTAATCTGATTTTGGACACTCCTCCCTGTCCCATATCATCAGATCATTCTACTGAGTAAGGAGAGATCAATTTAGAATATTAAACTTGAATGATTTTCTGTTTCCTCCCTTCCCACTTACTAAAAAATTGCACTTTATTCAGCTGCATTTACTATATCTGTGCTTCTTCCTACTTTATTTTGCTTTTTGCTGCTAGTTCTTAAAAGTGTTCAGTTTATTACTGCTTGTTAGTAGCCTGATTCAATTGTAATTGTTATTCTAAGCCTCTTAGTTTTGATTTAAGCACCTGGTCTTCAAACTAGTTATCTTCCATAAGGGGGATTTGCGGTCTACACTACTGTGGCAGGAGAGGTAGTTTACATCCTTATAAGTTGGGAATTGCTGATTGAAGGCTTTTTGTGTCCGTTATTCTAAGTGTCTTTGTTCTGGTTTAAGCTCAATTAGCATCTGTATTTTACTGTTTTACAACATTAATTTGTGTCTTTTTGACTGTCTTTACTGTTTGTGTCTACTTATTACCTGCACTTATTTTAAACTGAAATATTGCTTAGTTAGCATAGACTAGATCCAGACTTGGTGAATCTAGCCTGTTTTTCATACACTTGAACTCATATCCAGCCATCTTACATTACGAAGGGATCGCCTGCTCTCTTGTGCCAGAAGAGTGTGAATATAGCCTTGTCTGAACTGGGGATTGCTATAGGAAAGATCATTGTTTGAATTTCTATTGGAAGACTAGTTTAAAACTGTTTAATTTAATTGTATATAAGCCTCAACTTTGCTCATTTTTTGGCTCAGTTAACTGGAGCTGCTCTGTGTTTGGCATCCTTTGCCAAAGGTCCAGAGGGTTTCTGCTCGAATCCAATCCATTCAAAGCTAAGAACAAGAAATTAAGCTTATTTTACATTTGCTCTGCACTTTTTCATCTGTATTTTACTGTTTTACTGAATTAATTTGTGCCTTTTTGAGTGTTTTTACTGTTTGTCCATGCTTATCACCTGCACTTGTTTTGCACTGAAATGTTGCTTAGTTAGCATAGACTAGACCCAGACTTGCTGAATCTACCCTGTTTTTCATGCACTTGAACTCAAATCCAGCCAACCTACATTAAGAAGGGCTCTCCTGCACCCTTGTGGCAGAAGATTGTGGATATAGCCTTGTCTGAGCAGGGGATTGCTGGAGGAAGTGTCATTGTGTGATTTCTTTGTAGCAGACCTGTCTAAAATTGTTTAATTTTGACTGTATATAAGCCTCACATTTGCACATAGCTGCACACCGCACAATGGGGGTTAGGAGTGCCTTGTTTAGATGCAAATGCCTAGAAACGATTTTTCCCAGGTTCCCTGCTGCTTCTGTGGGCAAGACAGCTGCACACTTCTGCACTGTAGACAACTCAGCTGAGCACTGAGCAGCATCACCGCACCTTCCATCCCTGATCGCCTATAGAATAAGTCCCCTTGATAATCCCAGAGCAATAGCTAATCTAATTTGCCCTCTTGGAAAGTAGTACTTAAGAATTACCTGCTACCATGGACAGTCAGTTTCCCTACATTTCTTCAGCCAGCCTGATTGACATGGGCATCCTGAGGCAGTGTAGCAATTGCCTCATGTGTACTGATAACCACTTGCTCTTAAAGCAAAAAAATACTGTATGTGAGAGATTTAACTAGACCATGAAACTAGAATTACTCTTCTCAAATACAATAAACAAGACATCAAACAGGTTGTCAGCACACGTACCTCCCCACTCACACAAGATAAGGTCGATACACATAAACACACATAAGCAGAGGTACTCACTAAGAGCCTACCAAAAGACCAGAGACCTCCCAAGTCCAAATAATCTACACATACTGGTACACAAACAGAATCCACCACTACTCATAACAACACACATATCAATGTATCAACAGTTAATCTCTAAGGCAAAACACCTCAAAACCTAATGTCCTAGTCACAGGAGCCTCCAAAGTGAGACACACAGACGTCCTCCTCACCAGGTAGGACAAGGAGAAGGTCATGGCCAGCTGCCTGTCAGATGGCTGGATTCATCAAATCACAGACACACTCAAGTCACTCAGCAACAATTACTGCTATGACTCTGTCATAGCACATGTTGGAGTGAATGACTTGAGATGTACCTCTCTGGACTATATGTAGAGAGACGATACTGAAATCTCAGATTATGTATCCCAGGCGGGTATGTCCCTAGCCCTAAGCAGCATTCTACCTTCACCTAGGATGATGCCACAATACAAACAAAAAATGATTGATTTTAATAATTGGCTCAGCTTCTGCTGTCACTCCGAGGGGATCCAGTATCTGACAGTCTGGTAAGACATAGTTGATAGACCACACTGGTTTTCCAGAGATTGTATTCACCTCTCTCCCCAAGGCTATTGGATACTGTCAAAGATGCTTGCCTCCCCCATAGTGCCATTTTTAGGCAATGTTAAAACAACAAAACCTCTGACATAAAGAAATTCACTAGAGGCAAACTCAAGGTCATGCTGTTTAATGCTAGAAGTCCAAACAGTAAACTGCACTCCTTGGAAGTACCCCTCACCTTGGAAGATGCTGACATCTGTGCAGTCACTGAGACTTGGTTCAAGGTCACCGAGAAGACCCTGGCTGTGGAAGGCTACAATGCCTTTCACACGTTCAGACCCCAAAACGAGCATGAAAGAACAAAAGGTGGAGGTGTATCCAACTTCATTAAATCCAAATACACCTCGAGACTGGTGAGACAGTACAACTCTCTTGAGCTAATCCAGGTCCAATTAACCATAGGTAAAATACCCTAGCACATCATCGCTAGCTACAGGTCCCCAATCATGAACCGCGAGAAGCACACCGTCTACCTGAACTTGCTAGAGTTGCTCATTATACAGACAAACACCTTGGCCATGGGAGATTTCAGCTATGCTTCCATTAGTTGGGTGACTTATATGAGCATAAACACAATCACTCTGAGTTTCCTGGATTTTGTTAATTCAAATGCCCTGGAACAGTTGGTCTGCACCCCCACAAAAGGCTCAAATGTCCTAGACCTAGTGCTCACCAACATGGGAGGTCACTGCACTACCCCCTGTGTGTTGCCCTCCCTTGTAAGGTCAGTCCATAAATCAGTCTAGTTTGAAGTAAAGATCTGACCTGACACCCCCACAGGAGCAAAAAACTGAAACATTTCTCCAAAGCAAACTATAGCCTACTAAACGATGGCCTAAAAAGTTTCAAAACCCCTACTAACACAGCCAACAATGACTCCTATTGAGAATAGCATGCAAATGCTCTATATAGCCTCTTAAACAAATGTACTGACTCATCTTTACCTGACAGGACTAAAATCAGGTCCTCCCGAAAAAAAACAAGCCACCCTGGTAGACTGTGAGTACAAATAAGTAATATAACAAAAGAAGGAAACTGATATGTAGAACAAGAGGGGACTTACTCAACAGAAGAAGAATACCCTCCACAGTTTGAATAAGCAAACCAGATATCTTGTAAAGTCCTCTAAGGCTAGTTACAAGACTAAATTAGCATCCCTAGCTAAAGACAACCATAAAGCATTCTTCAGCTACATCTGAAACCTAAAAAGGAATGCTCAGCTGAGTGCTGATCTTATAGTAGACGGTACCACTCACACTGAATCTGAGGAAACTGCCAACCTGCTAGCTGACAGATTTGGCAATATTACCACCCCCCACATCCCTAAAGGACAGGTCATACAAGCATTCTCCAAGGCCAGAAACATGGCCACTATGGGACCCGATAACATCCCAGGTTGCTTACTAAACAATCTAAAACATGACCTAGCAG
>NC_056727.1:7433047-7455547 GCF_019279795.1 Protopterus annectens | reverse complement strand
ACAGAATTGTGATGTGAATAGCAGGTATGGAATGATGAAATTCTCTCTACAGTTTCCTAATACAAAAACAGAAACACTTTAGTTCCACCACCATGTTGTGTATTACATTTGGCTGCTTGACTTTTATGTACACATTCTCACAGCTGATACCTAATTCACAAAGGAAATCTTGCTTAACACTTTTGCTCTACATGATAGGGCAATGATCAGTAGTATACCATTCTTTCCTTTATTGGTTACTTAGGAACAATGGCCAAGTTTCATTCAGAAACTGCAGTACAACTGACATAAAGATTGGATGGGGTTCATAATGCTTTCAGCTAAACAAAAGCCACGTCTGGTGCTGCTGCTTCTGCTGGTCTTTCAAGCAGCTTTTATAAAAGGCACAGATAAGGAAACTAAGTGAAAAGGTACAGCTCAGACAGATGGTACTCACTATTTAACTCCTGCTGGGCTCAGCAGGACCTATGGCATAGAAGGTTTGGGCTGTCAAAAAGATTCTGCCTACTCAGTGAATAACAAAGTAAGGGCCTCCAAACTGTTACAGCTAATAAACTTGCTTCTGTTTGTTTCAACTGCTGAGATTCTGCTCCAGACTAAGTTTCCAGTTGTGCTGAACTTCTCAGAAGGAAACGATAAGGCTGTGCATTTTATCAATGGAACTGCTTGGATTCATGGAATTTCTTGGAAACGGTGAAATTTAATGAATCATCTTACACTAGGTTGTGTGTGGCATTTTTGTGACACTGACTTGTGCCTATAAATATAACTCGAGTGATGATGTGCAGGAGTTTATCCTTCTCCTTGGCACTGGCACACGACATTTTACTACAATAACTAAGGTATGCTTTTAAAGATTGTGCATGTCAGAATGCTGTAGTAGTCATTAGAAATTTAAAGTACAAAGGTAGAAAAATGTATGACTGAGTTCTGTTTTCATAAATTATGCTACTTGGCTGTTTTCATAAAACAAATGATATTTTAAGTTTATATTGCTTCAATATGATAAAAATATTTATACTTTTTAACAGCAATGATTCAAGTTGCAGTTTTAGTAATAAACTGATTTCAAAACCAAATGGGATTAGTTCTGTAAACTCATGTATTTTAATTGTAGACCCTTTCACAGTTTTCTATAGAATAAAACCAAACAATATACATATTCTTCATTTTAAAGAATAGTTTAAATTGTACAACAGGAATCTAGTACTGTGTTCTGATATTATTTTAATGCTGTGTATAAATACAGTATGCATTGCATGTTTTATTACTTAGCTCTAGTTGACCTTTCTTTTTATAGATATATGTATTCACACACACACACACACACACACACACACACACACACACACACGCACACACACACACGCACACACACACAGACACACACACACACAGACACACACACACACACACACACACACACACACACACACACACACACACACACACACACACACACACACACACACACACACACACACACACACACACACACTCATACCTGTGTGTGTGTGTGTGTGTGTGTGTGTGTGTGTGTGTGTGTGTGTGTGTGTTGTGTGTGTGTGTGTATAGATAGATAAGATAGAGAGAAATCTAATTTCCTGTAGTTTTGGTTTCTGTTTCTCTGAGTACTGCTACCTATTTTTTCTCTTTGTGGCAACATTTTTCATGCCCTGTAGCTCAATGTTTTACTAAATAGTAACTGTTTTTCTTTAAATTATTAAAAAAAGCTGTAGTTCGATGATTGTTTATTGTAAATGTTGGATATAAAGCAATATGTTTTTTGAGTTTACTCCTGATGAAGGGCACATTGTTACCCATCAAGACTACTTAATTACAAATAAATAAACAACTAAATTTAAACACAGTTGTGTTTGTAAAGGATTCACTATTAACTGCTTCAGAAAATCAGAGGCAAGAACTGAATGCTGTCAGTAACAAAAGTGTTTTTATAAGAAATCAAGGAAAATAAACTGTTGAGACTTCTTACTCTTTGCACCTGAATAGTAGATGCTAAAGGCTTCATATGGTACAGTAAACTACTACCACACCTATTGATACAGGAATATGTATTACAAAACAAATACTGACTAATTAAAAGGTGATTACTATGTCTAAATAAAATCATTCAGTTCCATAACTAGTTAAAAGGCAAGTTCATTCCACAAATGCATTACTGTGCTTTATTATTATGGACATATTCTGGATTACTGTCAGGTATATTTGCCTTCCTTCTGGCAGCTAATGGGATCCTCTAGAACTAACATTTCATTCTGTACCTGACAGGCATTTACCCCTTCAGTAGTAGTAGTGCAGTGCTACTGTTAATTTTTGTTAGCTTTTAACAACTGGATAAGACTAATCGATCATAACTGCATATTTCCTGGTGAAACAAATGAGTTTAAACCTGGTTAAGCAGCTTGCTAAGAACCTCAGACAATGTAAGTGCTGAACTTGGAATCAAACCCATCTCCAGTTTTATTACAGAACAGTCAGGTATAAAACAATGACACAAAGGAAGCTAAGCTGAATCCTGAAAGAATGTTTTACTTAACTCTATGAAAAGTATTTTTGTTCTGTTTTGTTTTTGAAGGACAAAGCAAATTTTCCTACATCCCCAGTGAGTTACCTCAGACCTCATTACTTAAATATGCTAACGGTAACATCATACTGATTCACAGAAAGGGAAATGGCTGATTTTAACACGTATTCTTTTTTTTTCACGAGAATTCTTTTATGAAACCTAATTTCCTCATTTGTTCTTTTACTTACTGGATATTGTATTCTATACTTTGCTTTCCTGCCCTCACCCCAGCTAAATATGAGTGATGAAACTTCTTTAGATCTGCGGTATTTTCCACTGCACTAACAGTACTAACTATGTAATGCACTGTGGTTCATATTTAATAAACACAGCATTGTTTTACTTCCATGAAAATTACTGAAGCATTTTCTGATAAATATAATTTATTGTTCTTTGTCATCCAACAAGTCATTTAACACACTGTTTGTGTTATAAATCTGAAGCATACTTATATGCAAATAGAGTCAACACAAAATTTGTAATCCATTACTAATTTTATATATCAGTATCACAGCTATGAGACCTTACATTTCAGGGTCTCCTACTTTAAAAAATAAATTCAATTTAATCTCCTAAAGAATTAATTACAAAACTTTTTGTTGCATTTGTTGCATTGGGGGGACTCCCTTCTATACTCTTTAACATTGAAGATCTGTATCCCTACTACTCATAAAGTGAGTGGTTAGTGTGTACCTAGGAGAGGGGAAATACTCAGAAATGTCACACTATGGACTCAGTATGCGTGCCCAAATTCACTGCAACCATCTGAACAAATCTGAGAGTCATATTTATGGTCCTCAGTATTATAGCAGACACAATAACTTCCTATCTGGATAAAGCATTTGCAAGATTTTTATCTAAAGAAAACAAGCTCAGAATGTGACTTCACAAGTGTAGAATACCCTTTTTTGAAGAGGTCTGGGTAATAATGCTTTCATTTTCAGAATATTTAGGTAGTTTGGTAATACTGATATTAAATGATTTCTTAGTAAAATCAGTTTTAATGTAGGAGTGCATTCTGGCTATTAAAGGGGAAAACTTGATGTATGTTGCAAGATATCACAGCTTATTTCAGGAAGCCTTAATGATAAATGCATCCAGCACAGTACTATAATCATTCTGTTTTTTTCATATGCATACACCAGTTTGGAATGTTTTAGTCCTATCAGTTGTATTACATGGGGAGGGAATGATATGCAGCTTGTGTCTTTTGCTTGCATTGGGTGATGTATTAAACCTACCGGTGAAGCCCACGCAGTGGTAGTGATGTCAGGGCAAAAGCACCCTGCAGTTAGCCACTGAATGGAGGAAGAAGCCCCCACAGGTAGCACTGTAACTTTATGCATGAGACCAAAGTCTGCATTAACTTTCACCCTTGGAGCATTGTGTAATACAGCACTTGGCTGTCCCCCCTAGAACCAGCTGCAGGCACTGATGTTCCTACAGCCAGTGCCTCGTGATACAGCTGCTGCATGTAGTCTTTGCATTTGTGGAAGAGAGTAATGGGAATACTGCTCCATGATGGAATGACAGTGGCCATTGGTAGAAAGTAATGGGAATACTGCTCCATGACGGAATGACAGTGGCCATTGGTAGAAAGTATTGGGAATACTGCTCCATGACGGAATGACAGTGGCCATTGGTAGAAAGTAATGGGAATACTGCTCCATGACGGAATGACAGTGGCCATTGGTAGAAAGTAATGGGAATACTGCTCCATGACGGAATGACAGTGGCCATTGGTAGAAAGTAATGGGAATACTGCTCCATGACGGAATGACAGTGGCCATTGGTAGAAAGTAATGGGAATACTGCTCCATGATGGAATGACAGTGGCCATTGGTAGAAAGTAATGGGAATACTGCTCCATGACGGAATGACAGTGGCCATTGGTAGAAAGTAATGGGAATACTGCTCCATGACGGAATGACAGTGGCCATTGGTAGAAAGTAATGGGAATACTGCTCCATGACGGAATGACAGTGGCCATTGGTAGCCTTTCTTTCTGTAATGTGGCTCTGCAGCTTGGAAAAGGGAAAGGCTGCCAGGCACCAGCATAAAAAGGGGGTACAATTAGAGTGAGGCATTCTCCTATAAAAGTCTGGACCACAGGGATAAAGTACCAAATACAATCAAAATTAACCTGGTAGAATTATTTATTTATTTTATTTTATTTTACATTAAGCTTACATTTGTTTACCAGGAAAGTCCAGCTGGGCACATGTCCTTTTTCAGCAGAGGCCTGAGCAGAAAAGCTGCACAAAGAACATAATATATACACTTTAACAACCCTTGATTAGAACTGATCATATAATGAAAGTAATACAGTTTAAAACAATCAGGATCTATTTGTAAACTAAGTAATCAATTAAAAAGAGCATAAGATATTAAAGCTTGGCAACAAGAGAAAGGAATCTCTGAACAGATACTGTAGTGAGTCAGAATATTGAAAGAAAGTAAAGATAGCAAGACTAGAAAAAGAAGAGACATATACCGCCTGATAGTATTATTTGTATAGGACATATACCTCCTGATAGTATTATTTGTATAGGACATATACCACCTGATGTTATTATTTGTATAGAACATATACCACCCGATGGTATTATCTGTAAAGGACATATACAGCCGAATGGTATTATTTGAATAGAACATATACTGCCCGATGGTATTATTTGTATAGGATATATACCGCCCGATGGCATTATTTGTATAGAACATATACCACTGGATGGTATTATTTGTATAGGATATACACCACCCGATGGTATCATTTGTAGCAAACATATACCACACGATGGTATTATTTGTATAGAATATAAACCGCCCGATGCTATTATTTGTATAGAACATATACCACCCAATGGTATTATTTGTACAGGACATATACTGCCCAATGGTATTATTTGTATAGGACATATACCACCTGATGTTATTATTTGTTTAGGACATATACCGCCCGATGGTATTATTTGTATAGAACATATACCACCCGATGGTATTATTTCTAAAGGACATATACAGCCCAATGGTATTATTTGTACAGGACATATACTACCCGATGGTATTATTTGTATAGGACATATACCAACTGATAGTATTATTTGTTTAGGATATATATCGCATGATGGAATTATTTGTATAGGACATATACTGTCAGATGGTATTATTTATATAAGACATATACCACTCGATGGTATTATTTGTATAGAACATATACCACCCAATGGTATTATTTGTATATGACATACACATCCCAATGGTAGTATTTGTATAGGACATATACCACCCAATAGTATTATTTGTATAGTACATACACTGCCCAATGGTATTATTTGTATAGGACATATTCAGCCTGATGGTATTATTTGTATAGGACATATACTCCCCAATGGTATTATTTTGTATAGGACATATACCACCTAATGGTATTATTTGTGTAGTACATATACAGCCCGTTGGTATTATTTGTACAGGACATATACTACCCAATGGTACTATTTCTATGGGACATATACCGTCCAATGGTATTATTAGTCTAGGGCATATACTGCCCAATGGTATTATTTGTATAGGACATATACTGCCCAAAGGTATTATTTCTATATGACATACACCACCTAATGGTATTATTTGTATGACATATACTGCCCAATGGTATTACTTGCATAGGACATACACCACCTAATGGTATTATTTGTGTAGGACATATACAGCCCAATGGTATTATTTTTATAGGACATATACTGCCCAATGGTGTTATTTGTATAGGACATATACCACCTGATGGTATTATTTGAATAGAACATATACAGCCCAATGGTAGTATTTGGATAGTACATATACAGCTCAATGGTATTATTTGTATAGGACATATACTGCCAGATGGCATTATTTGTATAGGACATATACAGCCCAATGGTAGTATTTGTATAGGACATATACCACCTAATGGTATTATTTGTATAGGACATATACTGCCCAATGGTATTATTTGTATAGGACATATATTAGTCCAATGGTAGTATTTGTATAGGGCATATACCATCTAGTGGTATTATTTGTATAGGATATATACCACCCAATGGTATTATTTGTCTAGGATATATACCGTATGATGGTATTATTTGTATAGAACATATACCACCCGATGTAATTAATTGTATATGATAAATACCACCCAATGGTATTATTTGCATCCAACATATACCACCCGATGGTATTATTTGTATATTATATATACCGCCTGATGGTAAAATTTGTATATGACATATACGACCCGACTGTATTATTTGTATATGATATATCCTGCCCGATGGTATTATTTATATAGAACTTATACCACCCGATGGTATTATTTGTATAGGATATGTACAGCCCAATGGTATTATTTGTATAGGACATATTCCACCCAATGGTATTATTTGTATAGGATATATACCATCCGATGGTATTATTTGTATAGAACATATACCACACAATGGAATTATTTGTATAGGACATATACCACACGATGGTATTATTTGTAAAGGACATATACAGCACAATGGTATTATTTGTATAGGACATATACCACTCAATGGTATTATTTGTATAGAACATATACTAACCGATGGTATTATTTGTATAGGACATATACAGCCCAATGGTATTATTTGTATACGACATATACCACCCGATGGTATTATTTGTATAGGATATATACTGCCCGATAGAACTATTTGTATAGGACATATACTGTCAGATGGCATTATTTGTGTGAGACATATACTGCCCGATGGTAATATTTGTCTTGAACATATACCACATGATGGTATTATTTGTATAGAGCATATACTGCCCAATGGTATTATTTGTATAGGACATATACAGTCTGATGGTTTGATTTGTATAGGACATATACTGCCCGATGGTATTATTTGTATGGGACACATGCAGCCCAATGGTAGTATTTGTATAGGACATATACCACCCAGTGGTATTATTTGTATAGAACATATACCACCGGATGGTATTATTTGCATAGGATATACATCACCCGATGGGATCATTTGTAGCAAACATATACCACCCAATGGTATTATTTGCATAGAATATAAACCGCCCAATGGTATTATTTGTATAGAACATATACCACCCAATGGTATTATTTGTATAGGACATATACTGCCCAATGGTATTATTTGTATAGGACATATACCACCTGATGTTATTATTTGTTTAGGACATATACCGCCCAATGGTATTATTTGCAAAGGACATATACAGCCCACTGGTATTATTTGTACAGGACATATACTGCCCGATGGTATTATTTGTATAGGACATATAACATCTGATGGTATTATTTGTTTAGGATATATATCGCATGATGGAATTATTTGTATAGGACATATACTGTCAGATGGTATTATTTATATAAGACATATACCACTCGATGGTATTATTTGTATAGAACATATACCGCCCAATGGTATTATTTGTATATGACATACACAGCCCAATGGTAGTATTTGTATAGGACATATACCACCCAATGGTATTATTTGTATAGTACATACACTGCCCAATGGTATTATTTGTATAGGACATATTCAGCCTGATGGTATTATTTGTATAGGACATATAATCCCCAATGGTATTATTTGTATAGGACATATACCACCTAATGGTATTATTTGTGTAGGACATATACAGCCCGATGGTATTATTTGTACAGGACATATACTGCCCAATGGTACTATTTCTATAGGACATATACCGCCCGATGGTATTATTAGTCTAGGGCATATACTGCCCAATGGTATTATTTGTATAGGACATATACTTCCCGTTGGTATTATTTGTATAGGAGATATACCGCCCGATGGTATTATTTGTATAGGGCATACACCACCTAATGGTATTATTTGTATGACATATACTGCCCAATGGTATTACTTGCATAGGACATATACCACCTAATGGTATTATTTGTATAGGACATATACAGCCCAATGGTATTATTTGTATAGGACATATACTGCCCAATGGTATTATTTGTATAGGACATATACCACCTGATGGTATTATTTGAATGGAACATATACAGCCCAATGGTAGTATTTGGATAGTACATATACCGCCCAATGGTATTATTTGTATAGGACATATACTGTCAGATGGCATTATTTGTATAGGACATATACAGCCCAATGGTAGTATTTGTATAGGACATATACCACCTAATGGTATTATTTGTATAGGATATATACTGCCCAATGGTATTATTTGTATAGGACATATATTAGCCCAATGGTAGTATTTGTATAGGGCATATACCATCCAGTGGTATTATTTGTATAGGATATATACCGCCCGATGGGATTATTTGTGTAGGACATATACTATCAGATAGTATAATTTGTATAGCACATATACCACTGGATGGTATTATTTGTCTAGGATATATATCACCTGATGGTATTATTTGTATAGAACATATACCACCTGATGTAATTAATTGTATATGATATATAACGCTCAATGGTATTATTTGTATCCAACATATACCACCCGGTGGTATTATTTGTATAGGATATATACTGCCCGATAAAATTATTTGTATAGGACATATACTGTCAGATGATATTATTTGTATAAGACATATACCGCCCAATGGTATTATTTGTTTTGAACATATATCACATGATGGTATTATTTGTATAGAGCATATACTGCCCAATGGTATTATTTATATAGGACATATACAGTCTGATGGTTTGATTTGTATAGGAAATATACTGCCCTATGGTATTATTTGTATGGGACACATGCAGCCCAATGGTAGTATTTGTATAGGACATATACCACCCAGTGGTATTATTTGTATGGGATATATACAGCCCAATGGTATTATAAGTATAGGACATATTCCACCTAATGGTATTATTTGTGTAGGACATATACCGCCCTATTGTATTATTGCTATAGGACATATGCCACCTAGTGGTATTATTTGTATAGGACATATACTGCCCAGTGGTATTATTTGTATAGGACATATACCACCTAATGGTATTACTTGTATAGGATATATACAGCCCATGGTAGTATTTGTATAGTACATACACCTCCCATTGCTATTATTTGTATAAGACATATACTGTCAGATGGTATTATTTGTACAGGACATATACATCCCAATGGCAGTATTTGTATACGACATATGCCACCCAATGATATTATTTGTATAGGACATATATTGCCCAGTGGTATTATTTGTATAGGACATATACCGCCCGATGATATTATTTGTATAGGACATATACCACCAAATGGTATTATTTGTATAGGGCATATACAGCCCAATTGTAATATTTGTATAGGACATATACCACCCGATGGTATTATTTGTATAAGATATATACCGCCCGATGGAATTATTTGTATAGGACATATACTGTCAGATGATATCATTTGTTTAGGACATATACCACCCAATGGTATTATTATACTGCCCGATGGTATTATTTGTATTGGACATATACCACCTGGTGGTATTATTTGTATAGGATGTATACCGCCCGATGGTATAATTTGTACAGGACATTTACCACCCGATGGTATTATTTGTATAGGATTTATACCGGCCAAAGGTATTATTTGTATAGAACATATACCACCCGATGGTATTATTTGTATAGGACATATACAGCCCAATGGTATTATTTGTGTAGGACATATACCACCAGATGGTATTATTTGTATAGGATATATAACACCCGATTGAATTATTTGTATAGAAGATATACCACCTGATGGTATTATTTGTATAGGACAAATACAGGCCAGTGGTATTATCTGTATAGGACATATACCGCCCGATGGTATTATTTGTATAGAACATATACCAGCCGATGGTATTATTTGTAAAGGACATATACAGACCAATGGTATTATTTGTATAGGACATATACCGTCTTATGGCATTATTTGTATAGAACATATACCACCTGATGGTATTATTTGTATAGGACATATACAGCCCAATGGTATTATTTGTATAGGACATATACCACCCAATGGTATTATTTGTATAGGATATATACCGCCCGATGGAATTATTTGTATAGGACATATACTGTCAGATGGTATTATTTGTTTAAGACATATACCGCCTGAAGGTATTATTTGTATAGAATGGGTCTATATTAGATCACCAACCACTTAAAAAAGCGAACGGTAATTAATCGACCCTATGTAAGAAAAAGCTTATAATCTCAAACTGTCAGAACAGCGATTTAAAATCTTACACATAACCCCACACTAAACTATACACACACCACTAACTATCCACTTACCTTAACCCAAACCCTAACCCTAAGGTCCGTCATTATCTCACACTCACCTCACCCACTCCCTAACCCTAACTCACCTAACCCGCCCTAACCCTCACGTCCACACAATCGCATACTTACCTGAACCCGACCCGTAACTTTCCACCACAGTGCTGAAAATACTGAAGCAATAAAAACGGAAAACCAAATTCTTTCCCTAGGAAAAAATTTGGGTTTCTGTTGCTTTGATATTTTAAGCTTTCGCTGCATAGGGTTCGATATTACAACATTCGAAGGTTTGATACCTCAATGTTCTAATATAGACCCATATAGAACATATACCACCCAATGGTATTATTTGTATAGGACATATACAGCCCAATTATAGTGTTTGTATAGGACATATACCACCCAATGTTTGTATTTGTATAGTACATATACTGCCCAATGGTATTAGTTGTATAGGACATATACAGACCGATGGTATTATTTGTATAGGACATGTACTGCCCGATGGTATTATTTGTATAGGACATATACAGCCCAATGGTGGTATTTGTATAGGACATATACCACCCAATGGTATTACTTGTATAGGATATCTACAGCCCAATGGTATTATTTGTATAGGGCAAATACCACCTAATGGTATTATTTGTATGGAACATACACCAACCCAATCGTATTATTTGTATAGGATATATGCAGCCCAATGGTAGTATTTGTATAGGACATATACAACCCAGTGGTATTATTTGTATAGGATATATACAGCCCAATGGTATTATTTGTATAGGACATATACCACCTAATGGTATTATTTGTATAGGACATATACCGCCCCATGATATTATTTGTGTAGAACATATACCAGCTAACGGTATTATTTGTGTAGGACATATACAGCCCAATGGTATTATTTGCATAGGACATATACCACCTAATGGTATTATTTGTATAGGACATATACAGCCCCATGGTATTATTTGTGTAGGACATATACCGCCTGATGGTATTATTTGTACAGAACATATACCACCTGATGGTATTATTTATATAGGACATATACAGCCCAATGGTATTATTTGTATAGGACATGTACCATCTAATGGTATTTTTTGTATAGGACATATACCGCCCAATGGTATTATTTGTATAGGACATATACCACCTAATGGAGTTTTTTGTATAGGATATATACAGCCCAATGGTATTATTTGTATAGGACATATACTACCTAATGTTATTATATGTGTAGGACTTATACCACCTAATGGTATTATTTGTTAGGACATATACTGCCCAATGGTATTATTTGTATAGGATATATACCACCTAATAGTATTATTTGTATAGGACATATACAACCCGATGGTATTATTCTATAGGAGATATACTGCCCAATGGTATTATTTGTATAGGACATATACCGCCCAATGGTACTATTTGCATAGGACATATACAGCCCAATGGTATTATTTGTATAGGACATATACCACCCTATGGTGTTATTTGTATAGGATATAAATAGCCCAATGGTAGTATTTGTATAGGACATATACCGCCTGATGGTATTATTTGTATAGGCCATATACTGTCAGATTGTATTATTTGTATAGGACATATACAGCCCAATGGTAGTATTTGTATAGGACATATACCACCCAATGGTATTATTTGTATAGGACATATACTGCCCAATGGGGTTATTTGTATAGGATATATACCGCCCAATGGTATTATTTGTATAGGACATATACCACCTAATGGTATTATTTGTATAGGACATATACAGCCCAATGGTAGTATTTGTATAGGACATATACCACCCAATGGTATTACTTGTATAGGACATATACTGCCCAATGCTATTATTTGTATAGGACATATACTGCCCAATGGTATTATTTTTATAGGACATATACTGCCTAATGGTATTATTTGTATAGGACATATACCGCCCATTGGTATTATTTGTATAGGAGATATACCGCCCGATGGTATTATTTGTATAGGACATACACCACCTAATGGTATTATTTGTATGACATATACTGCCCAATGGTATTACTTGCATAAGACATATACCACCTAATGGTATTATTTGAATAGGACATATACCACCCAATAGTATTATTTGTATAGGACATATACCACCTAATGGTATTATTTGTATAGGACATATACTGTCCAATGGTATTATTTGTATAGGACATACATCACACGATGGTATTATTTGTATAGGACATATACCACCCAATGGTATTATTTGTATACTGCCCGATGATATTATTTGTATAGAACTTATTAGGTAATTAGTAGGTACAGAATGAATAGAAGTGTAAAGCGACTGGGGGTATTTAAGAAAGCACTGAACTTGTCTGAATCAAAAACATCTGCATCCAGAGTTGTACAATACCTTTTGGCATTTTCACAGAAGCAGGCAAATTATCTGGAGAAACAGACAGTGTTTTACTTCCCTGGAAGCTTAACAGTATCATTATAATACAACAATGACTCTACTGTACAGCCTGTAGAGCCTGGCTTTATACACTGAAATGAAACAACTTGGTATTTACTGGCTTGATAATACTGAACTATGATATTTTTATCACATGGGAATATAAATCATGAGTTGATATGGTGTGTTTTCTTCTGTAGAACTCAAGCATGCCATAAATGATATGCAGTGATCAGTCAGTCTTCAATTACACCAGCAGATATAATTATTAGAAAAGTGGAATTTCTCTTCACACATAGATGAGTTTATATTTATATTCCTTACAGATATTTCTATGTACTTTTCTATCTGCCTGTTTCTACACATGCATACATACACACACACACACACACACACACACACACATACACACACACACACACACACACACACACACACACACACACACACACACACACACACACACACACACACACGTATATGTATGTATAATTAAACTATGAATGTTTGTAATAACAAAATGACAGAATCATAGCATAGGCAAAAAGTGTCCAGGCATTCATATTACCAAAAATCCTAAACACTGATCTTACAAAATACTGCAAAAGGAAAATAATTTCCTTTCCCAGTCATTAAACCAAAACTGTTCTATGACACTAAGCCTTAATTTGCCTGAAGAGTGGTAGTGATCCTAAAAAGGGTTTTCTAAGGTACGTTGCAGGGTTTGGCTTCACCTCTCATGCCATCTTAGTAATGCTGCCCTTTCCCCACTGTTGTGTAACCTCAGAGTTGGTATATATAATTATCAGGGGGGGTGGGGCAGCACAGAGGGGCTTGATCCCCTGCAGAAACATTAAGGTTTTACAATGGTTTGATATCTGGTTAGATTATATCACACTTCTGATTATGTTATAGGGTGGCAAGTCCCCTGCACACCCTCTTAATTATAAATACCAACTCTGAGGTCCAACATCAGTGGGGAAGGGCATAAATTCTCTCCTATTATAGCTCCAATTTTGTCAGTGTTTTTCAGTATAGATATTTTTCTATAATTTTTTGTTAATCATTTTGCTGTCAATTTTATGTTGTTTAGATCATTTCAGGTACACCTATACACAAATATAATTTTTATTTATTATTTATTTTATTTTACATTTGTTGACTGGGCTAGTCTAGCTGGACACATGTCCATTTTCAGTAGAAACCCGGGGAGAAAAGCTCCACTACAGTTAAAGTCAGTATATAATTACAGGTAGAAAAACAAGATTGTTACATAACATAATAGTACTAATATGGTTTACAATTGTGTACAAGCAATAATTCTAAAAAGAAGCTAGGGTAAAGCTTGCTAAGCAAGTTTTGGCTCTGTGGCAGATTAAAACCAAGGTAGAGTTCTGTTTCTAAAGAAGAGCCCATGCTAAGTCAATTTAAGCTCAATAGCAGATTAAGGAAAGGCAGTGTTAGTAGTAACTTTAGTAGGCTGAAAATCACATCTTCACAGCGGTTAGTAGGAGATAGGATGAGAGTATTAAGAAAAACTAGTCATAAAAAAAATGAAGGAGGAGAGTTTTAGTCAGGATTTGTGCAATGGCATAGCCAGTGAGTTAGGAGATATTCCTTAAGTTGCTTTTTGAATAGAGATGTAGAGGAGAGAGAGATGAGAGTTCCCTGGGGAGCAGGTTCCAAGGACTCCCTACGTTTGAGACAGTGTGTCCCCAGCCTTATTTTTGGATTTATGTATAGTTACTAGTACCCTATTGGCTGAGCAAAGGGTAGAGAGATTTTTGTAGGGGGTGTTAAGACTAGTTAGTATTGGAGTATTGGTAGGATGAAATAAGATCTTGTGTGTGATAGTAAGTTGTTGAAATAATAGTTGATTTTGGAATTTTAGCCCTCCAAGTTGTTTTAGATTCTGACAATGGTGGGTTCTAAATGTGGAGTTTGTGGCAAATCTAGCTATGTTGTTATAGGTGACTGCCAGTTTGTTGAGATTGCTTTTTGAAAGATATGTATAAATGGGAGAGGCATAGAGTAGTGTGGAAATGAGATGGGTGTGGGCAACAGTAGTTCTGGCAGTGGGGGTAAGGAAGGGTTTCATTCTGTAAATGGTGCCTAGCTTTCTATTAACTGATTTTATGGTGGTATTGATGTGTATGTCGAAGGTAAGATTATGGTCAATTATCACTCCCAAGAGTTTGGTGGTTGGTTCTGGAGATATTACAGTACCATTTTTGAATGTCACTGTAAGGTCTAATTGAGAGGACTTTACTGTAGAATTGAAGAGCAATAATTTTGTTTTTTTTGGCGTTCAGGAGAAGGCAGCATTGTAGGAACCAATTTTCAACTTTATTGAATACATTCTGGGTAAAAGATTGGAGTTCGGGTAAGGAAGTAGCAGAGCAAATTAGTGTAGAGTCATCTGCATATTGTATGCAGGTGGCTTGAGGAATTGTAAGATTTAGATCGTTAATAAAAATGGAGAATAGGAGAGGGCCTAAGACAGAGCCCTGAGGTACACCAAGGGAAACAGGGAGGTGTATAGAGAGTTCCTTGTCCCAGATCAGAGCTTGTTGTTTGGTTTCTAGGTAGGACTTAAACCAGTGTAGTGCCTGTGTATCAAGTGAGAGAGATTTAAGTATATCCAAAAGAAGATGATGGTTAACCATATCAAAGGCTTTTGAGAGGTCAATAAAGAGTACAGATGATAGGGAGTTGTTATTACGATTTTTGTTGATACAATCAGAAAAGGATAGAAGGGCAGAAGTTGTGCTGTGGAATGGTCTAAAGCCATGTTGACAGGTGGCAAGTAAATTGTTATGGAGAAGGTGGTCAAGTATTTGTCGGTGGATGCACTTCTCCATTATTTTTGCTAGTGGAGAGAGTAGGGCTATAGGGCGAAAGTTAGAGAGTTCAATAGCGTCACCACCCTTATGAAGAGGAATGATATGGGAGATTTTCCAGATAGTTGGGATAATTCCTTCGGTGATTGTTTTGCTTATAAGTATGGAGATTGGATAGGCTATGACTTTAGCTGATTTCTGTAGATATTCAGCTGGTAGGGGGTCAGATGAAGGGGTGCCTGGTTTAAGTATATGGAGAAGGGTGCAGATAAGAGATGTAGGCACAAGTTGTAGATGAAATGAGGGAGACGAGTTAGTTAAAGTCGGTGACAGGTTAGTAGTAACAGGGGGTAAAGACTTGGCTAGAGATTGGATTGCATCAGTAAAGAAGGTATTGAAGGCATTGGCAATAAGTTTAGGATTGTCATGGGTGGAACCTGTTGGGGTTGGTGTTTTGGAGTGGCCTGGATGTAAGAGCTTATTTATGCCTGACTAGAACTTTTGTAGTTTGGGCTGGTGGGTTTGTTGGAGTCGAAAGTAGAAGTTTTTCTTGTCAAGGAGTACAGAAGTTTTAGTAGAGTTCCTCAGTTGCTTAAAGTGTAGATGGTCTATTGGATTTTTAGTAGTTCTCCATTTGGCCCAAACTTTATTTTTTAACATGATTTTTTTTTGTCTGGTTTCATTTGTAAGCCATGGAGCAGTTTTTCTGTTGTTTCTGATGGATCGAACAGGGGTATGATAGTCTAAGATTTGTAGGAATTTAGTGTTGAAATATAACACTGCTTTCTCTAGTGGTAGGTATTTTAGAGGTGAACCGTCACATGCCTTAAGTTCGGCTTGGAAGCTTTCTTGGTTAAAATTGTTGTTAAACTGAGTAGTTCTAAATAAGTTAGAGTTAGGAATGCTGCTCTTTTGTCTACATACAAAGGTTAGAGAGTGGTCACTAATGTCATCTGGAAGGGTGTCTGCTTTGTAAGACAAGGGATGGTTGTTAACAAGGATTCAATCTAAGGTGCTTTCTTTATTATTAGATTTATGGATTCTAGTAGGGGAGGTAATTATTTGGGAAAAGCCATATAGGTTTATATGAGTTGTTGGGT
Organism: Protopterus annectens; assembly: GCF_019279795.1. Classification (NCBI taxonomy): domain Eukaryota; kingdom Metazoa; phylum Chordata; order Ceratodontiformes; family Protopteridae; genus Protopterus; species Protopterus annectens. The sequence continues at coordinate 7,438,241 of NC_056727.1, read as the reverse complement.
TAGGTGAGATACAGGTAGTCCAGTCTATGTTAAAGTCACCCAGTACTATGGTTTCTTGGGGTAAGTAGGTAGACAGCCAGCTAAGGATGCTTTCTAGGGTATTGATATTATTTCCAGGAGGAAGGTAGGAGCATATTAAATAAATGGCTTTGAAGGTATTGATTTGTAGTTTTGCTGTAAGGATTTCATCATTACTACTAATAGGAAGCTGCATGTCAAAAGTAGTAATTTGCAGCACAGATTTGAAAAGGATGGCTACACCCCCACCCTTTCTGGTTGAGCGATCTATTCTCAAAATATTATATCCAGGAGGGTAATTTCGTTATCCTGGGTTGTTGGTTTTAGCCATGTTTCTGTAAGGCATAGGATGTCAAAAGAATGCACATCTAGGAGTGCATGAAGATAGGCTATTTTATTATTTATGCTGCATACATTCAGATGTGCTATAAGGAGAGAGTTTGAGGGTTTTGCTTGGTTGTAAGAGATGGAGGGAATTGAGGTGAGGGGGTTAGTGTTATCTAAACTGTTAGGGCCAGGGTTGGGGTGAATATCACCAGCTACTCGGAGGTGTAGCCATGGTCTGACTGTAATCTTTAAAGGTTTGGAGAAGATGTAGAGTGATTTTCTGGATTGTAGATAAGCTAAATGAGAAAGTCTGTGATACTTAGGAAGCAAGTAGGAGAGTATTGAAGTTAAGTTTATATGGTTATAGGAGGATGGCTGTGTTATTATTAAAGTATGCTGTGAGGGGTGGTGAAGTTCAGAAATGCACGGATGTTCATAGGCTATAAGTTTATACGATACAGATAGAAAAGTAAGAATAGGGAAAAGGAGTAGTATCCTTGTGTGTTTGGACATAGGAATAATGGCCATTGTAAGGTATAAGATAGAGCTAAAGTGTAGATGATCAGGAGTAGAGATGAAGCAAATGTAGAGAGATAGGGTATAGGATATGAGAGGGTGAGGAGGTAGGCTGTATATAATGAAAGAGTTAGTTAATGAGGGTAAGTAAATGACATATGATAAGTATGTAATAGGATAATGGGACGGGATTGGGGATAGCGCTATAAGGTAAGGGGTGTGGTCATAGAGGTATAAGTGTAAGTGTACTGGTGGTGGGTGGAATTTGGGGGTAGGGTAGGGGAGCAGAGTGAGCCCGCAGGGTGACCGGAGCGGGCAGACCCAGAAAGAGGAAAAACAATCAGTAAGCAAAAGAGACAGCAGCTATGGTATGGGTAGGGCAGAAAGAGCTTATCTTAAAGCAGAAAGTGGTAAGGCAACATGGGCAATAGAAAAAATGAGAGGAAGAAACAGCATAAGGTAACAAAGAGTGAAAACAGGTTTATTCCTAAAGTAAAACTCAGGGAGAGAGAGATACCTTCGGTAAGGGCTAATTCATGGGTATGTAGTGCCACCTAGTGACGACAGGAGAAATGGCTGTAATAGGGATCATACAGATGTGTTTGGTGGATAAAATAAATATTTGATGGGCAGAGGGAGAGAGGCAGGCTGCGGTCAGCTGCAAGCATGCTGTAGGCTAGACAGTCAGACTCACAGGGTAAAATAGCAGAAAAAATAATGCATAGTTATGTGCTTAGGTAAAAATATGCAACATACACTGAGCATTCACTGAGTGAAGGGGTAAACGCACAGTAGGGTGCATAGGACAAAACAGATTCTTCAGACAGTATTTGGAGGTGTTCTTCCTTTCTGTTGGTCACGGTTTAATCTTCAAGCTTTAAACCTAAGCACAGAGGGAGTACCCGGGGGTAGAACGGCTGCAAAATAAATAGACAGGACAAATTATGAGTTAGGCACAGAGGAGGCTAATAGAAGGAAAAAGCTAGGCTGGATTGTAAGACATAAGATAGAGTTAGGGAAGATACTAGGAAGCGGGGGGGGTATTAGAGGGACATACAACAGGGAAAGGACAAGATATAGAGAAAATAACTATTTCCCCTTAAAACCCAACAAAGAGTGAGATACACACACACACACACACACACACACACACACACACACACATATATATATATATATATATATATATATATATATATATATATATATATAGAAAATGAACTCCACGAACAAAGAAGGCCAAACCGAAAGAACTGAAAAACGGCTTTATTAAGCAAAAAAATAAAATGAATCAATCAAGCTCTTTCACCAGGTAAATACCTGGCTTTCTCAAGATAAAACACAATACAATTGAGGTGTTTAAATACATGTGTAACTAGTCACATGATCTCTAATTAGTGCATAAAATATTCAATTGAATTAAATTAAAATACCCTCACTCAATAAATAAAACTCCTATATGAGCATAAACAGTACTTGAAATGGATACTTAAAATTGTTAAAAAACATTGAAAAATTACTAAAAAATCACTGAGATGATGAATTTACAAAAAGAAGGACACAAATGCTTTTTTTAAACATTTAACTTCATGCCCCAACATGCAACTTAAGTTTATGGTCCTTGAGCAAGTGACGCAGGACGCTAGGGGAGGCGACTGGGAAACCCGTCTTGAATATAGAGAGCTTTTATGGCAGCTCAGACTTAATGCTGCAAGACCCCTGGGTCTTAATGAGAATATTAGTATATCCAGTGTGCTCAAGCTAAGAAAAGCCAGGTTATGAATTTTATGGTTACAGTTAGTAATTGTTCTTGTATTTGTATTTATATCTTTACACACATTCGCACATACTTTTTTTGTAAATTCATCATCTCAGTGATTTTTTAGTAATTTTTCAATGTTTTTTAACAATTTTAAGTATCCATTTCAAGTATTGTTTATGCTCATATAGGAGTTTTATTTATTGAGTGAGAGGGTATTTTAATTGAATTCAATTGAATAATTTATGCACTAATTTGAGATCATGTGACTAGTTACACATGTATTTAAACACCTCAATTGTATTGTGTTTTATCTTGAGAAAGCCAGGTATTTACCTGGCGAAAGCGCTTGATTGATTCATTTTATTTTTTTGCTTAATAAAGCCGTTTTTCAGTTCTTTCGGTTTGGCCTTCTTTGTTCGTGGAGTTAATTTTATTTGCTTTGCCTTGGTTCTTTGGGATTTACTTCTTGGTATATATATATATATATATATATATATATATATATATATATATACATATATATATATATATATATATATATATATATATATATATATATATACAGATAGTTATATTTATAGATATAGATTTAGATATTGATATATTGATATATCTAGATATATATATATATATAGATATGATTAGAGGCAAACTGGTTAAATGACAATTTTATCTACAGAGAGCTCACCCAGTCAAATGGTTGAAAGTCAGTTTCACTTAAACATACTTTAATCAAATAATTTAGTCATGATGCAATCAAAAACACAAAGGAAAAACTTCAGAAAACAGTGTTTTGCAGGGGCACAAGTCCCCCTACACCATTCTTGAGGATTTACCTCCCACACCCTCTTTATCAAATATACTGACTCCACAGTGGCACTAATGTGTAGAAAAGTAAAAATACAATATCCAGGTGGTCACTGCCAGTGCACATATATAAACCACTTCAGCAGTGATTATGTATTGGTAACCACAAGCACCCCCTAAAGTTTCTTCATAGACTTCAACACATTTCTACCAAACTGTCATTCAACAAAATTGACTTTTAACAATTTATCTTGGATAAGTCAGCTTTTGATGAAAGTGTCATCCAACCAAATGACAGAAACTCATAGATACATATATAAAACACCCCACCCCCATAAACAAAAGACCTCAACTTTTCTAGCCCAAAAACCCCCATTCTCTCTGCAGCCAGTGCCTACTATGTTAATTCATTAATTACTCCTTAAACTGAAGCCCTCCTCATTATCCTCTGATAATCAGTCACCAGAATACTTAAACCTCATTGCTGACTCAATAGCCTATCCAGTAAGTATACTCATTAATTGGTCTGTTATGGAGTCATGTGTCCCCACCACTTGGAAAACATCCATTGTAACCCCTTTGCATAAAGGAAGCAAAGCCAATGAACTAAATGCTACAGACCTATCTCCATCCTTTCTCCTCTATCCAAACTTCTTGAAAAGTGCACATATATATATATATATATATATATATATATATATATATATATATATATATATATATATATATATATATATATATATATCTACAATTGCTAAACCACCTTACACATAATACTCGCCTAACACCCACCCAGCATGGCTTTAAGCCAGCACACAGTACAACAACTGCACTTATGTCTTTCACAGGCATACTCAACAAAGCTAGGGACTCCAGTTTATACATCTGTGTAGTATTATTAGACTTATCAAAGGCATTTGATACAGTCTCTCATGACAAACTACTTCAGCAGCTATCATCAGTTGTTTGCTCTATACTCACCAAACAATGGTTAATAGCTACCTATCCAATAGAGAGCAATGTCTTAAGTGGCAAGGTTGTCTATCTCAATACCATGCTAACAAAAGCGGTGTCCCACAGGGATCTATTCTTGGACCCCTCCTTTTTAACATATTCATCAATAATCTGCACAATACCTGCTGTCATAGTACATTAATCCAATATGCAGACGACTCCAGCATTATTACTTCCTCTGATAATGTACCAGACCTGTTGCAACAGACCCAGGATGCTTTCACCTCAATAGAATCATGACTAAACAATACACAATTGCTACACAACCCCAACAAAATAAACTTCTACTTTTCACCTCTAAGCCTGTCACATCAGATTTTAAAATCTATTCCCTACACAAAACTAAGATTGAAATAGTAACAAGTGCCAAACTACTGGGTATTACCATAGACAGTAAACTCACATTTGACCAACACATGCATAATGCTATTAAAAAAACTCATCATTAACTAGGGTCACTTTATAGGTACAAACGTTTCATGGATCCAAACACTAAAAGGACACTAGCAAATGCCTACCTGGTCACCTCTTTACTCTACGGAGCACCCCTTTTTACTAATCTACAAATCCATGCACAACACTTAAAACCAAACTGCAGTCTTATTATTACAAAATTTCTACATTTGCTACAGGCTCATGCTATCGCACGCATCATTGCAATACTCTCAAACAGATAAACTGGCTAGAATTCTATCACTATCTTCACTATCTACAACTCAAAATTGCACAAAAAAACGTATGTATAAAGCT
>NC_056727.1:7420547-7430547 GCF_019279795.1 Protopterus annectens | reverse complement strand
TATATATATATATATATATATATATATACAGATATATATATATATATATATATATATATATATATATATATATATATATATAGATATATATATATATATATATATATATATATATATATATATATATACTGTATTTCCCCGAAAATAAGACTGGGTCTTATACTTTCCCCCACCGAAATATGCATTAGGACTTATTATCAGGGGATGCCTTATCTGTACAACAATCTACATTTATTCATTTATTCATGTGCAAAAATTGACATTTATTCATGTACAAAAATTAACATTTATTCATGTACACAAATCTACATTTATTCATGTACAAAAATCGATATTTATTCATGTACACAAATTGGCATTTATTTGATACTTTTCCATTATTGGGCAACAGTTCTAGGTAATGCGTTAACAGTTGTGTGAGAATTCTACATAAACAGTGTAAAAAACATTTCAACTTCAGAATATCTACACCTTGGTTTTCACAGTGCAATATTTCATGCTTAACAGAAAGTGCAGAAAAATCTCAATACATGTGTATTGCAGGAGGGGAATGTTAGAGATTATGAATATAAGGTTGAAATTAATTCTGTTGTAAATATGCTGAAAGATAAAGCATAGAATAAAAAGTTTGCTTGAATACATGTATAGAGTTTAGCAATGTAAAATGGTCATTCATACTATATGTATAACAGACAGGCTTCTTTTCACAGCATCAGAAAAAGCCTAACAAAGCAATATTGGAAAGCAAGTATTACATGATTTTCTCATGTTTGCAGAACAAATATCTATTAACAGACATCCTTTTTTATAAACTCAGCAATAAGTGATGTTTTTTCAAGAGCAACAGAACAGATATTTCCTTTCATATTTCTGTTATTCTGATTGTGTGCATTTGTGCATTTTCACATCAGCATAACTGCTGACAGGACAATAGAAAAGTCTAAAAACAGACATTACATGACTTCCCACAGAAGGCCAAAAAAGATACCAAGAGGAAAAAACAATATCTATGTGCGTGACTAGCACTCTATGTAACAACTGTAGTAATTCATTTATATGAGAGTGGGACAGAGAAAGATTGAGAGAGACATATTATGTAGAAGTCATCATTCATATCTGTAATGAAGAAAAACATTGTAAATATATGCTACAATCTAACAAAAAAAGTATGTGTCGTTTGTTATAAAAATAAGTTATCTGTAACTATGCTTATAGTGAAATAGCTGCAAAATATATTTCTTTATCAGTGTGCAATTTGAAAGTCTTGATGCTTTAAACAGACTACAGATGTTGCCCCGATAACGGAAAAGTTATTCAAATACAGTCATGTCATCTTCTTCTGGAACATTGTTATAAGTCTCCAACCCCCGTATTCTGGCCTGACTTTCTTGCAACACCATTGGCCCAAATCTGTCTTGCCTAGCAATAGAGCTCTCCATAAATGAGCACTGCTTGTCCATGTAGCCTACTCATAGGGCATTGGCAACACAGCTGTCAGTAATTTTATCCCATGAATTCTTCATCCAAGTCACGACTTCTTGCAGGCTAGGCTTCAGAAAGTTTCCACGCTGATTTTTCTCCATTCTATTTTCAATGTAGTCATTGAGTTCCATGCACAAATGGTCCTTGAATGGCTTCTTTATTGCAATATCAAAACTCTGGAGATAGGCAGTCATTCCTGCGGGAATCATTATTTGATCTATTCTTCTCTGTGCAAGGAATTTCTTCATGTCTTTAGCACAGTGAGTGCTGGCTGAATCCTAGAATAGCAGACCTCTTTTGCCACCTCACAAAACAAGTGGCAGCATTACGTTGACCCACTTCCTTATAACTGCTTGTGTGGAAAAGGCATTTTCAGTTTCAAGAATGCAAATGCCTGAAACATGTTCAATCTTATCGTCCTTGCCCTTACTAATGATTAGATGTGAGGTTTTCTTTCCATCTAGATGAATTTCCAAAATACAGGCAACACATGCACTTTCTTAACCAGTGGAGGGAATGTAGATTGACGAGGCACCTCTCTGATCAATTGGTTGAGATCCTTGGCCCGTAAACACTGCAGTTTCATCCATAGCAAACATGTTGGAGAGTTGGTATTTAGAAAAGTTGATGCCATCAACAAAGGACTTGAATGCAAGTGCACATTTAATAACTTCAGTATCTTCCAGCTTGAACAGTGTTGTTGATCTTCCTTGAGACAGTTCATATCTCTGAAGGAAGCCATCCAGCGAATGTTGTGATGCTTTGAATTTTTCTGGTGATATTTCTAACTGTGGTGCCATTACAAGGGCAAATGCTTGAATATCAGCCCTGCGCACAACCAAAGCCTTTGCTCTCCTGTTAGCAATCCATTCACAGATGATGTCTTCCAGCTCAGGAAATAATGGTTGCCGACCTGATTCACACTTGCACTTCTTAGCATTTCCCTCATTGGCCTGTTGACTGAGGTTATTGTATTCTCTGCACCATTTTCGGACCATTTGGAGATCCAACTTCTTCTCTTTGCAGAAAGCCATCAGATTCTTTCTCCAGGAGTCCTCCATGATTCCATTCTTGTACTCGATAAAAACAAAATGAAAACTCCAGCAAAGATAGAACTTCCACTGAGTGACTTCCCAAACCTCTTGTATCAGAGGCACATGGCATATATACAAATGACCCTTATGAATACCCATGTGCCTCCCATGTGCCTCTGATACGGCCAATTAGATGGAACACCTGATGTTCATAAGGGTCATTTGCATATATCCTATGTGCCTCTGATAAACAAACACTCTGCTTGTGCTGTGCTGATGAGGTCATAACAAGGCCGAAATATACATATCCACAGCTAGTGGGGTTTGGCTTTGTTGACCTGAAATTGTCCAGTAAAATGACCAAACAAGTCATGGGCATTCAGAATTGCCAATTAGCTGAAACACCTATGTCCATAAGGGTCATTTGCATATATCTCATGTACCTCTGATACAAGAGGATTGGGAGGTCACTCAGTGGCAGTTCTAGCTTTGCTGGAGTTTTCATTTTATTTTTACTGATTGTTTTTTCAGTGACCTTCTCACTTATTGTTTTAGTTTGTTGTTTGGGATATTTTATGTGTTTCTTATGCTTAGTTAAACACTCTGCTTGTGCTGTGCTAATGAGGTCATAACAAGGCCAAAATATGCATATCCACAGCTAGTGGGGTTTGGCTTTATTGGCCTGAAATTGTCCATTAAAATAACGAAACAAATCATGGGCATTCAGAATTGCCAATTAGCTGAAACACCTGATGTTCACAAGGGTCATTTGCACATATGGGTGGCGCAGTGGTGAAGCGATTAACGTTGTTGCCTTACAGCAAGAGGTTCTCCAGTTCGATTCCCGGCTGGGGTGCCTTCTGTGTGAAGTTTGCATGTTCTCCCTGTGTTCACATGGGTTTCCTCTGGGTACTCCGGTTTCCTTCCACATTCCAAAAACATGCATCTGGAGCATTTCTCCCCGGGCCTCCACTGAAAACAGGCTCTGCGGAACCTAGTCAGACTTTCCCAGTCAACAAATGTTAAATAACAATATATCCCATGTGCCTCTGATACAAGAGGCTTGGGAGGTCACTCAGTGGAAGTTCTAGCTTTGCTGGAGTTTTCATTTTGGTTATTTTTTCAGTGACCTTCTCACTTATTGTCTTATTTTTGTACTCGATGGAATCGCTCTTTCTTTTTGCACTAATCTTGTCGGGGGGGGTTAATTAAAGACTTATGAGACAGGAGTGGCAACACAAAATGATGACGGTTAAGAAGTCACAACCATCCCCATTCATTATCAAGTGCACACGTTTTATGTTCGTTGTCTGTACTTTGAACAATCAAAGTACACTTGCCAGTGTTTATGGCCCAAGGATCTCAACCGTCAAGTGTGAGTGAGGATTAGGGTTATAGTAAGAATCATGGAGAACTTCCGGGGAAAGAATCTTATGACTTTCTGCAAAGAGAATAAGTTGGGTGTCTGAATGGTCCGAAAATGGTGGGCAGAGTACGGTAACCTCAGTCAAAAGGTGTCAATAATATTATTATTTTATAATTCAACATGTCTGTCATGTGTTGTTGACGATCTTAACTGGGGCTTATTTTGGGGTAGGGCTTATATCATGACCACCCTGGAAAACCATACTAGGCCTTATTCTCTTGTTAGGTCTTATTTACGTAGAAATACGACATATATATATATATATATATATATATATATATATATATATATATATATATATATATATATATATACTAATAATCACAAACAGAAATCACTGACTGACATTTTATCTAAAAAAACTAACTTACCTCTAGTTAAAAAATAAATAAGTAAAAAATCTGTTCCATTGAACAAATAAACTGAATGGAATTTAAGCCGATTTTTATTGGTTAAAATGATGAAAAAATGCTATCAGATATAATTTCTTTGAATAATAGTACAAATAAGGAAAGGGAGTTTACTACACTAATGTGTAGAGTTGGGAGTAGGAGCAGGCTTCCAAAAAAGGATAGGTTTACGGTTTGCACATATAAACTCTTATATGCCAACCTTAACCCAACTACTACAACTGTCACTACTCTTAGCCCTGTGCAATAGGGCACTAAATATTCTTTATATAACACTACCATTACACAAAACAAAGACACACAAACACACATATACACACACTCCCTCACCCACACATAAATGCACACTTATTCATTTATTTATTTATTTATTTATTTATTTGCTTGCATTTGTTTACCGGGAAGGTCCATGGGTAAAAAAGTACCCATTTTCAGTGGAGACCTGGAGAGAAAACCTCCACAATGATTTATACAATACATACATTTGATAAAAACTCAATTGGCTAATACAACAAGCTTTAAACAGTATACAAAGTTTTTAACAAAGTAAGAAGGCAATGCAGCTGTACATAAATCTAACTACTGACAGTACAGGTATATATAGGTACAGAAACAGATTATCATCCCGGGATAAAGGTTAAATTTTTGAAGGTAATATAGGATGGAGGTAAGAAAGGTGGTAGTAGTAGTAGGAGAACAAGATAAAGTCAGGTTATAGGTTGTGAGGAACTAGCACATGACCATAGCCACTGGGAGGAAAGATGTTGTCTCAGATTTTTTGAAGAAAAATGCATTGCTAGTGGATCTAAGTGAAGGTGGGAGAGAGTTCCATAGACCAGCAGTGGAACAGGAGTAGAGCGTCTGACCAGCTGAGAGGTTAGGTTTGTCTACTTGCAAGAGCAATTGATTTTCAGAGTGTAGAGATTTATTAGGGTGGTATAGTGTAAAGTGGGAAGAAAGAGCAGGGCAGCTGGATGGATTGAATATTAGTTTGTGGGAAGTTGTATATATGTAAGATGATGAGGAAGTTCTAGCCAGTTTAATAAATGAAGAGAGGCGCAGTGGTGAGATAAGTGCTGTCCATTAGTAACAAACGAGTCTAATTTGGATTTAAGACTGACCTGTATGTTGGTACAGGGATGGGAGCAGGAAGGAGAAGGCAAGGGCTAGTTTTTAGAGTAATTGAGAAATGTTTTGTGTTGGTATAGCATGCCCAGTTTCTGGAGTACTTGTTTAATGTTGTGAATATGCATGTTGAAAGTTAGGTGTTCATCTATAGTGACATCTAGAAGTTTAGTATGTGTGACAACCTCAATGGTAGTGTTATCTTGGGAGAGAATAGAGAAAGAGAATTTGTTTATAGTAATGGTCTTCTTAGGGGTGAATAGTACAAGTTTAGTTTTCTTAGGGTTTAAGGTAAGGTGGTTGTTAGCCTTCTATATTTTGGTGGAGATGAGAGCTGACTGGGTAATTTTCAGGAGTCAGGTGGAGAATTGGCAGTGCAGATGATAGTAGAATCATCTGCATATTGGATGACTGTGCCTTGAGTGAGAGTACAATGGAAGTCTGATGAAAATGCTGAATAGCATAGGCCCTAAGATGGATCCTTGGGGAACACCAGTAGTGGTGTTGAGGAAAGGAGAGAAATAGTGTTGCCACTTAGTAGATTGGTGCCTGTCTGCGAAGTAGTTAGAAAACCAGTGTAGGGTAGAGGGAGTGATTCCTAAGTTGGATAGTTTTCTAAGAAGAAAAGGGTGGAAAATAGTATCAAAGGCTTTGGAAAGGTCGGGAAATAGAGAGGAGATACGTTTCCGAGCATCTCAAGCCCAAATGACAGAGTCACAGGAGGATATAAGAGCTGTAGTGGTGCTCTGTCTGGATCTAAAGCCATGCTGGGCTGCTGACAACAGGTTATTGTCAAGTAGATAGTTAAGGAGTTGGCAGTGAATACATTTTTTGAGGATATCTGAGATAGGAGAGAGAATGGGTCGAAAGTTGGAGATGTCTATGTTGTTTCCGCCTTTGTGCAGTAGGTGTATAAATGCTTTTTTCCAAATGGTGGGAACATAAGACTCTTGACTGGACCTATTAAGAAGTAATCTGACAGCATAGGCTGAATTTGCCGCTTTTTGAAGGAATTCTGGGGGCAGATTGTCAGGGACATTATTGTATGGTTTTAGTTTCAGAAGTAGTTTTTTTACAGTGGCAGTAGGGATAGGTGCTAGAGAGAAGTTATGTGAGTGGGGAGTGGAAGTATTTGTAGTTGGAGGGTCTGATGAGTTAGGATGATTTTTGAGGGAAGTTGTTGGTGACATTTATAAAATATGTATTGAAGAGTGTGGCTATTTCGATGGGTTTTTTTTTTCTGGATATGGACAGGAGTTATTGTTTGACCCTGGGTGCAGTAGGCTGTTGATTGAGCTCCAGAAGTGTTTTGGATTTTGTTTGTGTTGGTTATGTAAAGTATGATAGTATCTTTTTTATCCTTAGTAACTAGGCACTTTACTTAGTTGCGAAGTGTCTGTAGTTTATAAGGTCAGAGGGTTGTTTGTGCTTTTGCCAAAGCTTCCAGGCATTGTCTCTGGTGACCATGTTCTGTTTGGTTACTCTAATGAATCATGGGGCATGACTAGATTTTACACATTTTAGCCGGGGAGATGCAGGGCTATTTAAGATGTTAAGGAAAGTAGAGTTGAAAATTCTACTGCGTCGTCTAGAGGAAGTATTTTTAAGGGATCCCAGTTAATGCTGTTTAAAGAATTGTTAAAGGTTGTAGGGCATAAATGTGATACGTTTCTAGTGTTTCTGTAGTGGTGTATGATTAATGCTATTATAGTTTTACGTATTATAAATCCAGGTAAGTGGTCACTGATACTGTTTGGGAGAGTTCCTGTGGTGGAGATTTTATTGGGGTCAAAGACCATGATCCAGTCTAAGATTGTCCCACAGCTGTTGTTTTTGTTGGGTCTGGTAATATCAGTAATTAGCTGCCTGTAGTTATTTTATATAGGTTGATGTTTGCGGAGGAGTGTTGCTGTAAGACATCTAACCAATTAATATTAACATCGCCAAAAATTGTTTTCATAGTTATGTTGTTGGATGTCCAAGCTAGGATTTCCTCTACTATGGCAATATTATTGCCAGGGGGAATGTACAGGACAATGATACAGAGGTTTTTGCTTTCATTAATTTTTAGGAAGGCTATTAAGATTTTGGCTGTAGACAAGTTAGGTATGGATAATTTGTATGAGACTATATAGAAGGTTTTGGGGTAGATCAATGCTACCCCACCACCTTTTTTTACATGGGCTATCTGTGTGCAGGCATGCAAAGTTGGGGAAGGAATTCTGAGCTTTTGATGCATGGTGTTAGCCATGTCCCTGTAGCAGCAATAATGTCAGGCTTGTTATGTGTTACTCAGGGATAGAAGTCAGGGATTTTGTTTTGAATACTTTGCAGGTTAATTGTAGTTAGGCTTAGAGATTTGTAGGGGCTATGAAAGCTGGGAGATGAGGTAAGGGGACCTGGATTGGGATGGATAGCACCACTTAAAGATAGTTTGGAGTATCTAAGCAGAACAGTAGCAGGTTCTTGTTTCCTTTTCATGTTATGGTGAAGGTAGGTGGTATGATTTATGTTAACTTTATCATTTAGGGGGAGAATTTTTAGTTTAAAGCAGATAATGTTGTCTGTTGTGTATAAATTAGAGGATATGTCAGAGAAGGTCCTGAGAGGTAGACTTTGACTGAAGGTTGTGGATGTGGGTTTATGGTAGACATTGTTAATTTGTAGTGGGGTAAGTTGTAGTAGGAGGGTCAAGGGTAATAGGAGGCTGAAGTGTGTCAGTTTATATATAAGTGGCATTTTGTTATGGTGGGTTATAGTGAGGTAGAGTTTATAGGTTAGCAGATGTGGAGTTAATAGAAGATGTTAGAGTTTATAGGTTAGCAGATGTGGAGTTAATAGAAGATGTTAGAGTTTATAGGTTAGCAGATGTGGAGTTAATAGAAGATGTTAGAGTTTATAGGTTAGCAGATGTGGAGTTAATAGAAGATGTTAGAGTTTATAGGTTAGCAGATGTGGGGTTAATAGAAGATGTTTACTAAGTAGGGAGGGTAGAGAAGAAGGCTATGTGTAACTGGTAGTAGTAGGATAAACACGTGGGTAAAACAGATCAAAGTCTAAGTATATGGAAAGGACAGTGATTGGACAGGATCTAACAAGGGGTGGAGTTAATGTGAGAATAAACTTAACTGAAGTGGGGGTGGGAATGGGGGTACAGTAGGGGATTGGAGTGAGCCCGAGCATAGTGAGGGTGAACGGAGCGGGCTGAGTTGTGGGAAAGAGGAGAGCTCTGAGGGAAACCAAGGAGTCAAACACAGCACAACCAAAATACAGCATGCATCTATCACCATTCCTATGCCTTATGCTAACCCTAACCATGCATCTATTGCCATTCCCACGCCTTATGCTAACCCTAACCATGCATCTATCCCCATACCCATGCCATATGCTAACCCTAGCCATGCATCTATCCCTATACCCATGTCTAACCATGCATCTATCACCATTCCCACATCTTATGCTAACCCTAACCCTGCATCTATCCCCATACCCATGTCTTACACTAACCCTAACCTTCAGGCACTTGCACATACATACTTAACTCCAGTGTTAGAACCTTGTTACAAATGAAGATGTCAGTATTACTACCCAGGTCCACATACCTTATATTCAGTGAAATACTATTTATTTAGTTCCAGACTTGACAGCACATCAATCATTTTCACTCACTAAAATCTTTGGACAAAATGTGAATATGTGTTTGACCAGATTTAGTTTACCCCATATATAGCTATATCTATTTATATATATATATATATATATATATATATATATATATATATATATATATATATATATATATATATATATATATATATATATATATATATATATATATATATATATATATATATATATATATATATATATATATATATGGGTCTACTTCTATTCGCTGACATCCCATTTCACTGAAACCCATTTCGCTGGCAGCCTCATTTCATAGACAAAAGTAATCAGGGCAAAAACCTGGGATTTGCCCCCCTCCCCACTGTTGTGCGACTGTGGAGTTGTAATATATAGTTGGGGGGTGTGGGGGGCACAGCCCCCCACATTGGGGGGGTGTGGGGCCCCACCTTGAAAGTTTGTCTATGAAATGAGCTGTCAGCGAAATGGGTTTCAGTGAAATGGGATGTCAGCGAATAGAAGTAGACCCATATATATATATATATATATATATATATGTGTGTGTGTGTGTGTGTGTGTGTGTGTGTAAATCTATTACTTTTTATCTAAACACTTTTCATCTAATCAAAAGAGATCCAAAAAAAATAATCTAATACTCGTTTAATCTAAAACACACTTAGTCTCATCATATTACCTCTAAAACTTCATATACAGAAAATAGTTCTCCAAACCTGTTTTTTGTTTTTTTTGTACCTCACACTTCCCTTACTTAAACATATTAACTCCATGGTCACACAACCATGGAGAAAAGTGAAAACTTTTCATAGCAGTAAATCACTGCAGACGCACAAATACAAATGTCTAGAGCTAGCGATACAACATAACGGAGGGCGTTA
>NC_056727.1:7343047-7415547 GCF_019279795.1 Protopterus annectens | reverse complement strand
ATTGCATGGACCATAATTCTCTCCTTAATGATATGTGTGCACAAGTCATATTGTCATATCAGCTGCAGACCATGTTGATGTGGAATAACTTAATCATATAATGTTATTCACCCAACCTCCATTAGCTCTCTAATCCTTGTACAAGTTAACCATGGAAGCAGTGAGGATATATTTTGCATCTTTCTGACTGATAAGTAAACATTCTGTATATACTATAATCTGCAATGCTTTTTAATTCTACACTGTATCAATGCCACTAAGTGATTTATTATGCATGCATTCCAACTGCTGTCATGTAATTGTACATGACACTGCTATTTTTGCAAACTGTACTTGCAAAAATTGCAATTGAACCATTCTCACTAGGCTTCATCTGAGAATGGTCCATTTTCAGACAACCTTCCAGTTAATAAATAAACAAGCAAACCAGCAAGCAAAAAAGTAAATACATGTACAGTGCATGGAGTGAGTCATGGGGGACTGAATACATGAAAAGTCAAAAACCAGCGAATGGCAACTACTACTGAAATCAGTCCACAAGAAATAATCTGCTGTAATGGGTGGTACGATCCTAAGAGAACTTAACAGCACAGTTTTAAAGCTATTTATTTTATAAATACATGAGTTGTTATGTACGATTTTTGGATGATATTTTTATTTTATGGAATGGTTCTTCATATGAATTAGAGATGTTTTTTAATTATGTAAATACATCCTGTGAATATTTGAAATTTACACATAACTTTGACCAAAAGGGTATATCATACCTTGATACATATATATCCATAGTTAACAATCAGTTTTGTTCCAGAATACACAGGAAAAGTACTTTTAGTAATGCATATTTGCATTATTCCAGCTGCCATCCTTACAGTCACAAGGCTAGTATTATAAAGGGACAATGTATTAGGGCAGCAAGAATGACATCAGATTTTAATGACATGGTTAATGAACTAGATTTTATAGGGAGTATGTTTAGTAAAAGAGGATACCCCACTTGTCTTATCAACAATACCATCAAATAAGTCAAGGGGGAATGGGGTAAAAAATACAAACCCCTATTAGGAAGAGAATTAAGTGAACCAGAAAATAAGAATAATAACACCAAGAACAATGTAAACCTGTTTCCACGAGCATATATATTACAATATTGTAACCATTCCAAGGATATACAAAAGATACTTACATCCAATTGGAACGTGATGAAAACGGATGAGGATATTTACACCCTTTTAGGAGAACATCCTATATTTGTACCTAAAACTGGATGTAACCTTAAAAGCAAGGAAGGTGAACAACAATGGTAGTTATAACAAAAAAGGGGGGGTACACATAAATGTGGGCATTGCAACCAATGCTTTGCCATTATGGAAGATGTCACTGTAACATTGGAAGACATGAATCAAACAGTATTAAGGTTCCAGAATGGGAATTGTCAGACACAACATGCGATATATTTAGCAAAATGTACAAAATGTTCTTGTTTTTATGTCGGTAAAACTGACAGATGCTTAAGAAACAGAATATATGACCATTATTACTGTATTAGGAAGAAAGACATAACCAATGCCCTATACAGACATATGGTGAAAAGTCCATGTTGTGATAGGTTTAAGTTTACTATTTTAGAGCATATACTAATCAATCCCAGAGGTGGTGATGTTAGAAAAAAACTTGGTTAGAGAGAAATTAAATGGCAAATCTTTTTGAATGCAACAGCACACCCGGGAATTAATGACAGTATATCTATTAAGCCCTTCTTAGAACTAAAAGGTTAATATGCACATTTGACATGTGCTTAATATACATTTGAGTGGTAAAAAGCTTATAATTTTATTAATATAGTAATCGCATACGACTTTATTTATGATATAGGTAGTTTTTTTATATAAGCGCGCATTTTAAAATTGTGACAGTTTTTAATGACAGCACTGTGCACTTAAAGAGACTAGTATTTTATAACTACTTTTTTAATTGATTCATTTCATTGTATTATGTGTTTGATTGGTTAGGGGGAGTATATAACCTTGGTTTGAATTTTTGATTGTGTTCTGAAGAAGTCTACTATGTTAGATAAAAGCGCTTAACTGGAGTGTTTATGTATTCAATAAATAGCTTTAAAACTGTGCTGTGAAGCTCTCTTTGCATCGTACCACCCATTACAGCGGATTATTTCTTGTGGACTGATTTCAGTAGTTGCCATTCGCTGGTTGTTCACTTTTCATTTGTTGTGTTTGGGTGGAATGGATTCTCTTGATGAACTTCCATCCATTTTTTTGCCTGGGAGAAGGGACGAAATTCAGAAATTGCAGTCCGAGATGGCTATAATTAAAGGCAAGCTCACCAGGCTTATAGAACTTATCAGTCAGCCTGAGGGGAGGAACGAGGGAACGCTATTGATGACATCATCGCGTTCAGTTAGTGGAAGTAAAAGTTTGAACTCCATCCCCAATGGCCAGGGAGATGGCAGTTCACATGTTATCGGACCCTCTTATGGATCCAGTGGAAATAAATTACAGCTTAATCCTTCTGTAGAACATTTATGGAGGGACGACTGTGGATTGGAGGATGAATTCAAAATATTGGGAGAAAAACCAAAGCGGATGGTCCCTAAGAAAACTTACTCAGTGGTCGGATAGACCATTATTTCAGGTACTGTTAACCCCCAGGCTACTAATGTATATAAACCGAATGGAAACCACAAACGGCAGGATTTAGATGCATTTATAGGTTCATAGGTTCATACTAGGCTATCTGCCCTAGGGCATTTATAAGCCTAGCCAGAATGTGTTTGGCTTTCACCACCCATTTTAAATTTATTTTGCTATGCCCTTTTTCGAGGTTAGTATACTGTGCCTCTGTCTAACAGTGACACAGAAGTGATACCCGGGGTAAACCTACAATCTCCCATCCACTCATCAAGATTCCTCTTGAAGAGAGTCAATGAGGGTCTCTGCCTAACCTGGACTGCGATTTTATTCCAGAGTGAAGGGAGCCTCTGGGTTATGAATCTGTCCTTCCAGCATGTCCTATTTATTTCAGTGCTGAGGATCAAGTCTCGCGAGCTCGATGGGATTTGGATTTTCTGAGGTGCAGCATGTCCATTAATTCCGGGTTGGACATGGCTTTATACGTCAGGCACAGATCTCCTCTGAACAGGTGGTATGCCACTGAGCAGAGCTGGAGTTTCTTTGACCGGGCATCATATGGCATCTGTTTGAGCCCTTTGATCCTCTTGGTGAGGTACTTTTGGGGTCTTTCCAGTTGCTGCAGGTGTCTGGTAAGGTATATCCCAAAAGGGGCATTGTACTCAATTATGGGCCTGATGAGGGATGAGTAAAGAGGCATGATGACCTCCCCTGATCTAGATGTGAATCCCTTCATGATTAGGTGGGCTATATAAAATGTTTTTCTAACCACTTTGGCCACGTGGTTGTCAAATGAGAGATTGCTATCAACTTGGGTCCCCAGGTCCCTAATTACTTCTTCTGTACTTAATGGATTACCACCTATGTGGTAATTTGTGGGCACTTTGTTTTTGCCAAAGGGGATGACTATACACTTTTTGGCATTTAGCTTGAGGCCATGGCTCTGGCACCAGTTGTCTGTTTCTATGAGGCCCTTTTGGAGGATGCTTGTGTCGGCTGGAGAGTCGATTATGGCGCCCAGTTTGCAGTCATCTGCGAACTCGGTCAGCCACAGTCCTTCCGTGTTGGTCTTTACCTCCGAGAAATATATACCGAACAAGAGAGGTCCCAGGACTGAGCCTTGTGGGACACCACTTGTAACTGGTTTGGAGTCTGACATGGCTCCAGCAATTCTAACCATCTGGGTTCTGTCCTTGAGCCAGTTTGCAATCCATCTAGTGACATAGGGGTTTATATTTAAGCTGATGAGCTTATCTATAATGCCCGAGTGGGGTATTGTATCGAAGGCTTTTGCGAGGTCGAGGTAGGCTGTGTGGACCACCTTCCCCTCGTCAATGGCCTTGGTGACTGTTTCAAAGAAATCAACCAGGTTTAAGAGGCAGGATCTGCCCTTAACAAAGCCGAACTGGGTAGGATCCAGTGTTTGTAGGTCCCCAATATCTTTATTTATGAGGTCCATGATGATCCTTTCCATAGCTTTGCAGACCAAGCTAGTCAGGCTTATGGGGCGATAGTTTCCAGGATCCATTGAGGCACCACCTTTATGGAGAGGGACCACTGTTGCTGTATTCCACTCTTTGGGCACATATCCTGTAGTAAGGCTGAGATTGAACAGTAGTTTTATGTTTGGGTTTAGCTCTTCTTGGAGTTCATGTAGGACACAGCTCGGGACACCATCTGGTCCCATTGATGCTGTGTTTTTTGCTTTGGAGAGGGTGGCTCTTACCTGAGCATCTGAGATGTCAGGGGGGGCAGCACTCTGCTGGGATAGATATTTGCCCTTTTGGTGGGGAGGGGGGGAGTAGTTTGCACTGAACCTGTCAGCTAGGATGTTGGCAATGTCTGTGGGTTTGGTGTATTTTTTGTCATTTTGGACTAATTCTGAGCATTTCTGGGAATTACCACCCAGGTTCCTAACATAACTAAAGAAAGCCTTGTGATTATCCTTAGTGTCCTGTGCAATTTTTCTCTCGAAGCTGGCCTTAGACAATTTTATGTGTGCCCGTAGTTTTTTGCTAATACTAATCAGTGATGCCTTCCCTTTTTGGGATTTTGCTCTATCATTTAGTAGCTTCCTCCTTCTATTTTATAGTTTGTTTATGGCTGGGGTCCACCAGACAGCAGCCCCGCCTTTGGAGGATTGGGTCTTGGTTTTATTTGGGATCGCATGATCCATGCATTCCTGAAGGTGTTCATAGAATGCATTTATAAAGGATTCTGCGGTCTGGGCCGTATTTTCCACAGGCCCGGGGGCTTTGAAGGATTCCACCTCAGTTTTGAGGAGTGTGAAATTTGCTTTAGAGAAGTTTTTCACTGTGGTTTTCTGGGCAGGGGGTGGGGTCGGGATGTGAATATCCAGTGAGATTAGTTTATGGTCTGATCTTACCAGTGAGGGATACACTTCTGGTCTGGAGCACAGAGTCCCCATGTTGGTGATGATCAGGTCCAGTATGTTTTCCCCTCTTGTGGGAGTGGTAACAAGTTGTTCCATAGCATTTTTTAACTGCAATTATGATTTTGACAATTGTCAGTATAAGGGAAAGACTGATACCAAGGAAACTAATGCCAATGGGAATGATAAAACTTTAAAAGACTTAATTTACGACTTTGGCAAAAAATTAGGGGGAGTGAAAACCTTACAATTGGACAATATGTATCTTAAAAGGTGTCTTGAATTGAAAATTGTGCCCATGAGCTTAAAGTTTTTTAAACAGCCCATGGGAGTTGATATGGATGACACCAACATGCAGGATAGTAATAAGTTATTTGATAATTTTGGATTTAGCTTTATGGAATTCATTTTAAAATGTAATGACAAGAAAATATGCACACTTATGACTGAAACTGAGCATTTGAATGCTGTTATCAATAATGACTTGTTGTTTACAGAAATGGAAGTTTTTTTTATAAACAATATGAATGGGTTGACAGAAATTGTAACAAACAGTTCAACAGAAAATGCAAGAAATTAAAAAGGGATATTGATCAGTATGAGAAACAACAAGCATATAGGTGGAATAATTACAAAGATAATATGGATACAGCAAGGAATGGACACAATTATTTTGAGCATGGGGATAGCGAATTCAAGAACAAGTGATTTAATAGCAGAAATTACAGTAATGGGAATTTTTTAGGAAGAAAGAAAAACATAGGGTACAGACAGGAGACACAACCCATCCCAGATCACATGGGATGGAGAGAGACCTCCCATCGGGGGAACTGAGAAAATCAGAACAGGAAAAGGTAGAAAACGAGTTAAATATTGTCAAACACAATGATATATTTTTCAGTTTAGGAGATTTTAGTATATTTAATTATACAAGTTTTAAATAAGAAAAGGAACATTTTTCATTGTTTTCCAGGGGGGTGAAATATGTCCCCAACACTCAATTGTATAGAACTGATTACATAGTGGAATTCAAATTGTTTATGCGGAAACTCAACTTAGCTCTATACTTTCATGACAATGACAGTGTATCAACTAATAAACCCTTTAAAAAGGGTAATACTTTTATTCCCTCCATGAACACCACCCTAGCCACCTACGAGAAGGTTGTAACTGAAGAATTATATACGTTTCACAATTTGTGTAAAAATAAGATGGAAATGAAACACAATCTGAGTAAAAAAGAGTTTATTGTTTTAAAACAAATACAGGAGGATCACCATATTCATGTTATGAAACCCGACAAAGGTGGGGGGGTAGTTATATATGATACACAAGAATACATAAATAAAATGCATGCTATTTTACTTAATTCAGGAAACTATGAAATTTCCTCCCTCAATGAACTAAATATAGGACATCATAAGATTGATTTATATTTAGAAGAGTTTCTTCTGGACAATAGGATTGACCTTGATTTATATAACTTTTTAAGGGTTAAATCCCCGGTGTTAGCCACCATTGTTGGGATTCCCAAAGTACATAAAAATTTAGAGGACCCACCTTTCCGACCCATTATCTCTAGCAGCAAATCTAAAGCTTTCTCTTTTGCCAAAGTAATAGACATTTGGCTTAAGCCAGTATATAAAAAGGTGTCCCATATAGTTGCTGATTCATGGGACTTTCTGAGTCGGTTAACTACTGACAAATGTAAGGAGGGAGTGATATTTGTAACTATTGATGTAATTGATCTTTTTTCATGTATTCCTGAAAGGGATGGGATGAAGAGGTTCAAGAAAAGTATACAAAAATATGCTGAATGTTCATGGAATAGAACACTCTTATTGTTAAAATTTATGGAAATTGTTTTAAAACATAATTACATCTTTTATGAGGGTGAATACCATAGACAAAGTAATGGCATGGCTATAGGTGTAGCTTGCACACCAATTTTTGCGAATTTAGTTTTACTAAATTGGAAAGAAGAATGTGTTTTTAAGAGCAAGTGGTATAAATACATAAGTTGTTATGTACGATTTTTGGATGATGCTTTTATTTTATGGAATAGTTCTTCGTATGAATTAGAGATTTTTTTTTAATTATGTAAATACATCCTGTGAATATTTGAAATTTACACATAACTTTGACCAAAAGGGTATATCATACCTTGATACATATATATCCATAGTTAACAATCAGTTTTGTTCCAGAATACACAGGAAAAGTACTTTTAGTAATGCATATTTGCATTATTCCAGCTGCCATCCTTACAGTCAAAAGGCTAGTATTATAAAGGGATAATGTATTTGGGCAGCAAGAATGACGTCAGATTTTAATGGCATGGTTAATGAACTGGATTTTATAGGGAGTATGTTTAGTAAAAGAGGATACCCCACTTGTCTTATCAACAATACCATCAAATAAGTCTAGTGACTGAACAAACTGTAGAAGTCTACTATGTTAGATAAAAGCGCTTAACCGGAGTGTTTATGTATTCAATAAATAGCTTTAAAACTGTGTTGTGAAGTTCTCTTTGGATCGTACCACCCATTACAGTGATTATTTCTTGGGGACTGAATACATAATATAAAAATGAAATTCTCTTATGAAAAATATAGATCCTTCTTGGGTCACTTTTGTTTGTCATTTTCATGTTGTGAAAGAAGCTATTTGATATGCAGTTAGCAATGACTGGGTGATTTTTTTCATCAGCTTACATGAAATTATGCATAACCCAGGGTGAGTATTTAGCAGGTATCCTAAAAATGAACCCTCACTCTATGAGTGCGAAATTTCAGGACCCCTTCTTCTTATTTTTCTATCTTTTTAGAACTAACTTTGAGGACCATACAAATCCAGCCTAAATTACAAAGTTGGGCCATCTACAGACCCTGGAAAGTACAGACCTGTAATTCTCACTAGTCTCATACATAAAGCCATGGAAAAAATTATCATGGAAATGATCAATAGTGATATACTAAACCTCCAGACACTAGACCCAACCCAGTTTGGTTTCGTCAAGGGCAGGTCATGCCTACCCAACTTGGTGGACTTCTTTGAGAAAGTCACCAAAGCAATGGATGAGGGCAAAATAGTTTACACTGCATACCTTGACCTGGCCAAGGCATTTGACAGAATACCACATTCAGGCATTGTTGACAAACCCAAGAAGTTAGGTACAAACCCTAATGTCACCCAATAGATAGCCAATTGGCTCACAGACAGGACCCAGGAAGTTAGAATTGGGGAGTCCGCCTCCAGAAAGAGGCCATTCACAAGTGAAGTCCCTCAGGGATTGGTCCTTGGACTACTCCTTTTTGGCATTTACATTTCTGAAGTCAAGGCCAATGTCAATGGTCTCCTGCTGACTAAATTTACATATGATTGCAAATTAGGAGCTGTTACTGAATCACACACTGACATAAATATTCTCCAGGAAAGGTTGACACAGACAAACAACTAGTGTCAGAGCCATAGACTAAAACTAAATGTCAAGAAATGCATAATAGTATCCTTCAGGAAGTCATCCACGCCTGGTAACTATTATACTGACAATACACCCCTTAGACTTGACCCAGCAGTCTGGGACTTAGGGACACTGATAGTAATCTAGCCTTCAACCAACATGTGTCTACAGTAGTGAGAAAATCATTCTATGTTGCGCAACTTATAAACAAAGGTATGACATCTAGGGCCAAGGAAGTCATTGTTCCACTGTATTCAGCATTCATCAGACATAGCACTGAGTAAAATGTCCCTTTAGATATGTACCTCACCAGGCATATCCAACAATTGGAATGTCCACAGAGGTGCCTCACTAAAAGAATACAAGGCATAAGTAAAATGCCCTATGCAGACCTATTCTTGTCTCTTACAGGTGTTTGAGGAGAGATCTATACCTGGCATACAGGGTATTGTCAGACTCCAGTCTGATGGACCTCCTGCATATCCACTAAACAAACAGCATCAGAATTATCTGCTCTAAAGGCTTAAACCTTGCCTGTGATATAAATAGGACCTGCTGGAGAGATAGGTATGTATCCCAGAGACTACCCGTCTATGGCACAGGCTCCCAATCCATGTGAGTCAGAGTTCCTCCCTAACGCAATACAAGTGTAACTTGGACAATTGGATGGGGAACAGGAAATTCATCCCTGATTTGGCACCTATGTCTCTAATGGACATAGGCAACCTGTAAAAGGTTTACTTCTCAGGCCCCTGCTTGTGCATGTTTCATTCTCCAAGCCCTTGTTTACACCAATCAAGGGTACCAGAACTTGTCAGAGATTTGGCATACATGGCTAGGCTTAAAAAGACCCTTGTGGTTGTTAGCCTAGTAAACACCTATGAATCTATAAGAATATGAGTCTTTTTGCTGTATATTTGTATTGGATATTAGATAATATTGACCAGAATGCAAGGAAAAAAAACACAGTAGCTGTTCATTAGGACAGAATCACCAGGTATCTGTGTTGCTAACACTAAATCTATGTACAGAGTTAGCTAGTACAGATGTCTTATAAATGGTTTGTAAAATGTAAAATAATCCGGACTACAGTTCGGAAGTTAAAGGTCATCTTTTTGCTGGAACTATATCTAAAGAAAAAATAAGACAAAATGGAGGCTGAAAACTTGAATCACTGTTACAAATTCTGGCAATATTACTACCATTGCAAGCTCTGTTAGTAATGCTTCTGCTTTTCGCTTTGATAATGGACCACATAAACTTTAGAAAAGTCATGAGTTTGCCACCACAGAGAGATTATTTGAAAAGGTAATGAGCTTTTAAGCATTTCACAATATGTAATTATGTTCTAGATTTACGTATTGCATTTTTTCAACCAGGTATGAGCACCGTGGCACGTCTTTTATTTTTTTATTGATGACTAAGCAAGTTAAACACAACAAAGGTAAGCTTCAGTAATTTAATGGTGTTAATAACATTGTAAATGCTTACCTTTTTAATTTTTGTATCTGTGTAGTTTATAACAGTTGTTTGCATAAGTAAGATATTTGCAGGTTCTGACCTTGCTGTTAGAATGCAGCATTCCAGTTGCAAACTGGCAGTTTGGTGAAGAAGTTTAAAACCTAGCATCTATACCTAGATACTACAGTAGTTCTGGGTTTGTTTCCTCATTCTGCTCTGTGACGTTGAGAACTTCACTTTCCAAACATTGTTTCTGTGAGACCTCTAATAAAGAGTTTATATGCTTACATGTTTAAAGTGTATAGTCACACTTTTGCACTGACCTTGTACACCAGGGCATGTGATGTTTACAGTAACATTTTATGTTTCCCCTCCTGTGTGTTTCCTTCATGACATCATGTTTAAAATAAAATCCTTTGTAACCTCTTTTTTGTCTATTTCTGATATCACTTGAACATCTTAATAATACATGCTAACCCCAATCCTAGCACTGCCCCAAACCGTAGTATGCATCTTAACTTTGAATAAACCCTTCTCATACGACAATCACTATATGAGACAGCTTGAAAACTCACCATGCACAAACACACACACACACACACACACACACACACACACACACACACACACACACACACACACACACACAAAAACACAAACACACACCTTGTATACATTCCACTTACCTTTTTCATCACAGCAAACATTCAAAGAAACGTCTGTTTGATAAACTGGGTATTCACATATGCTGTCGACCAAAGTAACAGTCATACAAACACAATGCAGTATATATATATATATATATATATATATATATATATATATATATATATATATATATATTCGACTCACAAGATTAGAGAGGAGGGAAAAGTGAGGAAAAAGCAAACATTCCACTCTTCTCTAAGTCCGGTTGCAATGACAGCAATGACAGCATGCTGTGTTGATCTTACAGCTTCTACATTCTGACTATTAGTCAACTGGATAGTGACAAACAGTGCCCCCCCCCCCCCATTTAGCACCCTAAGACACAGTGAATTTTGTTGTCCACAGATACAGACATGCATGTGTGCATACAGGCACCCACTTGCACAAACGTACACACACACACACACACACACACACACACACACACACACACACACACACACACACACACACACACACACACACACACACACACACACACACACACAACTGCACATGTGTATACTTGCACAATAAGTATACCCACCAGTTTAGTGAGCCCATATTGATTGACATTTACATTATCTCTCTGTGCATCTGTATGAAAACTGGTATTTAATCAGGCATCGGGAAGATCACTTGGTGCTAAATCATATTACCAGGCAAGAAAAATACCATTTCTGTTATGAATTCCCAGGAAAACAATATTCCATTGAGTGTAATAATAGTAGTTGAAAACCATGCTAATTTGAACTCAGAAGAAACTGAAACAAGTAACGCATACATGCTAGAGTAATTTAAACTCTCAGGCAACCCTTTTGGGTATAATTGATGGTGAACCAGTAGAGGGAGCAGGGATTTCCTACAACTGAGAGGTATGCACAGTAAACAGACTTTCTTAATCCCATCATATACTCTATGACTATTTTAATTTCAAGCATACAGCTATTCATTTCATGGATTCAACACCTAAAACTGTGTAATCACCAGCGAACATTTTATAATTTTTAAACGAATAAGAAAGAAAACTCAACATAAGTATAGGCACAGTGGCTAAATCACATTTTGGAATGAACATTAATCTTCTTTTCGTATATGGTAAATTATTATATGTTTCATTTAAAGATCAACCAGTATGAATCCATTAACATCCATGTCTAGAAAATAAATCAAAATGAAGGAGCATAAAAGTGCATTAGATATCTTTGCATTTGATCTTTTCAGTTTGCTACCTTTTGAACCGATGGTTCAGACCACTTCTGAGGTATTAAGAATGTCTGTGCTTTGAAAACAGGAAGATGGTCAAGGTTGACTCATATTATTTGGCTTCATGGCTAAATTCTAAGTGACATATACAAACTAAGATCTGGTTGCATCTGTCACTTAAGTAATATAATAAGATTTGCTTAATCCATTTTAATGAAACAAATGTTTCTGTCCTTCAATCTGCTGCGGCAGCTGAAAGTTCATGAGGGCATGACCTCTGTTTGAGGAAACATCTCCTGCTGCCTGCAGATGCACCAGAAGGTCACTCTGAAACAATGAAACGCGTGCTGGTTAACTGTCACCATGGTAACCCCTATGATTCACCAATAGGAGAACTGTTATCCCACAGAGGCTTTGTTAGATGCAGGCACGTGCAGGCTGTTGCTGAGAAACCATTGTTATAGGTCAGTAGCAATCAATGGTCAGTTAGTATGTATTTTATTGGAATTACTGCTTTGCTCAAGCCTTCTTTATTTTACCACCTACAGTTTTGAAAGTTACAAGGCTTCACAGATGTATATATTCTAAATCTTACTTACGTGAAATCATATGGATTTTCCTAAACTAGAGTTGTAATTTTTCGTATTTTAGAAGTAATGTTTCCAAGACTGCTGCTTGTAACTTGATAGCATTTAAACGACAATGCACAGTGTAATTATTGTGCAGTTGATAGCAGTAAAGTTCTAGAATAATAGAGGGGTTATTGTTTTGCAAAGCTGAGTCAGGCCACTGGTGTTCAGTTGTAGTTAATTCAATTATAATTAATGCAATCTCAGGGTGGTACATGTTGCAAAAAGACCCCCAACAGGGAAATAAGGACATGTACATAGCAGATGACTTTTTGTTGTATTACATGCTCATTTGTTTGACACTGCTTTTATGTTACAAACAGATGACAGTTTTTGAATTTGACCACAATCCATAAACAGAAGCATTTAATTGTTGGGGTACAAGCAAACCTTACCAGCATGCAGTCGTTTTCCATTAGTGCTGCCCATGAGTCTGTAGTACAGTAACGTAATATAGTACAATAATGAATTTTGCACAACCACATGCCATTATAAATGGCATGCAAGCTCAGGAATATTTGAGTACATATACTGTCAGGGAGAGAAAGATAAAAGCCTTCCAATCAGAACACACTATTCTTGATATTTTCTTAGCTATGAATTGAAGGAACCTGAATAAAGCAATCTGTTAGGTTTGTAGCATTCACGTAATCTCCTCAAATCCACAGAACAGTGTTGCTTTAATAACACCTTAACCAGATTTTGTAGCATATTTTATCCATGCAAGTAAACTGACCAAATTATAGTGTTATTCTGACTCATTTGTGTCAAGAAAGCATGATTCTAGAATACTCGCTGTGCCAGAAGCCTTGCCTTAGTTATTTAGACAGATGTACAATGTAATTAAATGGCAGTCTCCCTAAACAGTACAGGGTAGAAGCTCTTCACCTCATTCTAACTACTAACCAGATATGTAATCTGATCCTTTTGCATTGCAACTTTTTGCATCTCTGCTACTGTGCTACTGTCTAAACAGCATAATTATTTATTTTATTTTAATAAGTAAAGTCTTGAGGAAGAAGGATGTATGACTTCGGGGGTAAACAGACAGCTACAGCTACATTGCTCTTTAACCCTAAGGCAAGTCACACATCATAAACGTGTTGCAAAGGATGCATGTATTGAAAAAAAGAACTAGGCATGCATTATAATAATTTTGTTACATTACATCCTTGAGAAGAATTATTTTATAATTCTCAAGTGTAGACTGAAAGGTAAGATCACTATATAAGAATTGTTCTATTAATTATTTAAGTTAACACATTCGGTCTGTACAGCAATAAGGCTGTATAACAATGAGGTTACTGTTCTGTGTCATTTGTTTATTAACTGTTATGCTCTAGAATTTTAAATCAGTTGCAAATATAGAAACTACTTGTCCTAAAATGATTAATTTAACTTGTGATGTAATTGTATTGCAAAGGCACCAATTCTGAGCATACTCAGTAGGATTTGTTATAGTAGGATGTGTGCATGAAACAAACCTTTCTACAAACAACAGTTTTCCTATCTTGACAAAAAATATATATACTTATACACATGTAGTCTTAGCACTGTTATTTTAAAAATCTTGAATCAAAAACAAATTCTGAAGTAAATAAAGATTAGATTATGTTAACCAGCTCTGGTGGCATAGAAGGATGGTTCAGGTGACCTGAGTTCGATTAGCAGCTTGAATACCTTGATGGAGCTGACAGACCTGGCCAAGGGGGATGGTAATAAGTGGTGCCTCCAGGTTTACCCAACCCAGGGGAGGGAGGGGAGGTGGCTTGCCACTTGGGGGCACCTAGTGGGAGTAGTAGGTATTGCACCCATAGAGCATGAGTCTATGAGCAGAGTATATATACATGTAGTGGCTGACAGCCTACATTGGAGTTCAAAGAGCTGCAGCAAGGGGGAGTACTCCTCTAGAGGACAAAACAGGACACTTCATTGCTCCCACAAGCTGTCCCACTCCTTATTTACCTTCCTCTAGCTATTAAGAAATGACTGGGCCAATTGGCTTACCCAGGCAGAAACAAATGAGCCATAAGACTCTCACCTTGCCTGGAGATGTCTGGGCTAACTGTGTACAAGCCTGGGGAGCAGTCTTTCAGAGAGATAAGAAAAATTAGGTCTGGCTTATAATTTCTAGATTAGTTTTAATAAATGGCTGAGAGATATTCTGAATTTTGGACAGGCTGGCTGAGATCACCTTTCCCAAAGTTTTTAAAGCATAAGACATTCATTACAGTGTATTTAACACACATTATCAACAGCTCATTGTATCTGGAACCTTCTTTGAACTTTGGAAAACTTTGTATATCACATCCATTCAAAAGTCTAAATATAACTCTAAGGTAGATTACTGTAGATCTGCCTTTTTAGTTCCACCTTTAGCCAGAATTCTTGAAAAGGCTGCTGCTTGCAACTAGACAGCATCATGATTTTTGATACGGACATGGTGCTACAATAAATCCAATATCCTCCACCATCGATATATACAGAACAATGGAATTTGATTAGTTAACTGGGACATAATTTCTGAACATATTCAAGATCTCTGACTTAGTTAACCACATAATATTAGCTGAAATATCATTACACAGTCTTGATTATATATGACTTGGCGGATGTGCTACCTATACAGCCAACTTTTTATTGACCATTTTCAAGAAAAAGGTGCTCGGAATACTAACACTGTTTTACTCTTTCTGCCCACTGTAAATAAATGCTTATAATTATAAAATGTTTTGATGTATCCTCATGGAAATTTCAGTGAATAATACCAGAACAAAAACAACCTTAGATGTGCTCCTAGCTTCAAAGGCAAAGGTTTGGCCTGGCAACAATACTATATGTTTTCAGAGCTTTATATTTGTTCTTCTGAATATAGCTGATAGCTACACTTTTATTTTGAACTAAATACTCTGCAAATGTTACTCTTTTCAGGATTCTAATGGCCATTCTGATCTGAGTTTCACATTGCCTACAAATGCTAGTATCAGTAGCCTGCTTCAAGATGTTGTAGTAAAATGTTATTCACAAATCACCTAGAAGTTTAGCATTATATAGTGACTTACACGAGCAAATAGTTTTAAAAACAAGAAGACAGGAAAACGCAGATATTCTATGTGCAAGTCTTTCAGAACAGGTGAAATTGTTTTTTCATTAAAATTTAAAATAACAGCAAATGTTCATGTTCTTGAGAAATAACTATTGTCTTTAGTTTTTATTTTATTAGGATGCACTAATTTGATTTATATTCAATGAAGTTGTCAATCAAAAATTGTCAACTCTATGATTTTTTTGTTTGCCAAAAATGGCTATGTGGGCCTACTGGTGGTACCTAGTGATGTATGCAGAGATGGATCAAGCATTAGATGACAAAGGCAGTTGCTTAGGGCCCAGTGCCTGGGAGGGGCATGCTGGCCAGAGGATTACATTTTTTAATTAAAAAAAAACAAAAATATTAAAGTTTTAGGGACATTCTTCTTTAAGAATACCCTTTGTGTCTAGTCTCACATATCTGTTGTGTCTGTGCAGACCTGCTGTTTATGTCTTCCTTTCTGTGTGCACAGAAATTCAAAAAGACATTCCTGAGCTGTGCACCAGGGACAGATAAGTACAAGTAAGAGATGTGTGTGTGTGTGTGTAAAATGCCGTAGTTAGGAATAGCAGTAATTTATTCAGGCTCAAAGCCTGTATCTTAGTTACAGGGGAAACAGCCTAAATCCTCTACCCCCAACTACCAAGCTGCTAAAAAAATTAAGTTTTCAAATGTGTTTTCAAGAAACAGAGTTTCAGGTCCATTTTCAAGGAACTGTGAGCTTCAAGGAAGGAGAAGTTTACTTATGCTCCTGCTAGCTCTGTTTACATTCTGCAACTCTTTTGTTTAGCGAATGCTAATACTGTTGTTAGTACACAACAGGTCTTTTGATGCAGAAGGCCGAAGGTTCTACTCCCACAGCATGCAGATGGATTGCTGATACTATGTTGTACCTTAAGTTTGGTTGGGGGGCTGCAGTCCTGAATATGTCCTCTTTTGATGAGATGCCTATTAACTATGAGCCTGTTATCAGTTTGCCATGCATTCCCTATTGCACTATTACTAGCTTACCATACTTTTTAATGTCACATAGGCAATTTATTCTTCAGTGACAGTAGACAATGAATTTGTAGATGAAATACTGAAATATAAAGATGTTTGCCAGCAGTAACCTCTTCATTAGTTACAGATCTGTTTAATGTGGAATTATTCTGATGACTTTTACTTCTGCAGAGATTATGCATATTGGCTGATATTGGTAGATTGTAATAACAGAAGTTTGAGTGGCCTTTTATGTTTGAAATGTTCTGAATTGGGCAGTTTTGTCATTATTGGTTCATATGTTTTTTTTTTTATTACTAGAAAATGTTCAAAACTATAAATTTAAAACACACTCTGACAAGTGGTGAGGTATTATGCAAGGAATATAATTTAATACAATTAGGAAGGTGAATCCA
The DNA here is from genome assembly GCF_019279795.1 of Protopterus annectens. Lineage (NCBI taxonomy): Eukaryota > Metazoa > Chordata > Ceratodontiformes > Protopteridae > Protopterus > Protopterus annectens. The sequence goes on along the minus strand of NC_056727.1, from coordinate 7,398,576 downwards.
ATAATTCACTCATGTTTGCATGATTCTAAAATCTGTGCAAGGTGTCTGTGATTTGAAAACAGCCCAAAAGTAAAGTTTATCCACCACTGGCCAGATGCATTTTCTTTGAATGTGGGTTTCAATGCCATTTCAAAGAATGTGAGTTTCAAGGACAGAGAGGTTTTCATTGTGAGGCTGCATTGCTTTGTTTAGCAAATGTCTGTGAGTATTTGTGCTATAAAATTTGAAATTTCGTGTCTTTTGGCTTTTCCCAGTTAGGGGTCACCACAGCGGAACTCCAGTCCGCTAATGATTGGCAGTAGATTTTTACATGCCGAGTTGCCAGCTCTGACGCACAGCCTTCAATTAAAGTACATCCATTCACGCATGTCTCCACACAGAAGATGCTCTAGCTGAGAATCGAAACAGGACAACGTCTTACTGTGAGGAGACAACACTACCGCAACACCACCACCACCGCAGTCTGAAATAAAAGTTTTAAATTAAATTAAAATAGCTGTGATCATTGTAGAAGTAAAGCAGAAAAGAGTATGCACACTGAAAGGTTTGAACAGTGTTTATGGTAACTGGGGAGAAATAGCCAGGTAATGGGACAATAGAATGGCTGGGGGGGGCTGTATATTGGGGGGGGGGGTTGGCTGTGCATGAAGGGGTCTGATCCATTACCCTGCCTAGTGCCCCATTTGTCTATAATCTAGTTCTGGATATATGCACGTATTTGAATCTGTTTTAAAATTCTGTGGCACATTTCCATGAAACAAATCATGACTTTTCACTGCATAATGCAGTTAGCTGGTGATGTCAGCTAGGAAGACACATACACACAAATTTATCTTCATGTAATGTATGTTTGTACATTGCTGCATAAGAGTTTTTTTTTTCAGAGGGCAACCACAAATTTAGTGATAGAAATTACATAGGTTTTGCTTCTGGTGTAATGAAAGCTCAGTATGAACACATTCTGAGCACTTGATGCAGTCTTATCCTGAAGAGAATGTATATGCTTAAAATAGAAACTAAATTTGTTGCAACATAATAGTCTCTCTCTGTCTTTCTCTCTCTATATCTCTTGTTCTGTGTCTCTCTCTCCATTCTCCATATTCACTTAGTATAAAAGGTCATATATCAGTTTCATTTTGAGACCACTTAGAAAACAAATTCATGGAATCATACTTTCATATTCAGATACAAAATATGCTGGCATTTTCCATTCTAACCTTAAGGATTTAAACAAAGCTCAGTACTCAATCTCACTATGCCATATTACCCTGCTTGATACAAGGAGTGTTGGTCATGGCATGTTTCCTGTAACAAGAACTTCACTTTTCTCAAGAAATATCAATTACTTTGTCAGCTGTAGTGGAATAGAGGGAGACATCCCTGACCATGACCCAGGCAAAAAAGTTCAAGTATCAGGTTGACACCTGCTGAGCTAAAATTGGGAAGGTCAAGAATGTGACACTATAGCTGCAAAAGAAAAAGACTTTGGAAAAAGACAATCAAGCAGGAGCTCTGAAACAGAATATCACACACACACACACACACACACACACACACACACACACACGCACACACGCACACACACACGCACACACACACGCGCGCACACACACACACACACACACACACACACACACACACACACACACACACACACACACACACACACACACGCGCACACAAACACACACACACACACTTATTATAAACCAGTCATTCACTCATCTACATATGTTATTAGAATTTGATGCATCATCCTAGACAAATGTCATTTTAAGTACATGCTTTTTCACATTAATACTTCAGCACAGATCTTGCACTTAAGACATAGAGTTGCAAAATGACTGCATGAATCTTTTCTTGGAAGAGAAAAATAACATCAAATGCCTACAGTACATTAAGCTAAATGAAGAGCAGAGAATATACATTCATTCCCTCAGAAAACAACACTTTCAAATGTACACAGCCCATCATAGTGTTAACAGAACATGCAAAATGGCAGTGTCTGAAAACAAATTCCCTTTTTTGTTCTAATATAATGAAGCGACTCTATGAAAATGAGGCAGTAATTAATTTTAACACATTGAATTTCTGTAAATATGCAAATTTGTCATAGATAAGAAGATAAAATTCAGTACATTTAATTAGATTTCAAATATTGTACTTCACAGACATAGTACATGGCACCTAATGTACAGATTTGTGAATCACTTAGAACACGTAACATTCCATAGTACAAGATACATCTGCTGGGCAGCTGCTCTCATAAAGCCACTTTCTGGAGGTCAAAACAGATCAATAGTTTCTAATATAGTTTTGTGTTTCATATATTACTCTCATTGGCTCCACAGTCTAGCCAATGAAAGATGAGAGCTGCTAAAGGCAGTCTGAGCCAAAGAGCCAACAATTTTTCACTGGGGTCAAGATCAAAAGCTAACAGGATTTTTTTAAGCTGGATTTTAAGTGCAAATAGGCTATATCTGGCTCATGGGCACAAAATATGAGATTTAAATGTTAACCAGCATTATTAAGGAGCTACAACTTAAAAGAAAAAAATATCCTCTTTATGAATGATTGCGCTGCCATCTGGGAATGAATGAGACATTGGTCTCTCATACAGGGGGGATTAACAGGTCAATAGATTAGCAGTGAGAGGAGTGAGAGGAGGACCAGAGCTCTCTCTCTCTCTCTCTCTCTCCATATACATATATATATATATATATATATATATATATATATATATATATATATATATATTCCTGACAAAAGATTAAATGCTCAGAAGAGTGAATATTTAACACTGAGCCTAAATACATGAAAACCCAGCACCGGTTATCATTGTGCAAGATCACACAACAGTGGGGATAAGAATTTTGTTCCTTTCCCTACTATAGTATGATCACAGAGACAGTATATATAATTAGCAGAAAGTGTGGGTAATGGAGGGCCCTCTGCAAAAAAAAAAAAAGCAAATTGTTTTGTCTCTTGCATACCATTCAAGGTTTGAATACCTATGAACCTATTTGACTTTTACATAAATATCAATCTATATTTATATCTAATCTATCCATCTATATATATATAGTTTATATGCATCTATCTCTCTCTCTCTCTATATATATATATATATATATATATATATATATATATATATATATATATATATATATATATATATATATATATATATATATATATATATATATATATATATATATATATATATATATATATATATATATATATATATATATATATATATATATATATATATATATATATATATATATATATATATATATATATATATATATATATATATATATATATATATATATATATATATATATATTCATTCTTTCTTGACCAGGTAACTCCTACCAGGCTAGTAGCCTCTTGTCAGGGCGAGACCTAAGATGGTATTTATTCTAGTTAGGGGAAGTTTGTCCAAGGTATCAGGGAACTTCCCCTAGTCTTTGCAGTGGGAAAGAGATTGGGTGTTACACATATTGACTTCCTGTTTCCTGTCCAGGCATGGAAGCAGGCAGGGGGAACAGGGAGAAACATGGCTGCTGAGAGCCAAGGCAATTTGGAAGTTAAATGTGGTAAAAATGATGAAAAATGGTAGAAACACTACCAGAAATGCTTTCAGATATGTGGGAGCAGAGGAAACATTGTCTGCTGATAGGAAAGAGATCAGTACGGAGATGGAGCTAAGTGCAGTAGTGGAGATGTATTCAGAAGATAATTTCCAGAAAAACCTGTTTGAAATGGCAGAAATCGCAAATAAATTATTTCTTCAACCCTCCAGTTAGGAGGGTTGGGGGATGGGTATCTGTAGGAGCTAGTCAACCAGAGTGAGCCAGAAAGTGGAACTGCTATATCCTGGAGTGACATCATGAAAAAATAGAAGAGGGAGAAAAAAAAAAGAAGGAAAAAGAGCCAGAGAAGGTTCCAGAAAAAAAGTCCTATGCTCAAATGCTGGAAGAAGGAGCCAAGGAGAAGACAGAGATGAAGTAAGTAAAGAAAAAGTATGTTGTTCAAGTGAGCAGTAAAAAAGAAAATGGCCTGGACAGATATGAGGTATGCAACAATGTTATTGCACCTCTGGGAGTAAAAGCTGAAGAGGTAAGAGCTTTTATTTTAATTAACAAATAAACTTTTTATGACTTGTTTTTTTGAAACTGGCCAGGCTATAGAAAACGTTTGGGGGAGCCTATGAAAAAAAGAAAGCAGACTTTCCATGGTTAGAATATGTTGTAAAAGCCTTTTTCAGGCAAACAAAAAAAGAATCTTGATTCCTTTTACAACTAAAGTTGGAGCAAAAGAACTGAGAGAATATCTGTTGACAACATGTAAAGAAGTTAGCTAGCTACGAAAACAAAATCACCACTAATTCCAACGACAGCCACAAAGCATTCTATAGCTATATCAAGAATCTCGATGGCAACACCCAGATCTGCTCTGAGTTACAACACAAAGACCAGAAAATTACAGAACCAACTGATTTTGCCAACATCCTGGCACATAGGTTCAGTGCTAACTTTACCCCTTCTCACCCTCCTAAAGGGCCTATATCTATACAGAAAGAATGCAGAGTCCCTGTAATCACAACTACGCAGGTAAAAGCTGCACTCTCTAAAGCCAAAAACACAGCATCCATGGGCCCGGACAACATCCCAGGCTGAGTTTTACACAAACTTCAGAACGAACTGGCTCCCCACTTAATCACCATGTTCAATAATAGCCTTGCATCAGGCTTTGTGCTCACTGAATGGCACACAGCAACAGTTATCCACTCCACAAAGGGGAGCCACCACTGATCTCGGGAACTATCGACCTATTAGCCTGACGAGCCTGGTCTGCAAGGCCATGGAACGTATCATCATGGAACTCATAAACAAAAACATTGGTAACCTCCAAACTCTGGATCCCACCCAGTTCGGGTTTGTGAAAGGCAGATCATGCCTCCTGAACCTGATTGACTTCTTTGAGGCAGTCACCAAAGCCATAGATGAGGGTAAGGTGGTTCACACAGTCTATCTTGACCTCACCAAGGCTTTCAACACCATCCCCATTCTGGAATTATAGCTAAACTCACTAAACTAGGTATAAATCCCTACATCACAAGATAGGTTGCCAACTGGCTCACTGACAGAACCCACAGTGTAAAAGTTGCAGACTCCAAATCTGACCTCAAAGCAGTGACAAGTGGAGTACCACAGGGTTACGTCCTGAGAGCTCTCCTGTTTGGTATCTACTTCTCTGAAGTACAGGCTAACACAGAAGGCCTCTGGCTAATGAAGTTCACAGATGACTGCAAACTAGGAGCTATACTCAAGTCCCCAAATGATGGGGACATCCTACAGAAGGGCCTTGCTTAGACAGATGCCTGGTGTCAGAGCCATGGCCTCAAGCTAAATTCCAAAAAGTGCAGTGTCATCCCCTTTGGTAAAAACTCTGTACCCATGAGCTACCACATAGGCAGCAATCTACTTAATACTGAATGTGTGATAAGAGACCTTGGGACCCAGGTGAACAGTAGTCTCTCCTTTGATAGTCACATCACCACAGTAATCAGAAAGTCCTTCTAAGTGGCACACCTCATCATAAAATGGTTCTCATCCATGAAAAAAGAGGTCATTGTTCCCCTCTTGTCGACACTCATTAGACCCATTATAGAGTACAATGCCCCTTTTGGAATGTACCTCACAAGACATCTGCAGCAGCTGGAAAGGCCACAGAAGTACCTCACAAAGAGGATTACTGGCCTCAAACAAATGCCCTACACAGACCACCTCAAAAAACTCCAGCTTTACTCCGTAGTATATCACCTACTCTGAGATGATCTCTGCCTAACATATAAAGCTATGTCAAACCCAGTGCTGTTGGACATGCTACACCTAAAGAAATCCCAATCCCTCTGAGCTACATGCTCTAGAGACCTACACCTTGTCACTACAATAAACAGGACATGCTGGAGGGATAGATTCCTGTCCCATAGACTTCCCATGGTCTGGAACAGGTTACCCATCTATGTCAAGCAGAGTTCTTCATTAGCACTCTTCAAGAAAAATCTTGATGAGTGGATGGGAAATAGGAAATACACCCCGGGGATCACTTCTGTGTCTCTGCTCAACAGTGGCACAGGAAAATAACTCTTGTGTGGTATGAGCCAGGGAACCATGTTCGTTAGGCATACGTAGGCCCTTGGACTGATAGCCTAGTACCTACCTATGAACCTATGAAGTGGTGGACACTATTAAAATCTATGATGAAAGAGGATTATGGACTTTGGGTTTGGGAATGTGTAATAACTTTAAAAATGGAAAATGACAATGTGATACACATACCTATTATTATTAATGTGCATGGCAATATAGCAATATATTGTGAGGTACAAAGGGTAACCAATGACTTGTTATTTTTGTGTAAAAAGTGATCATTTAATTAATGAATGTGACAAAAAAGATATTGGACCAGATTCAATAAAGGCTATACTAAATGTACACTGTTCTGAGTGAACAGACAACACACACATAATGCACACCTTCTTCCTCCTAATGTTAGTTTTCCTACTGATATTCTTGCAGCTTTAAATATTGACAAGGATTCATAAAGGTTACCAGAAAGTGTAGATTACATGTAGACTTAGTGTAATCTTTTTGAGTGCCTAGAAGGCACAAACAATGTGATAAGAATTTTATTGAATATGTACCATGTACACTTAGTGTAGGCTTTATTGAATCTGGCCCATTATTTATGTGTTCAGACAGGCCATAATGTAAAGGAATGTGAAGTAAAATATAAGAAATATATTAATACAGGACATTCATGATCAGAATGTGAGATACAAATACAAGAAAATGAAAATGAAAATTAAATTATATAAGAAAAAGAGTTAGAAAAGAATGCTATACAAGAACACACAACACAACAAGAAAAAACATAGAAATGGTATTTAAATTTAAAGGGAACGACAAAGAGAAAGAAAAAGAAAGAGAGACAGATGAAATAAGTGAAGAAGAGCCAGAGTGGCATATAGTAAAAGGCAAGAAAAAATAAATAGAAAGAGAGTTAGGGGAAGAAAAAGAAAATTTAAAAATTTAATGGTAAGAGTGAATAAGAGAGGTAAGGGATAAGAAGAGTATTCTAATAACTGTCTATAAAGCTGAACATATTATCTTTGAACCTGAACAGTATGAAGAATATTAAGAGAAGAATTAGTGTTTTATAATGGTTTGCTGCAGAACATGCTCAAATGATAGTGTTAGAAGACATTAGAATGCTAACAGAAGAAGAAAGGGTGCAAACAAAAACTTTGGAATGGTGCTGTTATTTGGAATATAGGCAAAGAAACATGTCTGGGTTTATGTATACTATGTCAAGAAAATATAAAAATATTAGATATTACAATAGTAGAACTGGGCTGAATAACAATAGTAGATATAAGATGGAAAACATATGTATAGAGACTAATAGCTTTATATGCATGTGACAAAAAAGAAAGAGAAACGATGTTTAAAAGTATACCTAATTATGTCTGTGTAACATGGATATAATAATGATAAATGACTAATTGTAACTTGAGAAATAAAAAAAATAGTTGTGATGTTTAAATGGTTACTGAAGTTATGAAAAATGGAAAATTAAAAATATGGGAAAATAAACACTGGACTTAAAAAAGAAATGAAATTAAGAGAGAAACAGTTTATTTTATATCAGAAGGCATAAAGATTACAGAAATGAATTAAATGTAATAGGTTCTCTGATCATGTGGAGATTTGGATAAGAATTCATGAAAATGAGGAATATATTAAAATAGAAAAAGGCATAAAAAGAGTAAATGAAAAAGAGTTTGTTTCTGGAGAAAGAAAATAAATTATGGAATTATGGCAACAACTTATCAATATGACAGATTTTTTTTACAAAAATTGGAAATATGATGGATTCCAGTTCAAAAAGAAATACAAAAAAGTATTTTTAAAATGTATAGAAAAGAAATGGAAAAAAGAAAAAATAAAATATAAAATATTAAGTCAAAAATATTTAATGACAAAATAGAGAAGAAAAAAATCATTTTATGAAAAAGAATTATATAGAAGAAACCAAGATAAAATTAATAAATTGTTATATAAGCAAAAATATTGCTTAAAAGGAAAAGAAGTAGCACCATATTTATGTAAGATTGCAAAAGAAGAAAAGATAATGCGAGAATTAAAAAATAAAAAAGGAAACAAGTTAAAAAACAAGGTGAAATATATGAAATAAAGAATATGCATTCGATTTATATAGTAAAAAAAGAAGTTAATATAGAAAAAATTATAATGGTGAATAATTCAATAAGGAAGATAATGAATATTTAGAGAGAACAATAAATATAAATTGGTTAAATGAGGTCTTGAAAGATATTAATGTTAATTCAGCTACAGGTTTGGATGGGATTGGATATAGTATGTATAAAGAAATGTATGACTGTCCAAAAATTGTGTTTATAGACAAATGAGTGACTAGAAAGAGGAATTAAGTATAAAGAAATCTGCACAGGTGTGATAAAATTAAAGAAAGGAGATAAAGATGAAATAAAAAATTGGAGACCAGTTAAATTGAATAACACAGATTATAAAATTTTCATGAGAATAGTAACTAAAAGACTACAATGTAAAATAGAAAGATTATATGATCAGAATTTGGGAGAAAAGGAAAGGGGAGTCAAGACCTATTGTGGATAATAATAGAAATAATTGATGATATTATTAATAAAAAAAATGGAAACAAAAGTCATGATAGGTGATGCCAGTAAGGCATATGGTAATATTAAATATAAAGCATTATGGGGAATTTTACAAGCATACAACATAAGTGAAAAAATATTAAAAGTAATTCAATCAATATATGAAAAGAATTATGTGAAATTGAATGTAAACAGTTGGATTGGGGAGGATTTGAAAATAGAGTGTGGTATAAAACAAGGATATGCTGCAAGCAGTATATTTGCTATACTCATGAATGCAATAGTAATGGAAATTAAAAAAATGCAAAGTAAGGGAGGATATAGAATGGTAGAGGAAATAGTTACCAATAATTTATACTTACTATGATGATGTTGCAGTAATAGCAAAACCTAAAGTCTGGATGGAAAAAAAAATAATGAAAAATTGAGTTCACAGTTGAACAAAATTGGTTTAAGCATAAATAAAAAGAAAAGCAAAGGATTTGGGTATGAAGGTATTACAGGAGGTGTGGAATATAACGAAAAGAGTATAGATATTTTAGTAATAGTGTTTGGAAGGACAGAACACAGACATGAACAATGGGATAAAGTTATTAAAGGAATCAAAGACATAATCACATTCTGGAAGACATATTGATTTTCATACAAAACGAAAGCACGTTTAATAAACACCATAATAATAAGTAAAATAGTTTATATTGCAAATGTTTATATGATGCCAATGAAATATGAAAAAGAAATTATACAGACTTTTGTTTATTTATATGGGGGGCAAGATTGAACCCGGTTAAGAGGGGAATTTTGTATATGAAAGAAGAACAGGAGTATTGGAGCTAATAAATCTGGTTGTGCATGCAGCCTCTTTAAGTATGTATAAAGTACTAAAAGAAATAATGAAAAATAATAAAGATTTGACAGAAACAATAATGTATTGTAAATATAGATAAATTTGAGAGGAAATACAAATGAAAAAAGAAGTAAAAGTGTTATTAAGGAAGAACTGAAAGTATTTTATAGTAAAATTGTATTGTGGAAATTAAAAAAGAATGTGATAGAAAAGAAGAGAAAAGAATGGCATGTTAACGTTATGATATCCTTTTATTTCGTGGATCCGTGGAAAGAGCTAGAGATAGAATAGAAGAAGGCAATAATGAAAAGATATAGAAATTATAAAAGAATTAAAGAATGCAATGATTTTTTGTGGAGGTTGCCCATAGGAAAATTATCAGTGAGGGGAAATATATCACACAAGAGAAAACAGGATAGAATATGCAATAAATGTACATAATTGGAAACTACTGAACAAGATTTTTTTTAAATGTGAGAGAATTCAAAAACTGTGGAAAGATGTATCTAAACATGATCTGAGTAAAAGTTATTTAAATCTTGAAGTGTTAAACATGGACATGATAGATTATGGGTTTTATGGGACAAGATCCCAAAATAAAGCTAAGAAAATGGACAGAATCATATTCTGTGTAACATGGACTATATGGAATGAAAGACCTAATGAAATCAGATACAATGGAAAATGGACATTGACAAAAGTATTGAAAAAAATATGGTTTTAGTTGTTGGTAAAAGATTGGGGGATACTTAAAATGGAAATATCAATATATTGAATGATGTTAAAATATGTAAATATTGTAAATATGTAAATATGTAAAAATATGAATTGTATATATGAATACAAATACCCCCCTTACTCATCATTGTTGTTAGTGGGACTCATTTTGAAGGAGCACTTCCTGTTTCCATTCCAGTCATAGTGGCAGCCCAGAGAAACAGCGTGGCAGATGGAGAGAGAAGGAGATGATGGAGTGGTGAAAGAAATAGAGGCGAAATCAAATATCAAAACTGGAGAATGTGTGCAGGATTATGAGGAAATGTTTCAAAGAAATCTGTTTGATGGAGATGTCAGCAAATGATGGATGAATAATTACAACTCTGCAATCATAAACATTGTAGGATGACTTATTTAAAGATTTATTTAAAGAAATGGTGTTGCAGAGTGAGCCAGAAAATGAAGAGCATGTTTCCTGGGGAATAGTATGGAGAAAATACAAAAGGAGGATACAGACACAATCCTGAAGAACAGTGGTGTGATGGAAAAGAAAACATATGCAGAGAAAGTAAAAGAAGGCAAAAGTGGAGTAGCAGAAAAGAATGCAAAAAAAAATGAAAAACAGAATTAGGTGGTAAGAAAGACAAAGAAATGGACAGGTATGAAGTGTTGGACAACTTAATAGCTCCTTCAAGTGTAAAAGCACATGAGGTAAGAGCATTTATTCTTATTAACAAAGAGACATTTTGTGACATTATATTTGAGACTGCTTTTTCAATGGAAATTTTCTTGGAGAATATGAAAAAAAGAAAGACTGTTCATAGGTTCATATCAGGTTACTAGGCTAATGGCCCTAGGACTTTACAAGCCTACCTATGTAAAAAAAAAAAAACAAGTACCCTAGTTGACCTTAATTAGATGATCATTGTTTGCAGAGTGATATTATGATCATCACTGGCTGTCCCTGTCCATGAGGGTCATAGGTGCCACCCTGGGTTGACTTTGCAGTTTTCCATCCAGTTGTCAAGGTTTCACTTAAATAGGGTCATAGAGGAACTCTGCTTCACATGAAGTGGGAACTTATTCCAGAGGAGAGGCAATCTGTGAGAGACATATCTGTCTCTTGTGCAAGTTTTATTAATGTTGTTGGCAAGATTGAGATCTCTGGAGTGAGTGACTCTTGTCCCATTTGATTTTTCAGAGATGCAGCATTTCCATTAGGACAGGGTCAGAGACTGCTCTGGAGGCCAGGCACAGGTTGCCTCTCAGCACCCTATATGATACACAGTACAGTGACAGGGCTTTCAGTCTTTCCATGTAGGTCATGTCTTGGAGGCCTGAATTCTCTTGGTTAGAAACCTCTGTGGTCTGTCCAGCTGCTGCAGGTGTCTCATGAGGTACATACAGAAGGGAGCATTGTACTCAATTAGAGGTCTAATACGGGCTGAGTACAGCGGAGTAATGACCTCTCTGGTCTTGGATGTGATGCCCTTATTTATGAGATGGGCAGTATAGAAGGCTTTCCTTACTATTGTAGACACATGGTGATCAAAGTTTAGATCGCTATCAACTTGCATTCCCAAATCACACACCACCGTGTTAGAGCATAGAGGGGTGCTGTCTATATTGTAACTAGCGGGGGCTACTACCAAAATGGATAATCAGGCTTTTTTTTTTTTTTGCATTTAGTTTCTGGCAGTAATCATTTGTCTGTGTCAGTCCCTTCTGTAATTTGTTGATGTCATTGGGGGAATCTATGATTGCTCCCAGTTTACAGTCATCTGCAAATTAGTAAGCCACAGGCACTCAACTTTTGACTGGACTTCAGAAAAATAAATTCCAAACAGTAGAGGGCTACTACAGATCCTTGTGGTACACCACTGGTAACTGGTCTACATGTGGAGGGGATTTTCCAACTTTAACAGTGTGCATTCTATCCTTGTGATAGTTTGCTACCCATCTGGTGATGAATGGGTTGATACCAAGCTGGGAGAGTTTCTCAATGATCTCTGAGTGGTGCATTGTGTCAAATGCCTTGGCTAAATCCAGGTAAATGGTTTGTACTGCTTTCTCATCCAGGGCTTTGGTGACTTTCTCAAAGAAGTTTACCAGGTTTAATAAGCAGGATCTACCCTTGATGAAACCAGACTGGGTTGGGTCAAGAGTTTGAAGATGCCTATGTCCTGTAATCCACAGAATCTTTATGTGATAAAATCATTTAACAGGGAAACATAAAAGAACATTCATATATAATTTTGAACAGAGTTAGAAAGACAGACTTTGAAAGGACATTTGAAACTTTATGCAAAGATGTACAGGACTTTGTAAAAGCTTATGACAAAAGGGGGTTTATGGACTGGTGTCTGGGATTGTAATTTTGTGTTAAAAATAAAAAGAGAAAAAATGATACATATACCAAGCATGACAAATATGGTGAGGAATAAAGGTCTAGTAGAATACCGGGCACAACCCAAAACAATTTTTTTTTTTTTTGAAGAAGGACATTTGGTAAGAAACTGTGACAAAAGAAAATATTACGTGTTGGGGAAATGGGACATGATGCAAAAAATGTGAAATTAAATTAAATGTTATAAATGTAACAAAACTGGACATTTAGGTCTGATAAATTGGACATTTAGGATTGCTAAAACTTTTAAGTGTCAATCCATCCTGGATTGGATTTTGCTTAGCTACCCCAATCTCTCATCCCACTCAAGCTGCCTCCTTGACTGCCTTAGTGACCACAACGTAACCTTTCTCGTAAGAAACTGTATTCTTCAAAACGGCCAGCCCTCCATCCGTCTAATTAGAAACAAAAAAAAACTTTGATCCAAATAGGTTTATCTCTGCCCTAAAAAACTACATTTAGGAACCTATCAAGCACCTGTCTCTAGAAGAAGCTGGTGTCTCCTTTAACTCCACCTTCCCAAACATACTCAACTATCATGCACCCCCCCCCAAACCATTAGAGTGAAATCAAAATACACACCCCGGCTAAGTAAAAAATACAGATCCCTACTCAGAACCAGAGATAAAGTCTGGTACAATATCATAAACCAAATCCCATATAACTAAACAAGCCTTCCTAGATCTCCAAAATAAGTAAAAAAAAAAAAAAAAAAACTAATAAAATTAGACTAGACATCAAAATAACCCTCAAAAATTCTGGGCAGTAGTTAACAATATATTGCATCCCAAAAACAACGAACAACTGCATGAACTTAGCCACTCCATTTAATGCTTACTTTACAGAATCAATTCAACAACTTGCACTGACCCAGACCGGCCCCAACCACACACCTCATACTCCAAACCACAACAGTATACATCCACCCAAAAGCAACAACCAGTTTACATTAAACACAGTCTCCACTAAGAGCATCAAAAAACTACTAAAAAAACTTAAGCCCACTACCTTAGGTGCTGACGGTCTCCGTGCTGAATTCCTGCAAATTGTAGCAAAACAATCACATATCCTGTGTCCATACTTATAAAAAGGTCATTATCTGAAGCTTACATCCCAACCATCTAGAAAATCTCCCACGTCTTACCTTTATACAAAGGAGGTACTCCACCAAACTAATAAACTATCACCCCATTGTAATTCTATCCCCTCTCTCAATAATTCTGGAAAGGGCTGTACACACCCAGCTTATGGACTATCTCCTTACACATAAGCTCTTATCTAATACACAACATGCTTTTTGCCCCCCTCAGAGCACCACCACAACCCTACTGTCCTTTATTAATAGAGTTAACCAGCATAGAAACAATGGTCAATTTGTATCAGCCATAAGCCTGGACCTGTCCAAGGTCTTTGACAAGGTCAACCACTCCAAACTCATCTATGTCCTCTCTTCCCTTAGCCTCAGTCACCCCACTATCACCTGGTTCCAGAGTTACCTAGCAGAATGCCAGCAGGCTGTCCACTGGCAAAAACATCTCTCACCCCTTTGTCCTGTCCCGTTGGGTGTTCCCCAAGCCTCCATCCTTGATCCTGTTCTTTTTTCTCATTTTACCAGCCAGCTCTACTCAGCTACACCCCAGGCCTCAGGGCTTCAGTACGCTGATGACACTACCCTGATTTGCTCAGTGTCCTCCCTCAAAGACCTCTATACCATCACTCAAGATTCCTTCTTATCCAATGAATCTTGGTTCACTAGCTCCCAACATATCCTAAATCCCAACAAAATAAAACTTCTTCTCTTCCACCCAACCATATACACCTCCCCATCCACAGCCTTCAGTATCCTCTCTAAAAATAAAACTAATATCACCCCAGCAATCCATAATAAATTACAAGGAGAGGAAATTGACAATAACCTGATATTTGGTATTCACATTGCCCAATCCATTAAAAATGTTCACAAAACTAGGTCTCCTATATAGAAATAACAGATTTCTGACAAATAACACAAAAGCCACCATTGCTAGAACCCACCTTCTCTCAACTTCCCTGTATGCCTCCCCAATCTTAAATAACCTCCACAAGACAGATCTAGCCAGACTTGAAGCCTGTTACAATAAAATCTCCAAGTTTGACATTAATGGCTCATACAAGTCACATTACTGCTCATCACTTAGGCAGCTCAAGTGGCTTGAACTCCCTCAACAACTTCTGTTTAATCAACTTACTTTCACCCACAAAATACTCTATCAATCAGAAAAAAAAAACTGTGCTCAAAGATCTCATTCAGCCATATTCCTCCTCAAGACACTTTTGCTCCAGCAACAAACCACTTCTACACACCACCAAAGCTAACAATTCAGCAGTGAATCATTTTTTTCCAACTACATCTCCAAACACTGGAATAGTCTACCTAACTAACTCCTTAACACTTCAACTTAAAAAACTTTTAAAAATGCACCTTACTAACAGCTGGCTCTGCACCTACAACTCCCCTGGATACTCTATTCCTCCGTTTCACTCTATTATCATTACTCTTACTGTACTAGCATGATCTACCACTAATGGTAGTTTCACTTTAACTGTACATAATCATTTGGATATATGCACTAAATGTAAACAACCATTTTTTATGTAAATTACTCTTGCTCTACTTATTGTGTCTGAAATCACTATCTTGTATGTATTTGCATCTCACTTGGCTGTATTTGTTTCTCTATTATATGTATTTGTTACTGTTGGAGCTTCTCTTCCCGGATCGCCACTGAAAAAGGACCTGTGTCCAGTCAGACTTTCCTGGTAAACAAATGTAAAATAAAAAAATAAAATAAAATAAATATGGATGGATTGCAAAAATGACAATAAGAGTAAGAAAAAAGAACGAGAAGAAAATCAAAAACAGAAGACATTTTAGAAATAGTAGAAATAAAAGAAAAAATTATGATGAAAAAAATGATAAAGAGGGTATAGATAGGAAAAGAAAAATTAATTATATTGGTAAAAAGGATAAAAGACAGAATAAGAAAATTTAAAGGGATAAGTACAAAAGAAAACAAGGAAGGAAATAGATGATAAAGAATATATACAGCTACTGATTGGGGGTTGGTATAATGGTTAAAGTGTTAGACACACACACACACACACACACACACACACACACACACACACACACACACACACACACACACACACACAAAATACTGTGTTTGATTCTCACATTTGGAAGGGAAATTGGCCAGGCTTTAAATAGCCAATTAAAAATTTAGCCTAGTAATTCGCTATGAACTTATGAAACCATGAATCTAAGAAAAAGGGAAAATGAAAACTTAAGAATGCTTTCTGTAAATCTGAATAGTATTAATAATATAATACGATGAATAGGGATTGTGGAGTGTTATAATACAATACAATAAGATAAAGGAAAACTCAAAAGAAGAAAATTAACAATGACAAGAAATGCTAGAAGATGTTAGAAGTAATATAAATAAAAGAAAAAAAATCAGATGAGAAAAAATAATAAAGAGGACAAAGAAGAATTTATTTTAAATTTGTTAACTGGGAAAGTAGCCAATTTTCAGTGGTGGTCTGGGGGGGTAATGATCCAGATGCTTGTCATTGAATGTGGGAGGACACCAGAGCACCAAGAGCAAACCCACATGAATGCAGGCTCTGCACAGAAGGCACTCCAATCAAGAATCAAACCAGAGAACCTCTTGCTGTGAGACAACAAAGCTACAGCTGCACCACTGCACCATCCATACAATGCAATAAGATTAAGGAAAAAGAAAGAGAAGAAATGTTAGAAGGTGCTGAAATAAACAATGAAGAAGACACAAATTGTGAGGTAGCAAAGAATAAAAATAATTATATTGGTAAAATGGTAAAAGACAAAAAAAAGAAAACTTAAAGAGAGAAGTACAAAAGAAAAAAGAAAGAATGGATGAAAAAGAATATAAGCAGATAAAGATTGGGAGTTGGTATAATGGTTAAGGTATTTGACTCACAGAACAAAGTTTGATTTTCACCTTTAGGAAGGAAATTGGCTAGGCTTAGAATGGCTTATTAAGAAAGCTAGCCTAGTAATTATCTATGAACTTATGAAACCATGAATCTAATGGAAACAAAACTTTTAGAGTACTTTCTGTAAATGTGAATAGTATTCAAAATCTTGTAAGAATAAAAGGAATTTTGGAGTGGTGTAATACATGTGATATAGATGGAATTATATTAAAAGACACAAGATTTTTAATAAATGAAGAAAGATTGCAAACAGAGAAAATATGGGGAGGAAAGATAATCTGAAATTTGGGAAATGAGAGATGTTCTGGAATAGCCATATTCTGTAGAAATACAGTAAAGATATTAGATGCAACTTTAGCAATAATAGGAAGATTAATCATTGTAGATTTACAATGGAAAGAACAAATATATAGAATTATAATATATGTTTAGACTAATTGTAAAGAAAGGGAAAACTTATTTCCTCAGATTTTAGACTATATAGTGATACATATGAATATTACAGCAGGAAATATTAATTGTGATTTAAGAGGCAGGCATAAAAAGGAAGAAATTATATAATAAAATGTTAGAAATTATAAGATGTGGCAAGTTAAAACTTTGAGACAAAAATTCATGGACTTACAAAAGGGGTATGTGTTGAACTGAAATAAATTACTTTATAGTATCAGAAGGTTTAGTTATAGGAGAAGAGAAGGTAGTTAAAACAGGATTTTCTGATCATCTTGCAATATGGTTAGAAATAAAGGAAAACATATGAAAGTGCTCAACACTGGTTTGGCTTCCTTCTATGCAGTTCCACCTAAGAAGTTTTTCTTTATAGTTTTTTCTTCTTTATTCTGTGTGTTTTTTAATATAATATATAAAAATAGATAAATGAATAAAAAGGATAAATAAGAAAATATGGAATTATTAGTCTGAATGGTGGGTTATATTTAAGGAAACATAAAATGTTTCTTACAGTGGAAATATGATGTGAGAAAACTAGAGAAAGAAACATATAAAAATATATAATGATGCATTGGAAGATTTAGAACATAATGATAGAAAGTACTTTGACAAAGAAAAAAAATATATGAAAGAAATCAGGAAAAAATATAAAAATTGTTATATAAGCAAAGATATGTTTTACAATGAAAAAGAAAAGAAGTGTTGAGTTACTTAAGCAGATTAGTAAAGGAAGACAGTAGTGTAATGAGAGAAATAAAAAATATAAAAGGAAAAATGGAAAGAACTCAGGAAAAGATTATGAATAGTGTAGTACAATATGTACAATATAGGTTTAAAGAAAAACATAAGGTAATAGGTTCATAGGTTTGTACTAGGCTATCGGCCCTAGGGCCTATACAAGCCTAGCCATAACAATTCCCTGGATATTTCTTCTGACAATATTTACTTCCCTGGATCCCTGTCTAGCAGGGTGACTGACTTGATCCCCGGGGTGCATTTCCTATCTCCCATCCAATTAACAAAGTTCCTTTTGAAGAGGGCCAAGGAGGCGCTCTGCTTGATATGTATGGGTAGTCTGTTCCAGAGTATGGAGAGTCTCTGGGTCAGGAACCTATCCCTCCAGCATGTTTTGTTCATTGTGATGACAAGGTTTAGATCCCTGGAGTGTGTGGCTCTGAGGGATTGGGATTTCTTTAATCGGAGCATGTCCAACAGCTCAGGGCTTGACATGGCCTTGTATGTTAAGCAGAGATCGCCTCTGAGTAGACGATAAGCCACCAAATATAGCTGGAGTTTTTTTAGATGGTCAGCATAGGGCATCTGCTTTAGGCCTATGATTCTTTTAGTGAGGTATTTCTGTGGCCTTTCCAGCTGTTGCAGTTGTCTTGTGAGGTACATACCAAACCGAGCATTGTACTCTATAATGGGTCTAATGAGGAATGAGTACAGTGGGACAATTACCTCCTTTTTTCTGGATGAAAAGCCCTTAGTGATGAGGTGTGCCACATAGAAGGATGTCCTGACTGTTGTGGCAGTGTGGTTATTGAAGGTGAGACCACTGTCCAGCTGTGTCCCTAAGTCTCTCATCACACTTTCGGTGTTTAGTGTACTGCCACCTATGTGGTAATTCATGGGCACATCATTTTTCCCAAAGAGGATAACTATACATTTCTTGGCATTAAGCTTGAGCCCATGGCTCTGGCACCAAACATCTGTCTCTGTAAGGCCCTTTTGTAGAATATCCACCTCATTTGGGGATTCAGTAATGGCTCCCAGTTTGCAGTCATCTGTGAACTTTGTTAGCCAGAGTCCCTTAGTGTTGGCCTGTACTTCAGAGAAGTAGATGCCAAACAAGAGTGGTCCCAGGACTGAACCCTGAGGTACTTCACTTGTCACTTGTCTGGAGCTGGATTTGGAGTCAGCTACTTTTACAGTCTGGGTTCTGTCAGTAAGCCAGTTGGCAACCCATCGAGTGATGTAGGGATTTATGCTCAGCTTAGTAAGTTTATCTATGATTCCAGAGTGGAGGATGGTGTAGAAGGCCTTGGCATTATGCAAATAGGCTGTGTGGACCGTCTTACCCTCGTCCACAGCTCTGGAGACTGATTCGAAGAAGTCAATCAGGTTCAGGAAACAAGATTGGCCCTTCACAAACCCAAACTGGGTGAGGTCTATTGTTTGAAAGTTGCCAATGTCTTTGTTTATAAGTTCCATGATAATGTGTTCCATGCACTTGCAGATCAGGCTCGTCAGATTGATGGGATGGTAGTTCCCGGGATCCAAGTTGGATCCCCCCTTATGTTGTAGCTGTGTGCCACTCAGTGGACACAAAGCCTGAGATGAGGCTATGATTAAATATGACACTTAAGTGAGGTGCCAGTTTATTTTGTAGTTCATGTAGTACATAACCCGGGATGTCATCTGGTCCCATGGATGCTGTATTATTAGCTTTGGAGAGTGCTGTTTCCACCTGTGTAGCCATGATTACCAGAATTTGGCAATCTTTTGGTACTGAGATGGGCCCTTTAGGGGGTGAGAGGGGGTTGAACTTGGCACTAAGTCGATCTGCCAGGATATTGGCAATATCCTTGGGATCAGTATATTTAATGCCATTCTGTTGTAATCCCAATATACTCAGCCCTCATTAGACTAATAGTTGAGTACAATACACCCTTTGGCACTTACCTGACCAAGTAGCTAAAACAACTGGAGTAACCACATAGGTTCCTTACTAAAAGAATACAGTGTGTAAATAATATGTCCTTTGTGGACTGCCTCAAAACCTTGTCCCTGGACTTGATCTCCTACAGACTAGCGAGGGATAATCTATGCCTAACCTACAAGGCATCCTCCAGTCCAGCCCTGAAGGATCTGTTTTACAAACAGTACTAGATTTACTTGATCTAAAGATCTAAACCTCATTTGTGACATAAACAAAACATGTTGGAGGCATAGGTATGTGTCTCAGAGATTATCCCTTCTCTGGAACAGACTCTCCATTTATGTGAAACAGAACTCTTCCCTAAGCCTATACAAATTCAATTTGGAATAGTGGATGAGAAATTGCAATTTCATCCCTGGCTTGTCGGCTCTGGTCCTTATGTACATGGCAGTTTGTAGATGCTTTAAGTCACAAGCATATACCAAAGCCATTGCAGACTATGGGCATGAATGGCTAGGATGAAAAATGCTCTAGGGCCATTAGCCTAGTAACCTCCTATGATCCTATACCTATATAGAAATGTGCTGATATTCCTAAAACAAAATGCTAGGGAGTTTATGGAATAAGTACATAACAATAGACCATGTGTAGAGCTTTGTGGTGCCCTAGAGATCTGCAGTTGTAACTGGTTATGGCAGTGTTTCAAGATAACATATACTGATGGCTGCTTAAGCCCTTAACTTACAACAGTGATTTTAAAATAAAAGAGCAATTTCTCATCCAATGCATAGAGGACAATTATTTACACATAGAATTAATTTGATATTGAAGTAATTACTCAGCAACATTAACAAAAAAATCCTACTTATGAGGTGCCATGCAATTTATTAACATGATTTCCTAATTTCGCTCCTTCTTATATAATAACAGGCCATGCTTCATTCCTTCTCATATAATAACAGGCCATGCTTCATTCCTTCTCATATAATAACAGGCCATGCTTCATTCCTTCTCATATAATAACAGGCCATGCTTCATTCCTTCTCATATAATAACAGGCCATGCTTCATTCCTTCTCATATAATAACAGGCCATGCTTCATTCCTTCTCATATAATAACAGGCCATGCTTAGCTATTCAGCTGCTTTTTAACAGAACAGCAAGTGTTGCATTGATGTGCATTTTCTAAACAAGAAGAGCTATGGAATTGTAACGATTTACCTTTCTCATTATTTCACTTATTTGTTAACCTGGTAAGCCCACTGGGTAAATTGTCCCTTTTCAGGGGTAACCTGGGAGCCATGTGTGCTTAAATGACTTGCTTAAAGTCACGCAGCAGGCAAAGGAAGGTAACAAGAATCAAACCCTGTATCCTGAGCACAGAAAGCAATTCATAGCATTAGTTATCTGTACTAACTAGCAGACCAGCTAATGAGGGACAAGACATAAAAATGAGACAAAAATCTGAGATTTTTCTGCAAAACAGTAGACATTATTTATTTATTTATTTATTTATTTATTTTACATTTGTTGACCGGGATGGTCCGACTGGATACATGTCCATTTTCAGCGGAGGCCCGGGGAGAGAAGCTCCACAGAGAAAAGGGTACACATTCATTTACATATAGATAAATACACTTACTAATGCAAATACACAAAATACAAATACACAGGAAATACTACACATTGTTTTAGATACAATTGGCTACAACGTGAATAGATTACAGTTCAAAATACAGTATAGTTGTTGTCTAGGTTACTGTTTCCCATCCCTTGTAGAGTCAAGCCAAGCAATGGGGAGCTTGACTTCATTAGTACCAGTGGAGGTGGAATTTAGTGGGTGTGAGTTTACAAATTCTTTAGACTAAGAAAAAAGAAAAAAACACCTAGTAATACAGGTGGAGAATGTGACTTGTTGAGTGGCAGAGAGAACTAGTCTGGGTTATTACATTGGGAAGCAATATTATTATATAGAAGCAAATTACTCTAATTTACTTTTAAAAAGTTACCAGAACAGGTTTTGCCACATGTATTTTACACCCCACTCACACCCAGCCACCTCCCAAGAAATACCTTCAAATATAACCCTTCAAACTATAACAAGAGAACATGTCCTGGCTCCACTTGCTAAGGCCAAGAACAAAACCTCAATGTGCCCCAACAATATCATGGATTGCCTCCTGAATAGTGTAAAATATGATCTATCTGGGCCACTGGAGTTACTAATTGACTATGTTTTTAAAACAGGCTTCACGTCATGAGAACGGAGAACAGCAATAGTCATTCCTCTTCATAAGGGTGGACCATAAACAGATCCCAGAAAACCACAGACCTATGAGTCTGACTAGTCCTATATACAATGCCATGGGAAGAATTATCATGGAAATTATCAACAAAGACAAAGGAGACCTTCAGACATTGGCTCCATCCCAGTTTAGCTTTGTCAAAGGAAGGTCATGCCTACTGAACCTGGTAGACTTCTTTGTGAAGGTCACCAAGGTAATTGATGAGGGTAAAACACTGCAGACTATCTACCATGACCTGGCTAAGGCATTTGATACAATACTGCACTCTGGAATTGTTAACAGCCTTGTGTAATTAGGCATAACCCCCTATATAATGAGCTGGATAGCCAGCTGGCTCACAGATAGGACCCAGGGAGTTAGAACTGGTCAGACCATCTCCTCAAAGAGGCCAGTCACCAGAGGGGTCCTTCAAGACTCTGTGCTGGGCCACGTCCTCTTTGACATCTACTTTTCACAAGTTAAGGCTAATGTCAAAGGCCTCTAGCTGACCAAGTTTGCAAATGATTCCAAACTGTAAGCAGTCACAGAATCCTCCCAGGATATTAATTTCATTCAAGATGATCAAATACAGACAAATGACTGGTGCCAAAGCCACAGATTAAAACTCAATGCCAAGAAATGTATAGTGGTACTTTATGGGAAGTTGTCCACCACAGAAAACTACATCATCAATAAACACCCTTAAGACTTAACCCACTAGCTAATGATATGGGACACATGTAGACAATAACCTGGTCTTCAACCAACATGTATACAAGGTAGTAAGAAATTCATTCTGTGTTGCTCAACTGATAAGTAAGTGCATAGCATCTAGGTCCAGGGAAGTCACTGTGCCACTAAACTCAGTCCTCATTGGACCCACCATTGAGTATAATGCCCCCTTCGGAATGTACCTGACCAGACACATGCAGCAACTGGAATGTCTGCTAAGGTTTATTATGAAAAGAATACAGGGCATAAACACAATGTCCTATGTGGATCTTCTCAAAGCCCTATCTCTGTACTTGACCTAATACAGACTCCTGAGAAGTGATCTTTGACTTGCATACAAGGCAGCCCTGACCCCTGCTCTGATGAACACTTTTTACATCTGCAAAACAAACAGTATCAGAACTACTGGATCTAAAGACCTAAATTTTGTTGCAGCATAGATAGCACATGTTGCACAGACTGATATGTATCTCAGAGATTCCCATTTCTCTGGAATTTACTCCCCATCCATCTGAAATAAAGTCCCTCCCTAACCGTATTTAAGTGTAATTTGGACCATTTAGATGGGAAATCAAAACTTCATCCCAGATCTGGCACCCAAGTTTCTGATGCACAGAGGCAGTCAGTAAATCATGTCATAAACAACAATCACCCCTATATAAATGTCTAAAACATATACCATTTGGGTT
Organism: Protopterus annectens; assembly: GCF_019279795.1. Classification (NCBI taxonomy): domain Eukaryota; kingdom Metazoa; phylum Chordata; order Ceratodontiformes; family Protopteridae; genus Protopterus; species Protopterus annectens. The sequence goes on along the minus strand of NC_056727.1, from coordinate 7,375,033 downwards.
GCACATCTGGGTTATAGAGGTCTTAGTGGTCTTTAGCGTAGTATACACCTATGTACCTTTGACTGATTTCCCTTCTAAATGAACTCCTGTGTTCACACACACACACACACACACACACACACACACACACACACACACACACACACACATACACACACAGTCTTACGTGACCCTTATTAGCTAATGACATCTACAAACATGCAGTACATAAACAGTGACCGCAATGCAACATAAAGAGATTGCAGTGCATCCAAATTGCTATATTTGCTACAAAAACAAAGTATGCAGAGCACCACAATTATATGTGAAGGTGCAAAGTATGTAACTCACTTCTCTGCACTTGCCAAACAATGAAACAGTATGGTATTGATAGTAATTAATCATAGATGAATATAAATTAGCACCACCAGACATTGTGAAGGTCAAAAGCTTTAGACACATCCTACAGCAAATGCATGTGTGTGCGCCTTCATATGCTTACATACATTGCTGGCAGGTGTGCAGTATAGCGGGATGGCAGCTGTTGATGGCCCCGCAGTTTTATCTTCCCTGGCACATTGTGTACTTTGATCAATATATAGCACGTACATTTACAGAGTGGAAAGCTAATGCTGTGCATCGATGGGTTTCCCAGCATTTTAGAATGAGAGCCCAACTGCAAAACAGTGCTGTGGATGTTGACAAAAGGTTAAGGATAGACTTTCTGTTAACATCAGGTGGTGATAAATTATTCAAATCATCAGATCATCATCACTTGCTTGATCCCACTGATGTGGAAAGAAATATGACAGTGGATAATGTTTGCTCAGCAGAAAATCTTTGCCTGGACTTCCTATGTCAGGTTGTCAACTGCACCCTTGTTGATTCTTCAGAGTCTGTGGCTGTGGTGCCTCATTGTGAAGCTGCTCTGTGCTTGATAGTACTGGGTGTCAGACGCGAGGGTCTCAGGGGCCACTATGCATCAGTTACATTAATCTCATGAGTGGAAACTGCAGTCTAGAAATTTGTACATCACCAAGTACCTGGTGGAAAGGAAAGGGTGCTTCTTTTGATGCTAACTACTATGGAACATTTATGAAATTTACGTGTGGTGATCTGTGGATTGTTGATCTTTCCTTCTGAAGGGAAAATATCTGTGTCAGCTGTACTCTGTGCATGGTTGTGTGACATTACCAGGAGTTACTAAAGACTTCCATTAACTACACAGCTTATGACAAGTAAAACTACAGACTTTTAACTGTATATGCAAACACTATATAAGATGTTTGATGAGTTTGAGTTTTATGCTGCACCCGGTGTTATTACTTATGATTTCAAGCCAGGAAAAACGAAAGGTTTGAAATTCAGTTTTTTCCCACCACTAATGTGCCAGGCTGTTTGTTTCACTTAAAAAATTAGCTTGAGGAGGCAGGGTTTAATTTCCTTGTTAATCAATTATTTGTATTAGATTTCTTATTAACTTGGAAGATAAGTTCCATCTTTGCTGAATTGCACCAACTGTTTCCACTCCTGCTGAACAGCTTCCAGTGTATTTTGAATAGTTTTATGTGACAGGTTGGCTTTGGAAATTCCATATTAGATCTGGCAATGTGCCTAGAATATGTTCATTTTATTTCTTCCAGACTTTTGGAATGTGGTGACTTAACTTGCCAGAGATTTACCTTGGAACTCAAAATCTTGTTGAAGGCCGTCACTGGTGTGAGTGATGCTTGCTAGGACACCGTGCCTTGGATTTATCAGATTTAATGGATTGCTTGGTAAAAGAGCAGGCAGAGTGGATCATATGAATATATTTATGTCTGTAAAAAAGTAGTTGCAGTGAAAAGAGATTGCTGTTCGACATGTTGTCAATAGAAAGTCACACTATGCATTGAACATCACATATGTCACTTTCTTGTTTATGATTCTCTGTGTTGCAATAAAACATTTTCATTAATTTCAACAAAATACATTCACTATGCCCATCTTTTGATCAACTATCCACACAACTGTATTTTTTGTTAATTTGGTCTATGATGAAAGTTATTCGACCTCTGTTTTACCAACATGCTTTGGTCAACAAAAGAGATGGCTGACAAGTGTTCAAGATTAACAATCCACAGGGATGGGGAATATGGCCTTACTCCAGAGATTGTGCACTCTCAGAGTTAGAATACATAATTATCAGGAAAAAAATAGCTTTGTAGTTTGTATGCTTAGAGGTTAATCCTTGGAATATATTCATTAGTGTTTTGATATTTTGTTGTCAACCTTATTGTGTTGACATTTGTGACACGATATTTCAGCCATTTTGACAATATATACTACACACACACACACACACACACACACACACACACACACATATATATATATATATATATATATATATATATATATATATATATATATATATTAATATATGTGGGGTATTAGTATTCCATTTGCTAGGTGTCAAATGCCTATATCTGAACTATAATTCTAGACCTCAGAAAATCAATCTGTTCAGACAAGGACGGTTCTTTTTCTGGTCATTCATTGCATCTCCTGAGAATAAACTGTGACAGGCTGGGAAATCTCTGCAGGCAACTGTGATGCCATTTATATAATCTCACAATCACTTGCAGAGATTCTACAACCTGTTGACAATATGGACAAAGCCTGCCCTTATCTATTTTCACCAGTTTTACATTCCATGCATATATGTAAATAAATAAAATAAACATGCTTCCAGGCATTTAGTAATACTGTATGTATCAGTAATATTCATTAGTTCCACATGAGACTCAAATTGACAGAAGGATGGGAGTGAGTGGCATATGGCTCACCACTTGGGTGACACCTAGGGGAAATTCTGGGAGGTGAAGCCCGTGGAATCCGACCCAGAGATACATGCTGCCTGGGCATTGCCATCTAGACCAGGAGATGGTCATGAAGGGAAGCTCACGTGCTCATACCACAAGGACTAGCAGTACAAGCATCCCTCAGAATCTGCCAAGGGTATTAGGAGCTTCTGGGGCCAGGGAGGGAGAGACCCTGAGATCTGCATGGATGATGGCTCCAGTATCAACTCTCACTTCACAGGGGAACAAATGGACGGGTGATGGCTGTCTTTCCCATGATGAATAAATCAGCTATATAGATCTTGTGCGACTGATAGACAGCAGGGTGAGGGGTTAAAAAAAGTATACCAGTTAGAGTTATATAATCCCACCTGTCATAATCCCCTTGCTAGCAATGTATTAATGCTATGTTAGACAGCTGTATACATTATTTTCCTGAAACCTGTCAGTAAGAAATCTTAAAGGAACAAATGGTATTATCTCTGCACAATGCATTGCAAGTCAATTCCCAGCCTGAAAAAGTTTGGAAATGGAAATGGTGAGGAAGCAAACTAGCCGCCATATTCTTTTCTTCAGTAAGAGGCAACAATCATACAAGATCTTGCACTACTCAAGGATTCTAGTCATCTAAGGAATTGCTACACACAGGTAAAATCGTAGCAATAGTCCTTGAATAAGAATGCAGTGATTTTTTTACCCCAAACATGATTAGACCACAAGCAGTCTTTCATCACATTATTCATACTAAAAAGGGAAAAAAACAATAATGAATGGAAGTAATGCTCTTGAAAAGTACTTTACTGATACTACTTGTCAATGTGCTTCTATAGGGCACTATTGTACATGAACCATTCTGATGAAAAACAGCTCATGCCCAGAAAATTATTGTTATTGCTTTATAAAGTAAAAAAAAATCCAATTGCACCCATCTACGTATAACAACCTTACTACAGGATTAGAGTATGGTTAGGCTACAATATATTAATTTCTGCTATACTTGGCCTCTTGGACTTCACCTTAAAATTTAAATGCCAGCAGCCATGAGTTCATCACACATACCATAAACACTCATTAATGCTATAATAACTAACCTAAAATATATATCCTGAACAGCCAAACCTGGCTGGATAAATATGACGATTTTAACACTTGCAAAATATAACTATTGCAGCAAAACAATCCATTCAGTTAATTGCTGCATCAGTTTGAACTTGCAGCCATTAAGACCCCAGTGGCAAGTTGGAGTAAAGGATTTTATTATAAAAAGAAAAAAAAAAGAAGAAACATGTATATATATATATATATATATATATATATATATATATATATATACAGGTCTACTTTGAAAGGTTGAAATTCCAAAATTTCGAAATTCTGTCTGCAGATACAAATGTTCTTAACGGAGATCTGCATACATTGCTGAATGTGAAAGTTACCATTTTTCTCACTGTAGTACAATTTTGAAGTTGGAATATTTATTAGGAGGGAGGGTTTGGGTGCAGGGGAGCTTGTCCTCCTGCACATTTGTAAAGTTCCAAAACTTCAATATCCTGGTCTCAGCAGACTGAATTTTGATGTTTTTGAATTTCAACCTTTCAAAGTAGATTTATATATATATATATATATATATATATATATATATATATATATATATATATATATATATATATATATATATATATATATATATATATATAAAACACACGTATGATATAAAGTTTTACAATTAAGCTTTGTAGTAAGACATTAAAAATCATAAAAGGCAACAGATGCAGCTTACTGACACCACAGGATCAGTATAACAGATGACACATATTCCATAAATTACATGTGTGCCTGAACATGTAGAAAAATGTACAGTAAATGTATGGAACATCTCTACTGCCTAAAATATTTGGAAATATATGTAAACACCCTAAACACAATAGAAGCACTTATAAATTTGATTTATTTAAAAATGTAAAGAATGTGCTTTTTAAATAATTCCAGCATGTAATACTAATACTCAATGTAAGATCATGGGGGTGCAAGATTTATTTATGTATTTATTTATTTGTTTGTTTTTGTCAACTGAGAAAGTTCCACTGGGCATTGTCCATTTTCAAGACAGGCCTGGAGAAAAAAGCTGCACATAGTCACAACACAAAAACCCATTGTAAATTTACACATACATCCAATAAAAGGCATCGCACCTTTGATAAGATGACAATAATGTACTCATACCCTCAGTATAATATGCAATTATAACATTCAGCGTGAAATGTGAGGCGGTAAGGAAGAAAAACTTATAGGTTCATAGGTTCATACTAGGCTATCTGACGTGGGGCATTTATAAGCCTAGCCCGATTGTGTTTGGCTTACGCCACCCCTTGATTTGAGTATACTGTGCCCTTTTTAAAGTTTAGTTTACTGTGCTCTGTCTAATAGTGACACATAAGTAATCCCCAGGACAAACCTACGATCCCCCATCCACTCATCAAGATTCTTCTTGAAGAGAGTCAGTGAGGTGCTCTGCCTAACATGAATTGGAATTCTATTCCAGAGCAAAGGGAGCCTCTGGGTTATGAATCTATCCCTCCAGCATGTTCTATTTATTTCTGTGCTGAGGTTCAAGTCCCTCGAGCGCATGGCTCTAAGGAATTTAGATTTACTGAGGTGGAGCATGTCCATTAATTCTGGGTTGGACATAGCTTTATATGTCAGGCATAGATCGCCTCGAAGTAGGCGGTATGCAACTGAGTAGAGCTGGAGTTTTTTTTAACCGATCAGCATATGGCATCTGTTTGAGTCCCTTGATCCTCCTGGTGAGGTACTTTTGGGGTCTTTCTAATTGCTGCAGGTGTCGAGTAAGGTACATCCCAAAGGGGGCATTGTATTCTATGATGGGCCTGATGAGGGATGAATAAAGGGGCACGATTACCTCACTTGATCTAGATGTGAATCCTTTCATGATGAGGTGGGCTATGTAGAAGGTCTTTCTAACCACTTTGGCAATGTGGTTGTCAAAGGAGAGATTGCTATCAGCTTGGGTCCCCATATCCCTAATTACTTTCTCTGTACTTAATGGGTTACCACCTATGTGGTAATTTGTGGGCACATTGTTTTTGCAAAAGGGTATGACTATACACTTTTTGGCATTTAGCTTTAGACCATGACTCTGGCCATGTTATCAGCAGCACAGGAAAAGTATCTGCGAGACACTTTGGAAAGTGTATGAAGAGGAGGTATGTAACTGAGTTATTCGGGGGGTACTAAGACGACAATGAGCGAAGAGGAGATTGATAGGTGGAAAGGGGAAAGAAAAAATGTTTAGGTAAAACATATGACACAGGAGAAGAAGGAAGGAGAGAGAGAGACAGATTATAAAGCAAATTCCATACGGAAGTATATTAGGAAGTGGTAAATATAAATGAAATAAACATTTGACAGGGGAGAAAAAAGAAGGGAAAGAGACTCATTCAGGATAGAAGTAGATTAGAAGGTGGTAAATGGAAGTGGAATAACGGTGAGAAGAAAGTGTATTGAATTCATTCAAGAGTGGATCATGAATGGTTGTGTTCTTTAAGTGCATTTTGAAGCTTTCTAGTTTATCTATCAGTTTTAGTCGGAGTGGAATGGAATGCCTGAGTTTACTAACATATTTGGAGTAAAGTAGGTGTTCTCTTAATTGTTTGACTTAATTAGTGGTTAGAAGGGCCTTATTACTTTAACATGGATCCCTGACAGATGAGTAGAACTGGAGAGTGTTAAGCAGTGCAGGACATTTTTCTGACTTGTATATTACAATGTCGGTAGTAAAGAGTTGTGAGACCTTCCATTCATCATTAAATAAAGATTTGCTTAAACCCTTAACTGGACTGTTTTTTTCTCTGAAAAGAGGATTTTATTTTTGCCAAGCTTGCTAAGTTAGCTGTGGCTGGGATCCAACATTCTGAACAGTTATCCTTATTTCTAATCTTTTACTTTGCCCTGCATACAGTTCATGCTGTGTGTTGGTATACTAAATAGGTGCTTTACAGATTTCAATATCCTACTTCAAGGCATTTGAAACTTCTAGCCAATTTATTTTTTTTTTTCAAAATGGAGAGCAATGATGTCTTTTATAAGAAGTACTGTCTACAATTTTGTATTAGCTTCCTTTTGTATGTATTCTTCAAATCTGATAGAATGGGAGATGCACAAAGTAGAGAAGGCGGGAGATATGTTGGTGCAATAGTTTTTCTAGCAGTATGTACAAGATACCACTTAGCCCTGTAAATGGAGCATAGTTTGATATCTGTTTTCATTATGGCTTGTAACAAATGTTGGTCAAATTTGAGATCATCGTCAATTATTCACCCTAGCTTGGTTTGAGCTACTGTTTCTGTTTTAGTGTTGTTAGCAGAAATTATATAAAATGTGTGTCTGTGATCTGAGAATCACTTGGGAGTAAAGAGTATTACATTTGTTTTATTAGGATTCAGGTGTAGCTGGGAGTTGCCTAGCCAGAAGTCAATGGATGAGGAGGATTCTTGAGTAATTTTTGAAGATTTAATGAGATTGGGGCTGAGCTGATGTGTTCATTTAGCCACTTGGTAACTTTATGGAGATAGTTGATGAACATATTGAATAGGAGTGGCCCTGTACAGACTCTCTGTGGGACTCCAACTAAGACTGGTAGAAAGGGTGGTAGTTCAGGCTTCCATTTTTGTAGCTTGTTGTGTGCAGGTAAATAACTATAGAACCAGGAGAGTGATAAATGACTGAAAACAAGGAAAGATAATTCAGTGATAATAATTTAGTGAAAAACTGTGCTGAATTCTTTGGATAGGTCAAGGCAGAGAAATGAAACTAGAATGCCTTTGTTTCTATTAAAGATAACTTTATTGGTGAAGCTCAAGAGGGCAGTTGTACTGTGGTTGGGACAGAAACTATATTGTGTTTTGGGGAGGAGATTATTATTGGAGAGGAATTTGAAAAGCTGTTAAAGCATTTTTCAAGGATTTTTGATAGCGTAGACAGGATTGAGAATACAGTTCAGTTACCCCCTTTGATTAGTGGTTTAATAAAAGATTTTCAGTGACACAGTTTTCTTTTATGAAGTGTTTGATTAGAATGGAGATAGGCTAGAGCTTTAGCTGCAGTTCTCATGTATTCAACAGATAAAATGTCAATAGCCAAGGTAGTCGGTTTTAGGTTCAGTAGATATTTCTTTCAATAATGAAGGTAGCCACAGGCTGAAACATGAAGCAGCTTATTTTTTGCGTTTCTGGAATATGGAGAGGGAAGGTAAGATTATCTTTTACTATAGAAAGAATGTTGTTTGCAAAGTTGGAGTTAAATTGGATTGCAATGTGGTCTGTGTTATTTGTAGTAGTGGGAGGGGGAATGGTGGATTGCCTAGGGTGAAGTAGTCTATTTACAGATGCCCAAAAGAGTTTGGGATTGTTTTTGTATTTGTTTTGGAGCATTGTGTAATAGGTTTGTTTACCTTTTTTTTAATTTGTTACTTGGAGAGATGTCTAAGATACCTGAAAGTTTATTTTATTTATTTATTGAATTTTGAATACTCTTTTTGTTCTAACTGGTATTTGTTTGATCAAAAGCTTTACAAATGTTTCATTGAAGTGAGAGACTGCATCGAGTCACAATTTTTTGGAAAATTTCAATTGTAGTGTCTTAATGAAGATATAAATATGCCCTTGTTTCATTTAGTTAAATTATGCACTCGATTGTAGACCATTTGTTAAATTATATTGTGCAAGTAGCAAGAATAAGCAGATGGACCCAGGCAAGGCTCTTCTCTCCAGTGTAAAATACAAGTTTATTCACAGTACAAACTGCACAAGCTCTTTCACAAACAGCTTCATCAGGTGCATGAATGTTTATTACAGATAGTTCAGAGACTCCTATTGACTAGAAGTAAGTTGGATCATCTAATGGTGGGCAAAAGAGTAGTGGGGCTGCATGTTGTAGTTAAGCTCTGTGTATTTTGCTGAGATTTAGTTGGAACTGGGTCAGGATATATGTCTCCACTAAGCTTTTGTATGCAGAGTGAGCTTTGGCCAGGAAAAAAGCCATTTACATTTATAGTTGGTCTTTATGCTATGTTTTAGATTGAGGAGTTTATCCACTTCTACTAAGATCCAAATATGCAGTCTTCACTGTCTTTGATAAACCATGCCACTTTGGGTAAATTCTGCATCATACACAGTGTGAACTATCATCAACCTCATCTATTGTTTAACCTTCAACCTATGTGCTTATTTTTTCAGTACATTAATTAGGTCTTTTCAATAAATATAAAAAAAAAAAATCCATCCTTCTTGTCATATCAGAGACCTCACAGATTATACATAAATGATACATTAGTGTGTGCTTATATACATTACAAAATTATCGGTAACCAGGTGGATAACTGGTGGTAGCAAGACTATTATTGTCATAGCAAGATAAAAACAAGAGGCCCGATGAATGTACCCTGGCCTGGCCAAAGTGCCCTTAGACAATATGAATACCATCTCAAGTCTCACTGTATGTAGCTGTTCTCTTAGAAGGGAAATTCAAGGGTGGAGGTTGATGGGAAAACTTCAAGTAGTTAGCTACCTTTAGCAGTTTTGTGAATCTATCCACCATGTAATAGAGCTTGAAATTGAAAAGTTTGAAACGTCCTTTTCCTTAGGACACTGCTTCTTTGATGAACTCAGCCTATGTTTGTTGTAATCCCATAAAAAAGTCAAATATTACTTTGCTTTTTTGTTCAAAACCACTTCATTTGATGTCCTGATCAGAGTATTTTAGTTAGGATGAAGATCCTGAGGAACATAGTCCTCACAATAATTGAACCTCATGCAAAGCCAAACTTTGACCATTTTGACTGGTCCACTTTGACCTGATCTAGAACCTTGGTAAGATTTGCAAATATCCTTGATTTATTTTCCGAGGTATAGATGATGCCCTGATATGCCAGGCTTATCCACAAACTGCAATACCTCCTTAATCCCTTGCATTCAGATGAAATGAGTTATCATCCAGTGGGCAGAAGACAGATTTCTCAAGACTAAGTTTTTGAGGAGAACTTTAATAATCTGGTATTTTTTTCAGAAAGAAAAACACATGAAAAATGAACTAGTTATATTAGGCATATATGAAATAATGTGTGTAATTATTTAAAGTAAAAGAAGATGCTTTGTACTTACCTATGTAACAAAACTATAATATGTAAAAGACAATATATGAAGTGGCATACAACTGCATTTGCCATTGTGAAAAGGTATTGCTGATTGGAGATGGAACTAAACCTTGCTTCTTGACTGTTTGCATGATTGCACAGTCAGCTAATTGCAGAATTTGCCTAGACACATAATAATGCATTATCTGGGCAGCAGATTGTAGAACCCCTATCCCAACAAGTAAGTATTAACATAGGAAATAAATCTTATAAACTTCAGAATAAAGTCACATGAATTCCTCTTTTAGGATGTATAAATAGATGGACTGAATGTTACTTCAAAGATTAACAGAAGCACAGAAGCTACTTCTTTCTGGAGAATACCCTTGCAGACAGAGTTCAAGCACTAGTTTATGTGAAGCTCTGAAAATTCATTTCAGACTGAAAAGCCAGGAAAAAGGTAAAGGTACAGTATATGTCCTTTGCCTATATGTCCTGGCCATGTGCAACTAACAACGGGCAAATCTGCAATGCAAATTGTGGCCTGCTACAGATCACCCCCCATGACCCAGGACCACCACTCCACCTTTCTGGAGACACTGGAAAACATAAAGGTCCTACCGAACACCCTGATATTGGGCGATTTCAATTACCCCACCATTCACTGGGAAAACTACTCAAGTACAAACTACCAGGCCCAGCGCTTCCTGGAATTCATCAACTCAAATGTCCTGGATCAGCTGGTAAACTCCCCTAAAAGAGGTGAAAACATATTGGACCTGGTCATCACCAACATGGGCGACAGGTGTTCCACAGCAGAGGTCAACCCGTCACTGGTTCGATCAGACCATAAACTAATCACTCTGGATGTCCACACCCCACCACCACCCCCAACTAAGGAAACCACAGTAAAAAACTTTTATAAAACAAACTTCACCTTACTTAAGACAGAGGTGGTAAGTTTCACACCCCAGACGCTAAAAGATAATGCTGCCCAAGATGCAGAAACCTTTACAATTGCACTCTATGAGCACCTACAAGGATGCATGGATCGTGCCATCCCTAGAAACCAAGACTCACTCCTCTAAGAGAAGGAAAGCAGTTTGGTGGACCCCTGCAATAAACAGGCTATAAAACAGAAGTAGGAAACTAGTTCAGAAAAAAAGCAAATCCCAAGAAGGAAAGATATCCCTGATCAGTATCATTAAGAAACTAAGGTCCCTCATGAAATCATCCAAGGCTAACTTTGAAAGAAAAATAGCCAAGGATTCAAAAGATAACCACAACACCTTCTTTAGCTATGTTAAGAATCTAAGTGGCAACTCCCAGATATGCACTGAACTAGTGCACAATAGCACAAAATATACTGAACCTACTGATATTGCCAACATCCTGGCAGATAGATTCAGTGCAAACTTCACCCCCCTCTCACCTCATAAAGGGCCCACAACAATACCAGAAAAGTGTAGTGTCCCAAAAATCACAGACGCAGAGGTAAAAACAGCCCTTTCTAAAGCCAAAAACAAAGCATCAGTGGGACCAGATGGTGTCCCAGTTTGCATCTTGCATGAACTACAGAATGAACTAACCCCCCCCCCCACCTAAACACATTGTTCAACCTCAGCCACTCCACAGGCTATGTGCCCATAGAATGGCACACGACAATGGTTATTCCTCTCCACAAAGGAGGGCCACAACTGACCCTGGTAACTATCGCCCCATAAGCCTGACTAGCCTGGTCTGCAAGGCTATGGAGCACATCATCATGGAACTCATTAACAAAGACATTGAGAACCTCCAAACGCTTGAACCAACCCAGTTCAGCTTTGTTAAGGGCAGATCATGCCTACTAAACCTGGTTGACTTATTCGAGTCAGTCACCAAGGCCATAGATGAGGGAAAGGTGGTTCACATGGCCTACCTTGACCTTACCAAGGCTTTTGACACCATTCCCCACTCAGGTATTACAGAAAAACTCACCAGCCTGAACATAAACCCCTACGTCATGAGATGGGTTGCCAACTGGCTTACAGACAGAACTCACATGGTAAGAAAAGTGGGCTCCAGGTCCGACTCTAAACCAGTTACAAGTGGTGTCCCGCAAGGCTCAGTCCTGAGACTCCTGCTGTTCGGCATATACTTCTCAGAAGTACAGGCAAACACAGGAGGCTAACCAAGTTCACTGATGACTGCAAACTGGGAGCCATAATTGACTCTCCAGCTGACACGGACATCCTCCAAAAGGGCCTTACTGAGACTGACACCTGGTGTCAAAGTCATGGCCTCAAGCTAAATGCCAAAATATACATAGTCATCCCATTTGGGAAAAACAAAACACCCACGAATTACCACATAGGTGGAAGCCCCCTTAATACAGAAGAGGTAATAAGAGATCTGGGGACCCAGGTAGATAGTAATCTCTCCTTTGACAATCATATTGCCAAAGTAGTTAGGAAATCCTTGTATGTGGCCCATCTAATTATTAAAGGGCTCGCATCTAGAAATAAAGAGGTTATAGTGCCCCTCTACTCGTCACTCATTAGACCTATCATATAGTACAATGCCCCATTTGGGATGTACCTCACAAGACACTTCAAACAGCTGGAAAGACCACAAAAGTACCTCACTAAGAGGATTACTGGCCTCAAACATATGTCCTATGCAGCCCGACTGAAAAAACTCTGGCTGTACTCAGTGGCATATCGCTTACTCAGAGGTGATCTCTGCCTGACAAAGCCATGTCTAACTCAGAATTGATGGACATGTCCACCTAAAGAAATCCGCGAGCCACATACTCTAGTGAGCTAAACCTCGCCACAACAATAAATAGAACATGCTGGAGGGATAGATTCCTGTCACAGAGATTCCCCCATGCTTTGGAACAAAATTCCAAATTACATCAGGCAGAGCCCCTCACTAACACTCTTCAAGAGAAACCTTGACGAGTGGATGGGTAACAGAAAATACACCCTTGGGTGTATTCATTGGCTCTGCTTGACAGAGGATCAGTTAATTAATCAATGTGGTGGCGAAAGCCAACATACTCTGGCTAGTCTTATAAATGCCCTCGGGCAGATAGCCTAGTACTTACCTATGAACCTATGAACCTATATCTTTAGCAAGAAGCAGATATGCTCTAGTTCAGATATTAGATTAATTTGTCTGACTATCCCTTTTAATTTTGAATGTTTTATTTTCTTTTTCTAGATGTTTACTTTCAGCATGTTTAATTTAAAACAAAACGCTTACAATTACTTATTACAAGTGAATACATTTTTTATTCACCTTTGAATTCTGGAGGCTGATATTTTATTTATTAGCTTAAGAGTTTATGTATTTTACCTGAGTACAAACAAACTGCATGGTGTTTATTCATGGAACTGTGACTGCTGAGATGTAATTGTTAACATTTAAATAATTAAATGTGTTTTATTTTAAGGTTAAATAGTAATGCAAGTTTTTATTGTTAATTTAGCTAACTGTTGGCAATGTACTGTAAACTTGGGAAGAAGGGAAATGGTCCTGGGGAGTCTCAATTACCCCCATTATGCAAAATATTGCATTAAAGTTTGTGTGTGTGTGTGTGTGTGTGTGTGTGTGTGTGTGTGTGTGTGTGTGTGTGTGTGTGTGTATGTGTGTGTGTGTGTGTGTGTGTGTATATATATACGCACGTGAATGTGTATGCAATATAATTCTGGTCAAAATTGATTACTTTTGGTAAATTCACCCTGAAAGGCAGTAGGATTAGTCAAAAGTGGGAGTAATTCTGGGAAGCCAGTAATTATAACTCTGATGTGTAGCTATGCAGTGTGGTGATTATTGGATATTGCATGTGTTAGTTATTACCTAAGGTATCACCACCCAGTTTCTGTATACCCTTAAGACCAGTCATCCCTCATATTTTAATCAGTACTAGTGGTTGAAATCAACCCTCAATCTTCTAGTTTTGTAGCACATCATATATTTGAGGTAGCGGTACCAGAATTAAAACCTGTAGCCCCAGTCTGTCACATATTAATCAATGGTAGTAGATGGGATCATAAACCTATTTCTCACAGCAACCTTCAAAAAAGACACATCCAAGGGCCACAGATGCTTGTGTAGTCCACATAACCTGATATTGCTGAGATGCCATTTTTTCACATTGCACACACACACACACACACACACACACACACACACACACACACACACACACACACACACACACACAAGCAAAAACATTGACTGTTAGATCCTTAAAGCTCAAAAGTTCAAATGCAATATCCTTATCCTCTCCGCTTGGTTAACAACCAGATCTAATCCTGCCACTGATCCTCACAAAAGAATAACACCAAAGAAATAACAGAAAAAGTTCCCTCTACAATGTAGTTAAGTACAGCAGTCTTTATAAAATGCTAGCAGCTAACAAGTATGAAGTATATCTTGTAAAGAAAGAACAATGTGGTACCAGCTTCCTCTGTCTGTCCGGCAGCAGTGACAACCATACAGTGTTTACTGCATACCTCGTTGTCTAGAAAAGAAATACTGAAAAATACACTACTAGCTAATTCAGTATTTACATCAACACACTGGTCACTCATTCCAGTTTATAATGGTCCAGTTGGGTGGATGTAAACAATCCCTTGTGTTTTTTTAGGGATAAAAATAAAAATAATTTACAGTTTATTGAAATGAAAATAAAATAAAATAAATGCATCATAATATATTGTTCTACAGTGAGTTAGCAGCACACTCCCACAATATGACAGTCAAAGCAACACGTACACAAATGTAACAAAATGCACTGTTCAACAGTCTCTATCAATTATTTCTACCTATGTTAATTACCAAAACCTCATTTGCTATTACATGGTATGAGTGCATAGTACAAAGTACTACACAAGCATGCTCCACAGATGCATACATGTGGGCATGCAAATAACAAATGAACTGGCACAATAAACTTTTCTGTTAATGACTGAGATTTCAGTACATAGATTCTGCTATTTATAAATTGTGCTGCACAGCTTGTAAACTACAAAACAAAACTGTGCTCAGCTAATGAATATTAATATACAGGATATGGTGGCCTGGATCTGTGACACAGTGGGTTGGAGCCCTGACTGTGACCTCGGTGACCAGGGTTTGATTAGAACTCCCAGCACCAGAGGAGCCTGGTAGGGAAGAAAAGTATTGAAGGTGCACGCCCCACTCACCTGTCCTAGTGGAAGGGAATTTAGGGAGCACACGGGGAAGCATAATTACCCTAGTAGGGAATAGAAATCCCCCTCGTATTCTTCAGGATTACATCAAAGTACAGGTAGGTTATATGTAACGTTTCTGTGAAGCTGGTTTTTTTTTTTCGTTTTTTTTTTAGTCAGCAAGACAGCATCAATCTGATACCATCTTTCCTGAGCAATAAACACATTTTTAATGCTTTTATGAACAAAATCACAAGATGAGTGTGCTTTAATTAGAACAGCAGTTGTTGTATAATGTGTTTAACTGGTATAAAATTATTTCTGATGCTGACATAAGAACAGCATCATACATAGAAGTATAAATTCCAGTACAGGTTCTCATGTCTCTTACAGTGAGTCACACAGTGCATTGCATCTTCCATACGGTTTAGAATATTACCACAGTAACACATGGCTGACAAACTACATCACTGATGTAGTTTTCTGAGCAGCATGAAATATGCTACTGTGGGATAGTGTTCTCTATTACCTCAGTAAGTGAACAGTAATTATTATAACCTTGACAGAGAAAGACATCAAAGTTGAAGGCAGCATTATTACTGCTTACCACAATAATTATGATTGCATAATAAACGTTGTTATATTCAACCATATTATTCGGTGTTTTAACATTTTAAATACTTATTTTTTAAATTTTTAAGGTTTGTTTTTCCTTTGCTGTGATTCTTTCTAATTAAAAGCTTCTCTGACAGAATGTTGAATGCGACTGGATGTCAGCTTAGAGTATGCTCTCTTTATCACTGGTTTGTCATCGGTTCATTAATCTTAATTCTTCTTTATAGATTTAGATTGTTTCTGATTTTTATTTATTTATAGGATCATAGGAGGTTACTAGGCTAATGGCCCTGGGGCTCTTCCAAGCCTAGCTAAGAGTTTATACCCAAAATCAAACCTCAGTCAGCATCTGTCACCCTTGTCAGTGATGGACACAGGTGGAACCCCTGGGACAAATTTGTGGTTTCCCATCCACTCATCAAGGTTGTGCTCGAATAGGGTCAGTGAGGTGCTCTGTTTGATGTGTATGGGAAGTCTATTCCAGAGATAGATCAGCCTCTGGGAGACAAACTTGTCTCTCCAGCAAGTTTTGTTGATGTTGCATATTAGATTCAGGCCTTTTGAGCAGGTAGTGCATGAGGAGTTAGACTTATGGATACAGAGCATCTCTAGTAGGGCAGGATCTGAGATTGCCTTGTAGGCGAGACACAGATCACCCCTGAGCAATCTGTACAATACCAAGTAAAGTGATAGTGATTTGAGGCTGTCTGCATAGGACAGGTGTTGGAGGCCATGGATTCTCTTTGTGAGGTATTTCAGTGGCCTTTCCAGTTGGTGCAGAAGTTTGGAGAGGTACATCCCAAACGGGGCATTGTACTCAATTATTGATCTAATAAGGGAGGAGTATAGAGAGGTAATAACCTGATTTTTTTCTGGATGCAATCCCTTTACTTATGAGCTGAACCAAATAAAAGGCTTTTCTGACCACTGCCACTACATCATGGTCGAATGTGAGGTTATCAACCTGAGTGCCCAGGTCTCTCACCACTTATAGGCTTATAGTGCATGCATATCTGAACTGCTTCTTAGTGAAGTTGGTGTGCCTTGTTTGCTGTGGCATAGACTGGATTCGGGCCTGCTGGATCTAGCTTTGTTTGTGTAACTTGAGCACTAATCCAGGCATTCTCTAAAGTATTCAATTGTATTTATTACTGCTTGGTAGTAACTTGATTAAAGTGTAGCTATCATTCTAAGTCTTTTGGATTAAGCACTTGGGCTTCAGACCAGTTGTTTTACATTAGGAAGGTTTGTGGCATGCACTGTGGTGGCAGGACAGGTAGCGTTCATCCTTCTAAGTTGGGAACTGCTGATTGAGAGCCCAGTGTCTGTTATTCTTAAAGTGTATTAGTTCTGGTTTAAGCACTTGGGCTTCAGGCCAGTTATTTTACATTAAGAAGGTTTGTGGTTTGCACTCTTGTGGGAGAAGAGGCTGGACTCTGCCCTTCTGAGCTGAGAATTTCTGGTTAAAGGTTTATAGTGCCTGAATATTTGAACTGTATCTTACTGAAATTGGTACACCTTGTTTGCTGTAGCATAGACTAGATCCAGGCCTGCTGAATCTAGCTTTGTTTATATGCTTGTTGTTTGTTTGCTTGTTATTTTCCCTGGAACGCTAATTCCACCTAATACGCGGCTTCTCAGTGCTTCTGTGGATCACTAGTGATATCTCCATTGCTTACTGTACTTATTTCCTTGTTTCACTTGAAAGAAAGTTTCTGTTTGTCATTTTTGCATTTAAGTTACCTGTAACACATTGCACTTAAGTTACCTGGCACTTGCTCACTAAAGCAATTATATACGTCAGCACTAAAAATTAAAAGCACTACACCCTCACTCCCCACTGGCCCTTGTTTTCAATTATTAAGGAATTCCCAATATTATTCTAGCATGTCCAAAGGTCAGTTGTCAATCTCCTATCTGGTCCAGCTGGTGAATCTGGGAATCTTGAGGCAATGTTACAACTGCCTCATGTACACAGACAACCCTCTCCTCCTCCCAACAAATTCCAACACATGTGAGAGGTGCAACCATATAGCCAAACTGGAGGCTAAGCTCTCTCAACTCAGTACTGGCATAACCAGTCAGGAGGAGAAGGAAACCACACTCACTACAATTCCAGTCTCACATAGACCTATCACGACAGCAAACCAAACACATAATCACACAAAAACATACTCGAAGGCTCTAAATAAAGATCTGCCTAAGCAGCAGAGACCTCCAAAGCAGACACCCAAGCAACTGCTACCCCAAAACAAAACACGTGCAACACATATCTCACAAAGCCAGTGTGCCGAACAGTCACAGCCCTTAAGACTAAACAACTCACCTGATACACTTGTAATAGGTGACTCTATCATCAGGCACACTGACGTCTCGCTCACCAGGCTGAACAAGGAGAGGGTCACGGTGAGCAGCCTGTCAGGCGCTAGGATCCGCCACATAACACAAGCACTCAGGTCACTCCAAGGCAAGTACAAATATGACTCAGTCATTGTCCATGCTGGTGTGAATGACCTGAGACGTACCTCCCTGGACTACATGAAAAGAGACATAGAGGAGCTCTCTGAGCATGTAGCCTAGGCCGGTATGACCCTGACCTTGAGTAGCATCTTACCCTCACCAAGAATGATGCCACAATATGAAGACAAGATGATCAATTTCAACAATTGGCTTAAGTACTGGTGTCATTCAAAGGGGATCCAATGCCTGTCAGCTTGGGATGATATGCTCGACAAGCCACGATGCTTCGCTAGGGACGGCTTGCACCTGTCACCCCTGGGCTTTTGGATATTGGCAAAGGCTCTTGCTACCCCCATAGTGCCTTTTTTAGGCAAGGCTCAAAAGACAAACCCACCTCCATAGGTATCACAAGGGATAAGAAACTAAGAGTAATGCTACTCAATGCCAGAAGTCTAAACCTCAAGATGCATGCACTCGAAACTCTCCTTAGCATGGAGAACATCGATATCGGTGCAGTAACAGAAACCTGGTTCAGGGCTCCCGAGAGCACCCCAGCACTACCAGGTTATACCTCATACCATGCTTTTCGGCCCCAAAACTTGGACCGAACCACAAAAGGAGGGGGAGTATCGATATTCATCAAAGATACCCACACCTCCAGGTTGGTGGCAAAGCACGAGGCATCAGAGATTATCCATGTGCAACTAACAGTGGGTAAAACTGCCTTCCAGTTTATAGCCTGCTACAGACCACCCTTCCAAACCCAGGAACTCCACTCGGCCTTCCTGAGAACACTGTAAAATATGAAGGTCTCTCCAAACACCATTATATTGGGCGACTTCAACTACCCAAACATAGACTGGGAGCATTACTCTAGCTCCAACACCCTAGCCCAAAGGTTCCTAGAATTTATAAACTCAAATGCTATGGAACAACTTGTTACCACTCCCACAAGAGGGGAAAATATACTGGACCTGATCATCACCAACATGGGGACTCTATGCTCCAGACCAGAAGTGTATACCTCACTGGTAAGATCAGACCATAAACTAATCTCACTGGACATTCACATCCCGACCCCACCCCCTGCCCAGAAAACCACAGTGAAAAACTTCTCTAAAGCAAATTTCACACTCCTCAAAACTGAGGTGGGATCCTTCAAAGCCCCCGGGCCTGTGGAAAATACGGCCCAGACCGCAGAATCCTTTATAAACGCATTCTATGAACACCTTCAGGAATGCATGGATCATGCGATCCCAAATAAAACCAAGACCCAATCCTCCAAAGGCAGACATCCTGTCTGGTGGACCCCAGCCATAAACAAACTATACAATAGAAGGAGGAAGCTACTAAATGATAAAGCAAAATCCCAAAAAGGGAAAGCATCACTGATCAGTATTAGCAAAAAACTACGAGCACTCATAAAATTGTCTAAGGCCAGCTTCGAGAGAAAAATTGGACAGGACACTAAGGATAATCACAAGGCTTTCTTTAGTTATGTTAGGAACCTGGGTGGGAATTCCCAGATATGCTCAGAATTAGTCCAAAATGTCAAAAAATACACCGAACCCACAGACATTGCCAACATCCTAGCTGACAGGTTCAGCGCAAACTTCTCCCCACCAAAAGGGCAAATATCTATCCCAGCAGAGTGCTGCCTCCCTGACATCTCAGATGCTCAGGTAAGAGCCGCCCTCTCCAAAGCAAAAAACACAGCATCAATGGGACCAGATGGTGTCCCGGGCTGCGTCCTACATGAACTCCAAGAAGAGCTAAACCCAAACATAAAACTACTGTTCAATCTCAGCCTTACTACAGGATATGTGCCCAAAGAGTGGCATACAGCAACAGTGGTCCCTCTCCATAAAGGTGGTGCCTCAATGGATCCTGGAAACTATTGCCCCATAAGCCTGACTAGCTTGGTCTGCAAAGCTATGGAAAGGATCATCATGGACCTCATAAATAAAGATATTGGGGACCTACAGACACTGGATCCTACCCAGTTTGGCTTTGTTAAGGGCAGATCCTGCCTCTTAAACCTGGTTGATTTCTTTGAAACAGTCACCAAGGCCATTGACGAGGGGAAGGTGGTCCACACAGCCTACCTGGACCTTGCAAAAGCCTTCAATACAATACCCCACTCAGGCATTATAGATAAGCTCACCAGCTTAAATATAAACCCCTATGTCACTAGATGGATTGCAAACTGGCTCAAGGACTGAACCCACATGGTTAGAATTGCTGGAGCCATGTCAGACTCCAAACCAGTTACAAGTGGTGTCCCACAAGGCTCAGTCCTGGGACCTCTCTTGTTTGGTATATATTTCTCAGAGGTACAGGCCAACACGGAAGGACTGTGGCTGATCAAGTTCGCAGATGACTGCAAACTGGGCGCCATAATCGACTCTCCAGCTGACACAAGCATCCTCCAAAAGGGCCTCATAGAAACAGACAACTGGTGCTACAGCCATGGCCTCAAGCTAAATGCCAAAAAGTGTATAGTCATCCCCTTTGGCAAAAACAAAGTGCCCAAAATTACCACATAGGTGGTAATCCATTAAGTACAGAAGAAGTAATTAGGGACCTGGGGACCCAAGTTGATAGCAATCTCTCATTTGACAACCACGTGGCCAAAGTGGTTAGAAAAACATTTTATATAGCCCACCTAATCATGAAGGGATTCACATCTAGA
Source organism: Protopterus annectens (assembly GCF_019279795.1). Taxonomy (NCBI): domain Eukaryota; kingdom Metazoa; phylum Chordata; order Ceratodontiformes; family Protopteridae; genus Protopterus; species Protopterus annectens. The sequence goes on along the minus strand of NC_056727.1, from coordinate 7,354,111 downwards.
TCAGGGGAGGTCATCGTGCCTCTTTACTCATCCCTCATCAGGCCCATAATTGAGTACAATGCCCCTTTTGGGATGTACCTTACCAGACACCTGCAGCAACTGGAAAGACCCCAAAAGTACCTCACCAAGAGGATCAAAGGGCTCAAACAGATGCCATATGCTGCCCGGTTAAAGAAACTCCAGCTCTACTCAGCGGCATACCGCCTGTTCAGAGGCGATCTGTGCCTGACGTATAAAGCCATGTCCAACCCGGAATTAATGGACATGCTGCACCTCAGAAAATCCAAATCCCATCGAGCTACATGCTCGAGAGACTTGAACCTCAGCACTGAAATAAATAGGACATGCTGGAGGGACAGATTCATAACCCAGAGGCTCCCTTCACTCTGGAATAAAATCCCAGTCCAGGTTAGGCAGAGTCCCTCATTGACTCTCTTCAAGAGGAATCTTGATGAGTGGATGGGAGATCGTAGGTTTACCCCGGGTATCACTTCTGTGTCACTGTTAGACAGAGGCACAGTATACTAACCTCGAAATAGGGCATAGCAAAATAAATTTAAAATGGGTGGCGAAAGCCAAACACATTCTGGCTAGGCTTATAAATGCCCTAGGGCAGACAGCCTAGTATGAACCTATGAACCTATGAACAGGTTGTGGGCTTAGGGGGCTGCTGTTGATGTGGCAATCAACAAGGTTTATTTGTTGATTTTATTTTGCATATTTGTTTTTTTTTTCATATGTTTTGAATTTTACCTTGTGGAAATGGAGTGAGGTATACTTTAAATGTTTTATGCTGCCCTGTTCTTGTTACCAGGTGCAGCACAGCAAACTTTGTGGTATAGTCAGAGCAAACTAACAAGATTATACTGTGGTATTTATAGTCCTGGGTTTCACAGTATGCCTATATGTAAACACAGTTTATTCACACTAAGTAAACGCAAAGGCATTTTAAGAATCACATTCACTTATTCAAAAGCACAAAGTATGTATAAGTAAACACAAAGGCATTTTAAGAATTACATCCATTTACAGCAAAAGCACAAAGTACCTAAAGTCGATCTTTCAGTATGTGTGAAGGACTACATGAAAATATTAGGCTTTGTATGATTTAATTGGAATTGAAACATTGAGGACAAATTCAGCTATGCACAGTTTCACATGAAAAATTTCAGGCTTTGCAGCTTTTTTTATTAATAGTTTTAAAAAATAAAGGGATTTCATTTGTTTTATATAGAGGTATCACTTATGTGGGCAACTTGTTTATTACTTTAAAGAATGGCAAGGGGGGGTTAGGAAAGATTAAAAAAAAGAGGACAACTAAAAGGGGAACACAGAAGAAGAACATCAAGATGGCTGTGCTGGAGAAGGTGGGTGTTTTTGTCTGGAGATAAATCCTCTGTTTTTTTGTTTTTTCAAATTTGTTTTTATATAAGATGTTAGTGTGTATTGGAGGTAGATAAGATGGTGTGGGATAGTGGATAAGGGAAGGAGGGGTGTGAAGAGGACTCCAACAACAGTCCCTGAGTCCACAAGGCATCAAGCTTTTCCACTTCCTAATGGTGTTGCATAGGAGGACTCCATTGTTGAGAGGTAGGCGCATGTGGTGTGGTGGTTGTAGGTGCCAATTAGGGCAGTAAGTTTTCTACCTGCTGAAGAGAATCCTGGCAGGTTGAAGGCATCTGTCCACTACCCGCTCCACTGAGTCCATTAGTATTATTGTTTTTGTTAGTTTTTGTTTATTTGTGTCTTCAGAAATAAATATTCCTGTATGTGTCAGTATCAACTTTAAGTGCTCTAAGGTGATAAGGTGTGCTATATGATGCTGGATGGGCAGGGATCATGCTTCAGGGTTCTGTAAATGCATATGCATGTGACTCCATTTTACATTTTCTAAAGATTGTCAGCGTAGAGAATAATTGAGGTTATCTGTGTGTTTTTCTCGGCCTTCTGGGGAATACTGAGGACTGCTACAGTCTCAGTCACTGTTTGCACTGCATTCATGAAAACATGAGGCCACATATACAAGTACCCAAGACCTGGTTACATGGATAAGTCAAACAAAACACTATTTCAACCAATGGAACTTTTCTCTTCTCTATTCACCAGTTCATAGTATCCAAGAAAAACCGCAAATAAGAAAAAACTCACTTTTAATAACAAACAAAGCTTTCGGGAATAACCCTTCTTCAGTGCTGTTAGAATGATAAATGAGCTCAATACATTCATATATTTATATATATAATTAACATAAACACATGACACAGCCAACCTATGAAGAATCTAAAAGCACATCAATTAAAATTTCATCAATTAACATTTAAGGCAACAGACTTAAAAGAAGAAATTTCATAGATATGTAAACACATATATGTTGCCATAAACTAAAAATCATAAGTTAATACATCAAATAATAAAAAATGCATACATATTATCTATCAAGTTATTATTTTAGTATTAATATATATTTATTCCAATCTTACTAATGATGTTGCTTCTGTTTAAAATCTAAAACAGGCTTAATAGTAATCATATTATTTATACCTGGTTTCTTATCAGCGTTTAATCTAATAATCCATCTATATTCGGCCATATCTAATTTATTGATCACATCTCTCAATCACAGATTCTTATTTATTATTTCAAGTATTCTAAATTTAAAATTATGTGAATTATTAGTCTCATTTCTATGTTGTGCTAAAGCATTTGTAGATGTATTCCTTCTTATTTCGGACTTGTGTTCAATTACACGATCTTTTAAGGCTCTAGAGCATTTCCCTACATAAAAACTTGTGCATTGTGTGCACATGGCTAGATAGATCACCATTGCACTTCTAAATGTAGCTTGATATTTCATTTTATATTCAGTTCTATTTGTTGGATGTATAAACACTTTACTTGTACAAATATCTGTGCAACAACTACAAGCATAGCACGGTATTGTACTAGGGTTAGAAGATATAATTTGTCCATAGTTAACCTCAAAGTCTTTATAGCATAATCTCCTTTTTAAATTATATTTATTTCTATATGAAAATCTGGGCTTAATTCCCAGTAATCTATTTAATTCTGGCTGAGCCATCAAGATACACCAATTCTTCTTAATAATTGACTCAACCTCCCTGGTCATTTTACTATAAGTAGTTGTATATCTCAGTATATTATCTGAGTTACTAGCCATAATTTCCAAGGTCTTATGTTCCGCAAAATAAGGAGATGCATAAGTCTTTCTATTACTCAAAATATTTTCCCTTATTTCATTTATATATCTCATATCATAACCTCTGTTTACAAATTCATGACAGATGAGATCCATCTGCTCCTGACATTTTTCATCTTCCATGTTTAATCTACTTATTCTTAGCAGTTGGCTTTTAATAATCCCCTTGAATACATGATACGTATGCATACTTTTTGCATGTGTGTACCTATTTACTTGTATATCTTTCTTGTAAACACAAGTCTCCAAGTTATTATTATGGCCTCTATATAGCTCAACATCTAAGAAAGATATTTTAGTCTTAGAATATTTAGTCGTAAATTTTAGAAAACCCGTCGTACTATTCAAATAAGAAACAAAATTATTTAACTCTTGTTCATCGCCCTGCCATAGAAGAAAACAATCATCTATGAAACGCTGATAAAAAAGTACATTATTCTTATAACTATTATCCGTGTTAAGAATGTTTTGTATCTCTCATTGATTAAGTACAATATTAGCATATATATTTGCCATGGGAGTACCCATAGTAACACCAGATAGCTGTAAATAGAATTGTTTATTAAATAAAAAAACATTTTTCTCCAATATAATTTCTATTGCACTGCATACAACTTCAACATCTCTCCCTTTATATTCGAGTTAGTACATAAAAATTCCCGAATAGTGAAGCTATGTCCATAGTTACCATAATAAAATTAATATCCCTGTTATTATTGTGCCATTCATAAAGTTTCCTTAAGAAATCTCCTGTGTCTTTTATATAACTAGGACATAGTTTCAAATATTTACTTAATTTTTCTTGGACAAAAACTGATAAGGGTTCAGTTGACCATTCCCCTTCCCGACACTATTGGTCTCATTGGTGGTAATGTTTGGGATTTATGTAACTTAGGTATTCCATAAATAACTGGAATTATGGGTGTTGAAACTGTCAAGAAATTAAATAACTCTAGGGAGATATCACCTTGTGTCTGTAAATCATAAACAAACATGTTAACATCACTAATAATCTTCTTCGCTGTAGCATATGAAATTTCTTTAAAAACTTTCCCATCATTTAGAAAATCATACATCAATGTATTATATTTGCCTTTATCAAACAATACAAATGTCCCTCCTTTATCTGCCTGCTTAATAATTATATTGTTATTACCAACCAAAGCTTTTAAAGTGAGATGTTCATGGTATGTCATATTATATTTACTTGAGTTAATTTTACATTTCATTTTATCATCATATAGTTGTCTCAACTCATTTTCACAAATAGCTATAAAGGCATCTACAGTGGGAGCGTTGTTAGGAATAAATGTGCTTTTCTTTTTTAGTTTATCATAGGCTCCATTATTTGCTCCCCCATACAACATTTTTAAACTAACATTTCTAGAAAATACTTTTAAATCAGTTAACGCTTCAACAATAGTGTCATTGCCAGCCGGTATAAATTGTAGCCCTTTATTTAAAAGGCTAACAATATCATCAGTCAAAGTCATAGTTGATAAATTTACAACAGACGAATTCAGCTTACCACTCAAAAGCGTCCCTGCTTGCTGCTTGGCATTGGACTGCCACGTCCCAGCTTGCTGTTGGATAGGGGACTGTTGTTTTTTCTCTTTCCTATAGCTGCATTGAACCGCTGTTTGGAGCGACCCCTTGATTGAGGGCACCCTTTTACTTCCACTTTCTCCGGTAAATTTGGAACTATTGGTTACGAGAGGTTTAAAAAAAACCTCCATGTCTCTAGTGTTACTTTTAGTGCCCCAAGTAACCTGTTCAGATGATTGAGATGTCTGCTCAGTTGTTACGTGCTTATCAGATGATCCCGCCTTCATGTGCGTAGCCACTGGTATGCGGTTTTGATTCATACATCCTCTCTCACGTATCATTTTATTATTAGTTTCTCTCTCTCCATCAATATTCTCTTGATCCAATCGTTGATGCAAAGTGGGCCTTCCATCAACAATGGGCGGGTTCTCTATTTTTTTAAACGTGTCTAATTCATCCAGTCTATTGGACTTCATATTTGATTGAAAATTTAGAGCATTCTTGCTTTGTTGTGTCTTAGGCCAAGAAAAGATATGACCAAGCCTAAAATCATTAATGTCTCTTAGTAACTTCTGTTGCTTGATAGCTTGCAATTTGCTATCAAGCATATTCGTTCTATTGAGCATTAGTTGATATGAGGAAGACACATATACAAAGTCATTAGAATTCATTAACTCATTTTCCATTTTCATAATGTCTTCAATCAATTCCTTTTCCACTGGCAAAAAAAAGTCATTCATTAATTGCATATATTCCCTACATGGATAAGTCGCCATACACATTCGCATATTACTGTGATTCATAGAGATAAACATAAAAGGTCATAACTTGATTGCAAAAAGCATAAATGACCCTGAACTTACAAATAGAGGTTTAACACCACCATGTTAATTTGTGATTATTCAAGTGCAGTGATAAATGCCTTAGGAAAACACAGACTTTTTAAAGTAAACAATAAATAATAGAAATATTGCAAATTAATATGATACAGTTAAAAATTATGTTAAATTGCTGACTTTACTTGCAGAAATGTTGGTATTACTGATATGATGGGTGAATTAGGATGACTTAAGTGAATACTGTCAAATTGTCATTTGCAAATGGAAATTCATTACAGCAGCAGTCGAAATACATAGTGATCACTGAGAATGATGTTTATTTTGTTGTCAGTTAGTGAATGCACACACACTGTAAAATTAAATAATCTGCAGTAATTTAGTTGTGAAATAGTGAATTGTCAAGGATAATTTGCTAGCAGTATATTCATGTTTTACTGGAAGATTTCTGAGTCATATGCCTGAAAGAAAAATTACAGTGTGAATAAAATAAATTGGCAAGAGAAGGGTACAGGTTTCTTAGCAAGGTGCTTCCCTTATTATTGTGAATGTAGTCATGAGAGAGAAAACATGGGTTCAAGATTACCTTTATTATTGTGAATGTAGTCGTGACAGAGCAAACATGGTTCTAGATTACCTTTATTATTGTGAATGTAGTCGTGACAGAGCAAACATGGTTCAAGATTACCTTTATTATTGTGAATGTAGTCATGACAGAGCAAACATGGTTCAAGATAACCTTTATTATTGTGAATGTAGTCATGACAGAGCAAACATGGTTTAAGATAACCTTTATTATTGTGAAAGTAGTCGTGACAGAGCAAACATGGTTTAAGATTACCTTTATTATTGCGAATGTAGTCGTGACAGAGCAAACATGGTTTAAGATAACCTTTATTATTGTGAATGTAGTCGTGACAGAGCAAACATGGTTTAAGATTACCTTTATTATTGTGAATGTAGTCGTGACAGAGCAAACATGGTTAAAGATTACCTTAACTGGCTAGATTGAGACTCTGCATGTGAATACAATTGTGGGTCTTGTGTCAATTAACTGTCTTTTGTTTGTGATGAAGGTAGGCATGCTTTGATTGTTGTGTTGTTTGATAATTACATCAAAAGTTTTTTTGTGCATGACTGTGGCATATTATTTTAGGTGTAGTAATGATGCAAAACCAGGGATCAAGACAGAGAAATGGCAACTTCAAGGCAGAGAAAGGATAACTTTAGCCAGGAGGAGAACTGCATTCTTGTGGCGTCGTTTTGGAAAAAGGGGGGCCCAACAAAAACCTAGACTGAAATGGTTATGTATATAAATGCTAATGGTGGAAGGAACCACACATTAACACAGTGCAAGAAGAGGGAAATGATATTTTATGGCATACTGGAGCCAAGGCAAGACTAATGCCATTGCGTGTACCAGTGCAAGGGGACCACATACACTTATCCCTTAAACACCAGATGAAGAATATCTCGTATCTATTCACGGAGGTAACTGACACACAGAAAAGGATGGAACTGGAATAACCAGAGGTGGCGTGACACTGGTTATTGCCAACATCTGTAGCAGCACCAGTAGCAACACACTTCTTTCAGAAAGTTGGTTTAAAACAGCAACATATATTTATATAGAGAATGAAATGCTGACATGGAAAGATTGCATTTAGCATGACAATTACTATTAGCAGGTAAACCCTCTTCTTCTGCAGATAATGACAATGAAGGCAGTGTCCATGGTAAGTGTTCGCCACACCTCCTTACTCAGCATACAGTACTGTATGTTACTTCTTTATTGGTAATGTTTTCAATTAATTTTTTACAACATCAGCAGAAGCAAACAGTTACACTAAGCCAATAAATTTGTAGGATATCAGTAACAGAATAGCTGTTGGAGATGATGATGATGATGATAACATAGCTATATTTATGAGGTAGTGACTCTGTGCAAAGTGACAGCACATCACAAAATCAAGCATATGCTGACTTTGCACTCAGGCTTGTACATGATGAATAACTATGCACCTCTACACCAGTATCTCCAAGCCCATTGGAACAGTTTCAGGATGATGGCAAAACTTCAGAGGTAACAGTGTCCACACTGACACTTTTGCAAAGGGGCACCATGTGCACAAATTTGCCACTGCTACCCCAGAAAACAGATAAAGCATTGACTGCCCAGCAGCAAGCATGCTGTTACATTGTTGGGGCTAACAGCATTCCCACAGAGAGTCAATAGGAAATGGTCAGTCCTCAAGGGTATACGTGAGGATTTATAGTAATACAATGAAATAGCAGAGAGCAGGGATAATTCCATGTTTACAGTGATGCATAATGTGGCAGAGCACTAAGTACAGGTGGTCACCTCCATTGTTCATTAGTTAGGAGCGACCAGACTCAACTAGGAGTCCGTTTTGTAAGCCGAAGATAACGGGGTACTGTCCAGACATGTAGGAGCCGATCACATGACACTATAAGTGCTTCTCAAGAAAATACTAAAATTGTAGAGGGGAACAGGCAAAACAGATATCATACAGGTGACATCAACACAGATCTGCACCTAACAGAACCTCTCATTCAAGGTCCAGGTCCCACAGCACTGTCAGATCACCTGCATCAAGTAGGTCACAACATTAGACCAACTCGCCATCCAGCTTTCATTACAGCCCTTCTTCAAAGTCACTTGCACCATCACCTAGCCTACCTTTTAGAGATGTGTATGACACATTTGACCTTGACCTACTGTGATTCAAGTGTGACATTTCTTTTACTTACAATTTGACTTTTAAAAACACACACACACACACACACACACACACACACACACACACACACACACACACACACACACACACACACACACACACACCTCAATGTTTAACTCAAGGGGAAATAAATTATTATAATAAAATAAAAAGATGGGGGATTTGGGAGACTTCAACTGCATACATTTCATTCCTTTAATGATACTAATTTAAAAACTTGTGGAACTGTTGAAATAAAGCTGTATGCCATAACATATAATTGCAGTGATTAACACCATGAATGCTGTATGCATTATTATTGTCACACCTGCCAATTACTTACAACTTAAAAGCAGTCAGACATAAGTATTCAGGGAAACACTTAGAAGAATTCTAAAAATTAAAATGAGCCATGTAAACAAACGCTACTACCACTTCTCCCTCACCACCACACAAATGATTATCTTTTTTTGTACCAAAATCCAATTATGCCAAAGCATGCTGAATAAATGCTTTACCAAACACAGAATAAGCCCAGAAAATAATAAAATGTTAAAGTAAAACCAGGCTCTCATTCATAAAATAAACAAACTTTTATTAAACATTAATCTGAAGAAGCAGTATTGCAACTGCAATAGGGCTAATGGTTGACCTGTTTAATAAAAGTTTGGTTATTTTATGAATGAGAGCCTGGTTTTGCTTTACCATTTTATTGTTTGCTGGAATTATGTTTTTTGTCTCTGATGGCACAAATTACCATGAATGACGAAATGAAATAATCTGATATGCAGTACCATACCTGGCAGCATTAAGTGAGTTGAAATATATAATAGTTAAAACTGAAGAAACATTATTGCATAATATAAAAATATGATACTTTTCATTCTATTGCAAGTTATGAACTCATGTTAAATACTAATTAAACACTTTTTATCAAATGTACCACTTCAGGAGATTCAGTGCCTGCATACTTAGGAACACCACTTCAGCAGACTGCATTGTGCCAAGCAGTTACATTGTGATTATTCCTTATATGGTACCTTACAACATCACCGAATAACAGTCAGTGAGAACTCAGGCATGGCTTTAATAAACAATAATATGAGTGTCTGTTCTGAAATAAAAACATTATTATTTAAAGATGAGAGGGAATGTCAGGTGAACAGTGGCAATAGACCATGCACCATATAGCATAGCCCACAGATATCACTGCATGCATCAATTATACTCTATATAGCTTTTACAGGAAAGGAAACACTAACCTGAATGTTGTGGTCCATAGTTCTTTACCTGCACAGTTGTATGCTGTGGACAAGCCTGCTTACTACTGATTCCAGTTGGCCACTGTTAGTCATAGCAGAACTGGAACTAAAAGCTGCAGTGACAGCATGTGTCACTTCACCACCAGACTGGTACATGATCAATTTGAGTAGATCGCAGCATGCATTAAATATTCTGCATGCAGTAGCTGGATCATACGTAAGGACACCCCCCCCCCCCAGACTCATCCAGCTACTTAAAAGGACTCTTCAAGAAGTCAAAGACCCTCTTGTTGACAATACAGGTCTGTGACAGGGCTGTGTTGTGATTGACTTCAGCAGTTCCACTTGGAGTTTTCACTGGTGTCATGTCATAAGCCTTGGCTCCTATGGATATCCAACAACACCTAAAAGAAAAAAAAACAGAAAGAGAGAGCAAGAGAAGGAGGGGAGACAAAACAAAGAACAATCGGTTTAGTATTCAGCAATACATTTTACCATGAATAACTACGTAAATGAAATAAAAAAAAAAAAAAAGAAAAGAATATTTTTCCACTTACCAACAAGATGACCACTGGACATCATACCATGCTGGAAGAGGCAGTAGAGTGAGCTAGTGTGCCAAATACGGGAATTGTGTGCAATGTTCATGTGCAGTGTCAGGATGTTGAGCAGACACATTGGTGATAACCCCAATCACCCTATGCACAACACACTATCTGGCAATTGATGGAATGGTAACCCTCCCTGCTGTGGTACTGCACACCCCATGGACCAGAGGGGACCTTAATTGCAACATGGGTGCAATCTATCACACTGAATACCTCAGGGAAATGTGCCTTCCCATCATGCATAGTACAGGTTTAGTCCTGAACTAACACCGGGAAATAAAGGTACTGATCCACATGTTCCAAGAGAATATCCAGGTACTGCTGAAGTATAATCAAGGCAGAAGCTTGTAAGATACCCAACATATCCCCCATTTGTCTCTGGATGGTCCCCATGGCAAGTATATAGTGAGAGTTATACATACCTTTGTATCCACAGGGATAGGAAGGCCATGCATCCCCCCAGTGTCCCTCTGGGGGCCATACACACTTACTAAGACCCTTACAATATCCCTGTTTACTCTGAAACTATCAAGTATCTCCTGATTGTTAAAATTATACTGCGTTATTCTCTGTCAATATCTCTGCCTTCTTACCCAGTGAGGACCGTTGGATATAGGCAGTTTTGTATCAGCCAAGACAAGCAGCTCATACCCAAAAATAATAAGGCTAGCAGCAAGTAACAGCATCATTGTAGATTGCAAACTAGATGGAAAAGGCAACATTCTACCTTTTATACTGGATTCGCTAACGGCACAGAAATGCATGAAATGTTGACACTGAATCACAAATATAGTAACCTCTCAGTTAACTGAAACTCAAGCAACCAGCACTCTCAAGCAACCAGCCAAAAATAAA
>NC_056727.1:7310547-7338047 GCF_019279795.1 Protopterus annectens | reverse complement strand
AGTAAAATAATCAAACATATATATATATATATATATATATATATATATATATATATATATATATATATATATATATATATATATATATATATATATATATATATATATATATATATATACTAAATCTGAGATCTCATTTCTTGGAATATACCCTTTTCTCAAATTTATGGAGATCTTGGAGTGGGTATATATAGGTTTGAGGGTGTGGAGGCTTGCCGCTCTGCATTGGGATACAGGGGGGGGCTTGTTCCCCTGCAAAAAGGAGTTTATAGGAAAAGTGCAGTTTTCAAGATTCACTCTTCTCCTGTGTTTTTGGTCTTTCTTATTTTTTTGGTTTTTGGTTTGTCTGCACTTGGCATTTTGAGTTTAGATATTTCAGTTTAGTTTAGTTTATGGAACTGCTTAAATTTAAGTCTGCCCATGAGAACATTTATTTTCTGAAAGAAAATTTAGGAATTGGAGAAATGTTATTTCTTCTTCTTTAATTAAGACGTTTGATTTGCCTACCTTTGTCCTTCCCTTACATTTCTTCCTATAGTTAATAAAGTTCAAAGCAAAGAGTAAAAACTCACACAGATAAACCAAGCAGTAACATTACAAGAAAAAAAACAGCCAGGCTACTGTGTGGGTTTGGCTTTTTTTACCTAAATGTATCCATAAAAATTTAAAAAGAAAACGTAAAAATTCATGGACATTCAGAAGCAATATAGCTGAAGCACTTGATGTCCTTAAGGGTTCATTTGCATATATCCTATGGGTCTCTTTCACCAGAGTTTAAGGTATCACATGGTGAAAACTATCATAGATAATAAAGTTGGTACAGTTACATTTATTGAAGGAGGCCTTATAATTGCTCTTAGCTTGGTTGCTTGGTTAAAATCAGTTTAAATGTAGATGTGAGCCAAATGGCTGACTTGGTTCTTTTTCTTCCACTGTACATTGAAAAGGATATATCCTTAAGAGGAAAAAATAATTTAGTAATCATTGTAGTACAGTATTAGGATCTAAGTGGATGATATTAGTTAACTGAGACTATTCTATGAGTAAAGACCACAGTATATAACAGTATATATAACAGAAAGCCCAATACTATTGTTTAAAACAGCCTGCTTAAACTTTCCAGACAACCTTTACTACTCAGCCTTTGTATCTTCTTGAACGCAGACTTTGTCCAGTAGGTTCCAGAGCCTTCTTCCTACTATTCTCAGTTGCACGTGCTTTTGACAAAATCCAGAATCAAACCGCAAGTTCCAGGTGCAAATAATGTTTGGTTAAGTTAGACCACTGGCAATTTTGGCATGAATGTATTACACAGGATTAGTCTGGAATGTTCTGAGTAACTCCCTTGAATATAATTGTGTCAAACATAAGGTAGGGAATTATGCATAACTGCTATAAGTTAACTCTACTTGTTTATAATACCATATCAGAATGAAACCCACTCTAGTTAAAATAATGAAACCCACTCTAGTTAAAGTAATGAAACCCACTCTAGTTAAAGTAATGAAACCCACTCTAGTTAAAGTAATGAAACCCACTCTAGTTAAAATAATGAAACCCACTCTAGTTAAAGTAATGAAACCCACTCTAGTTAAAATAATGAAACCCACTCTAGTTAAAGTAATGAAACCCACTCTAGTTAAAATAATGAAACCCACTCTAGTTAAAATAATGAAACCCACTCTAGTTAAAGTAATGAAACCCACTCTAGTTAAAGTAATGAAACCCACTCTAGTTAAAGTAATGAAACCCACTCTAGTTAAAGTAATGAAACCCACTCTAGGTAAAATAATGCCTATCATTACAGTCCACGTAATATAAAGCAGGGGCACTGAAAATGCAGAAAAATACAACAAAATGAACATTTTTCACCAAACAGTAGTGTCAAAAATGGACATGAGAAATACTGAAAGAATACATTTTTAGTCAATCCCATGCACCTTTGAATCCCTTAAATATTATAATAGGTTCTGTGGTCACTGCACATTTGGGAACTAGAAAGTTCCCTATTGTAGCAAGCACATTTGACAGAAGTGAACACTATGATGTGAAAAGATAAAGTGATCAATGTGCTTGATCTGCAAAAACTGTTAGTTTACCTAAGGCAAATATAGTCTTCTGTCCAGTTCTTAGATGGCTCTGACAGTTCAGCAGTGTTGAAAATGGTCATTGCATGGGAAACCTTTCCTTCTTCCCAGTATAAGACAAGCTCAGAGTTTATTATAATATTTAGGAAATTCAACAGGGGTGGATCCCCGTATGAAAGGATTTACCAGTAACATCTAACACCAGTTACTTGATAAAGTACACCCAGGTCTGTGCACTTTTCTGAAAAAGGTCATCTACTTAGTGCATAAGCTTAAATGTGATATGTTCGTATTATCATGGTACTTTCTTGTTTAAATACATTTTTATATTTTATAAGCTCCTTCCTCAAGATTTCACTTCCAAAGTTGGTACACAAACACTCCCCATTACAAATAAGTTATACTTCTCCATTTTTTTCTTAGTATGGTTGTGCCATTACATATTTTTTTACTAAAAATGATAATTCTTAAGCAACTTTGTTGCTACTTTTATTTGGTCTCTTGCATAACTAACTTGTGCCTTTCTTTAATCTTATGAAATTATAAAGGGCCATCAGTTAGTTTCCTTTAAACCAGAACCTTAATTGGGGTTAGTGATGCCCTGGGTAACCCCTCAGTTGGCATTCCTTCAACTACTCCAGCTCAAGGCAAAGAACTATTATAACTACTTTCACTTTACCAAAACAAACAGTCTGCCATTTAATCAGCTCTGATTCACTGTAGCAAAAAAACAAGCCGCCATTTAATCACCTCTAATTCACTATAGCAAAACAAACAGGCTGCCATTTAATCAGCTCTGATTCACTGTAGCAAAACAAGCAGTCTGCCATTTAATCAGCTCTGATTCACTGTAGCAAAGCAAACAGTCTGCCATTTAATCAGCTCTGATTCACTGTAGCAAAACAGTCTGCCATTTAATCAGCTCTGATTCACTGTAGCAAAACAGTGGCATTTAATCAGCTCTGATTCACTGTAGCAAAACAGTCTGCCATTTAATCAGCTCTAATTCAGACTGCAGCTGCATAAATGCTACTGCTACTACTTGCATACTGATCAGCATTCACACTGAACAACACTGTGTACTCTACTGACTCGCGGGGACCTACGAGTCACACCCCCTAACAGCTTGTATCTGGAGCTGCTGACCCCCCCCCCCATCACCACCCTGTCCCACCCTAGCTACAACTTTGCTTTAAGCTCATTCAGAAACTATTCTTTTTTGTAATAAAAGAGTTTAAGTTGTACAGAATGTTGGTACATGATTAGTTCTGCATAAAGCACAACACCTCTTTTTTTTTTTTTCTCTTAAAATTTCAATGAAAACCTGTGTACTGTTTATCAAACACCTATAAGACGTTTGGGCTTTGACATATACTATACTCTTGGGACCATGCTCTTTACTTTGACATATACTATACTCTTGGGACCATGCTCTTTACTTTGACATATACTATACTCTTGGGACCATGCTCTTTACTTTGACATATACTATACTCTTGGGACCATGCTCTTTACTTTGACATATACTATACTCTTGGGACCATGCTCTTTACTTTGACATATACTATACTCTTGGGACCATGCTCTTTACTTTGACATATACTATACTCTTGGGACCATGCTCTTTACTTTGACATATACTATACTCTTGGGACCATGCTCTTTACTTTGACATATACTATACTCTTGGGACCATGCTCTTTACTTTGACATATACTATACTCTTGGGACCATGCTCTTTACTTTGACATATACTATACTCTTGGGACCATGCTCTTTACTTTGACATATACTATACTCTTGGGACCATGCTCTTTACTTTGACATATACTATACTCTTGGGACCATGCTCTTTACTTTGACATATACTATACTCTTGGGACCATGCTCTTTACTTTGGTGATTTTTCACTTGATTACATTCTACTATTCTGTGTTTCACTTGCAAATTTAAAAATTCTTATTGCCAGTTTCTACTGCCAAATTTAATATTCAAGGCCTCTTCAAATGGGAAGTTACTTTGTAATAATAATCCCTTTTTTGTATATATGCATCAATTTATTCCATACATAGTTCTATCACTTAGCATTAGCTGTAATATCAGGAAATAATTAAAGCCGGGAAATGAATGTTTAACTATACACCAAGAATCTATTTCAATAAGTATTTTCTTAAAAATTACTTTTTATATCTCTATAATGTTTTAATATATTTAAAATTAAAATGATTGTTATAAATAAGCTTATGGTTGCATGCGCACTTTCTTACTTCTCTTGCTAAGGACCTCTTTATTAAATTGTTCCTTTCAGTCTCACAAGCACAAATGAGTGTGTCTCCCTTTCTGTCCTTATTTGTAAAATTATTAATATTAAGAAGAAAACTGTGCTGCCCTTTCATGGAAATCCTTTCCTGACAAGGTTTCCATATAAAATGGGGTGAAAATACCCAAAATTGCTACATTTGTTTTAATTTCCTCTTCCTAAGATAGAATGCAATTACTGTATATATTTAAACACTGCCACCAATAAAACAAAGATGCTATACCATGACAGAGGTCCAAACAACTTAAAAATATTTATCCACCTTAATCAGAAATCCAAACTTTGGTGGAAACCATAGCAACAGAAGTAAAGCCAGTGTTCTATTCTTCATCATTGTGAAGCTTCTGTCCAGATGCCACCCAGCACAGCAGCAGAGCTAAAACTGATATGCAGAAGACGACCTCTGGAACTAATGTACTTCCTTTTAATAACAGATTAAAGCTAAATGACAAAAGCCAGAGTCATGGACTAAAGCTGCATGCTAAAAAAAGCATTACTGTATCCTTTATGAAACTTACTGCCCCAGAAAACTACGACATTGACAATACACCTCTAAGAATCAATCCATTAGTTAAAGATTTGGGGAGCATACATAGACAGTGACCTAGCATTTAACCAGCATGTCTACTGTTGTGAGGAAGTCAACTTATAAGCAAAGAGTTAGCATCTTAGTCCATAAATGTCAGTTTCCCACTGTATACAGCCCACAATGGGCCCACCATTAAGCATAAAGCCCCCTTTGGTATGTACCTGTCCATATCTGTGCAACAACTATAGCATCCACATAGGTTCCCACAATGAGAATACAGGGACTAAAACACACAAACTACACAGGCTGCCTCAAGGCTCTATTGGCATTCTCTGTCTTTCGCAGACTATTAAGAGGTGATCTGTGCCTGGCCTATAAGGCATCCTCTAACCCACTACTAATGACCTTCTGCACATTTACAAGTCAAATGGTATTATAAATACCCAATTCAGAGATGTTAGGCTCTTTTGCAACATAAACAGAATAGTTTGGAGGGACATGCGTATCCCAGAGGATACTACTACTCTGGAACTGACTCCTCATTAATGGAAAACAAAGCTCATCCCTGTCCCTATTGAAATATAACTTAGATCAATGGATGAGAAAAAGGAACTTTAACACAGGACTGCCCCCTGTGTAACTAATGGCAGAAGATGTGCCTAAATGCCATATCCTCCAGCAGGGCTCCTTTCAATACTCAGTGGGATGACCTCCGTAACACTCATTCACAAATAGGAAGTATAGGAATAAAAAATCATGGTAATGGTATTTTCAACCCCCAATGGGATAAGATTGTTAGGCTGAGAATACCCTTTCAGGGCAGTCAGCCTAGTATTCACCTATGAACCTATAATAGGATGCTCATTGCTACATTGCATATCACCTAGGCACCTATTATGTTAACCTTCAACAGTAAAAATGGGCACATAGTTTCTGAGATGAAATCCAGACAGAAAACACATCATTCCCCCTTTCTATCTGGATTTTTCTTATGGCTTTGAGATGGTAGGCATTGGCACTCTTGTAGGAGGAAGAAGTGGAATCTCTATTACCGGCATAAGATTATCCCAAAGCTGCCCATCTGAGGGGCAGCAAAAATGTCAAGAAGAACCATATCATACAGCAATAGGAAGGATAACCAATGCATTATCTATCCTATGATCATCACTCTTTTCAGTCTGTGCTGACAACATGCACCCATGCTATACAGAAGCTATTCTTACAAAATATGTAGACAACTCCATATAAATTGTTGCTGGTAATGAGCTCCTCATCTTTCAACCATAGTTTTGAAAAGTTTTGCTTCTATTGCTATGTGACCAAGTTCTGTATTTATTAACTGCTGCCCCAAAAAATATGGCACATGAAATAAAACCTTTCTAGACAACATAAGACCCATGATTAGTAGCAGCATATCAGATGATATAGTTGTAAAAGTTGTAATATGTGTGCACATCACTTTGCAAGTCTGGTTCCCTAGCCTTGTTTAGAATGTCTGCATGTGGGTCATGTGGTCTGGTTACTGGTTTGTTGTTGCATTGTTTGATAATAAAGCTGATGGAGCGGACAGTGTACAACCTGTTGAACAAATTGCTGCCCCTCAGATTTTGAACTCCAAATATGACAATTAATAGAAAAAAAACAGGTCAGATTTGTTTTCTGTTTTATTTGAGGAATGGTATGGCTACAACTTCCAGGAAGTGACTTTCTGCAAAGCAGTTTGCCTTGAGAATTGCTAATTGTGGATCTAGATATATGATTTGTTTTCAACTGTGAGTAGGATATTTAGTATGAACCTATAAATCTCTTAACCAGTGAAAATATGAGAAGGAAGATTATGCCAGGTCAAAGAGAAAAAAAATAATTGAAGTGTATAAAGCAACTGAATTTAAAATGTGTGTAAGAAAGACAGTATTACAGTAATAAGACAGATGTTTCATAGTTGGTGTGAGCTGAGAATGGTTATGCCCTTGTATCACATAACCCTACCCACACTGCTATTAACTCCCCAAACTCCTCTCTGATCACATGCTGGATCTCTGATCCCCTGTAGGCATGGTCATCTGAAAGGGTACTTTTAACTGTAAAATCTTACTTGACATATTTTCTTCTCTTACCAATGTTTTGCCTATGTTCTATATCTTCTTTTACCTGGAGTGTTTTATTAAGTTCTTGTTATATTACTATGCTCAGCATACATGATGTAAGCTGTTTTGTGTATTATGCTGGATGTACTGTATTTGCATAACGTGATGCTGGATCTTTTCTCTCCGGGCCTCCGCTGAAAATGGACCTGGTCCAGTCAGAATTTCCTGGTTAACAAATGTAAAACAAATAAATATATATATATATATATATATATATATATATATATATATATATAGGTTCACGTTTATATCTCGAAATACTGAAATCTCGAATTTCAGTATTTCAAGACCACAATGTCAAAACTGCAGTTTTCTGAAATTGCAATATGTCAAATCGTAGTATCCCAAATGTGTGATAGGTGTAGTGTGGTATGTATGTGATTGGGTACTATCTCTTTAAGGATAGTTTGTTATGGCAGCCGATGTTCGTTTATGTATAGAGATTCAGGTAAGTGTTCAATTTTTAAGGGTTTTGGGAAATAAATGCGTTTGTTTTTAGTTTTTGTAGGGAGTTTTACGGGTAGATTGGGGTATGTAGTTGAGACTGTATGTGCTTAAGTGCTGTATATGGGGATTTTAGTATGACTGTAGACTGTGTGGGTGTTATTAGTGAGTGTAAATATGACTGCAATGGGAGTGTAGGGCAGGTAAGAGTGTGTTTGTGTTTTTGTATTTTTTTGAGTTAGTGCAACCTCGGAGTTAGTATATATAAGTAGTGGGGTTTTGGGGGGCACAGCCCCCCTACATGGGGGGGTGCAAGGGAGCTTGCCTCCCTGCAGGAATGTATGGTGGTGTTGCCGATTGTAGTTATGTGTTGTTTATGTTTTGTTTTAGGGGGAGGGTTGGATATTTTTTTTTCTGTTTAATTTCTTTTGGTTTTGTGAGTGTTCGTGATTGTGTAGTTTTGTGTTTGTGAGCTTTCGATGTTTTAGTCTCAAAATACTGAAATTCAAGATTTCAATATTTTGAGATTAAAAAGTAGGCCTATATATATATATATATATATATATATATATATATATATATATACACACACACACACACACACACACACACACACACACACACACACACACATACACCATTTGCTCTTCACAAGAGGACAAGATCCTGTGGAGAGCGTTGACATTTGTGTTATTAAATTAAATAATCAAACCAAATGCTATGAGCATGCTGAATTACATGATTTGTTAGTAAGAGATGCAATCATATTAGAAAAACAAAATAAATAAAATCATGGCTAGCCACCCAGTGGTATGAACATTGACGATTGATACTGTTGAAGTAATAACCTGACCCCATGTGCAAAAAAAGACCTGTGGACTGTTGGATGGATGGATGGATGGATGGATGGATGGATGGATGGATGTTGTACACAAAAATATAGAAAAGAAAGATTGCTGCAGTAAGCAAATTTAATGTTAAACTAAGTGGCTGATGTCTTTAGAGTCTGTAAAATAGTTCATCTCAATTAAAAGAAGTAAGGGAAGAATTAAAATGTGTAAACTTATATATGAATACTGAAGCAAGAAAATGAGAAAAAAACACATGCTACATGTAGAGCAATATTCTATTTTAAGCAACTTACTGAGAAAGACACTCGTGTTAATTTAAAAGAAAAAGTCATCAGTAAGATCTCCAAACAGCAGCACCTTTCTCTGAAAATATCATCACCCTGTGTGGCTAAACAACTCACTCATATCTCCAACTGCTCCTTAACCTACAGAATCTTTCCTACAGCTTTTAAGGATGCATACATCATACCCCTCCCAACTGAAAAAAATACCAAAAGAATGCAAAGATCATAGACCAATAGTAAACTGTTATGCCATAATAAAAATCTTTGAAAATCTAATCTACAAAATACTTTTGAAACACATAAATAAGTATGATTGTCTCTGTGACATCCAACATTGCTTCATAAATTCCTTCATGACACCATTATACTAAGCTACAGACATCATTGTCAACAATATAAATAATTCCAAATTGGCAGGTGATATTTTATAGACATAACTAAAACCTTTGAAACAGTCAATCACAATCTATTCCTCCAAAACTTAGCAAATTTAACTTTGGCTCAACTTCTGTAATGTGGTTTGAAAGTTACCTTCAAAATAGAGCATTCTAGGTACACTCAAAAAACTAACTTTCTAGTCAAGATATCATTACCAGTGGAAGCCCCAAGGTTTGTAACTTGGATCCCTTTTGTTCTTACCAGTCACTAATGACATATCCTCTGACTTTTCACAAGTTAATATAATCCTATATGTTGATAATCGCTCGATCTCAAATATTAAGAGTCAGGTAAAGATATCACCACAGTACATCAAAATCTAAAACAATATTACATGACCGTGCCAACGGACAAATAGCAATATGTTGATAATCAACCTTTGCATATCAAATATTTTGATATTTGACATCCTAAAATCTTCCAAATCCCCACATATTACAATATCTGACACAGCAAGCAGTCTGCTACCACTAGTAACACAGCAAAACTCTCTAGGGATAACACTGGACCCTAGTCTGTCAGTAACAAAGCATACTGACAATATTATTAACAAAACTCTTTACCAACTAAAGCTATTCCCTAGGCTCTCTAATCTCCTTAATCCAAAAAGCAAGCCAGCAAACTGTGAGACTAAAATCATAAATTTATTCAGTAATGCAATGCACAAGCAAACAAACCGGTTTCGTCTGGTATCCAGCACAGCATTCCTCAGTGTAAATCAAATCCATTTTAGATAGTCTTTTATACATGCACTTAATTGAATCAAGTATATGATTGGGTAATCAGAATTGTTCATTTAATCCAGGTGGAAACAAACCACCCACTTTCACAATCCATTTTTTCTCCTTTGTGTCAAGAATGGAATGCCACCCGCTTTGTATAAAGCACTGCTTGTTTTTTTATTCTTCATGTCACTGGTATATTCAGAAATTCTCAGTCTTAATGGTTGTGAAGTTTGTCCTATGTAAAATGAGCCACAGCTGCATGTAGCTAAATATATCAGACATTCGCTACTGCAATTGGTAAAAAAAGTGATATAAACTGTGCCACAGTTTTTACTTGTGAATTGTTTGGACTTAAAAACCTTATTACAGTGAGTACAATGTCCATATGGATAACATCCTGTGAGCACCTCACCCGTTATTGTAGTTTGTACTTCCTGAATTGTTCTGGAGTGTGAATGTTTGTAATGGTTCAAATGTGAGGCTAGATTTCTACCCTTACGAAATGAAAAATAATGTCTGTCTGGTAGAATATTAGTTAGATTGTCTCTAATCTCCTTACCCATGCAACTTGCATTTCTATAGCTAGAAATATACTTATCCCAAAACTTTAATGTAGGCTTCTTCTAATAATTTTCCACTCAAGCACAAATACCTACAAAATACAAACTACTAACAAAATCTATAGATATGTACTACTTCCAAAACTCCATTCTCATGACTGCCAACTCCTGGAAAGCTTTAACTGGCTACCTGTTAATGACTTTGGTGCTTAGTTCACAGATATAGAAATTATAAAAAAATGGACATGTTCCTCCTTTAAAGCAAAACTACAAATCAAACAACCAAACTAAACAATCAGAATCAGTCAGGAAGTCTTTAAGTTTCATTAGATGATGTTTCGTGACCTCCACGGGAAGTTGTGCATTTTCAAAATTGGCCCCTGCAATTTAAAATCAACTCCCAACAAAAGTTAGGAAATGCAACATACTGAAAACATTTGTAAGTAAACTAAAAGAACAAATGTTTCAAGGCTCTAAATGCTTATGCTTTTAACAGAATATCTATTTATTGCACATCATGCTTATGTCAAAATTATTACATGCAGTTTTATAACTTATTAACCATTGAAAGATTGCAGAATTCTATTCTAATGTACATATTATAAAAGCTCTGTAAAAGTTTTATCCTTACTTTGCTGCAATATCTGTTGTCTATTGTTGTTGTTCTTCTTCTTTTGGCTTTTCCCAGTTAGGGGTCACCACAGCGGAACTCCGGTCCGCTAATGATTGACAGTAGATTTTTTACGGGTGCTAAGCTGCCAGCTCGATGCCCAACCTTCAACAAAGGCACGCCCATTCTACACATGTCTTTTGAGTGCCATTTGACCACAAGGAAGACATGCAGACTCCACACAGAAGGCGCTCCTACCGAGAATTGAATGGGAGAACCTCTTGCTGTGAGGCAACAGCACTAGTATATATATATATATATATATATATATATATATATATATATATATATATTGTTACAATACCTGTTTTCTATGTATTACTGTAATATTTTATAATGTGTCAATTGGTCTGGGCTGTGGCTCAAAATGCTCAGCTAACCAGGCCACTTATCTGGTAATCAAACTGAAATTAATTAACTAACTAACTAACTAATTCACTCACTAAATATTAAATAAAAAGCAAAGGTAAAAGCAGTAGATGTACCAATAATTTAATGTAGTCAACCAAACAGAATGTTTTGGGAAGTGGGAGGAAACTGGAATATTTATGAAAAAACCTGGGAGCAAGGACAAAATGCTAGGATTTAACTCCTAACCTTGAGTCTGTGATGGAAAGACACTTGCAGTGTCTTGCTCTACAAGAAAGGTGTGATGAGTGCACTAAAAGCCGTATTCATGAGACATGGCTAGATATATTTATGAGATGTGGTTCTATCAGTTTATAGCCTGCAGTCTACTAGTGCTGAGTTTTAAAATGTTTCAGATAGGTGCAAGTTTCAGTTTTTTGTATCTAGTCCCAGCTGTACACAGTCTAATGGCTAAGTTGGGAGAGATGCACAGACTGTAAAGCATTTGATGAAAAAGTTAATAGTGCATTAACAGGGACTATGATACAGCACTGATTGTCACTTAGTATTAATATAATATAGGTGTAGGTCTATAGTCTGGTCAGCTACTAATGTGTTGTAGATTAAAAGGAAGACTTGCTTTAGTCACTTTAGGTTTTAGGTTCATAGTAGGCTATCAGTCTGCAGACCAGTATAAGCCTAGCTAATAACTAGAAGTTAGAATTAAACCTTGTACTTTGTGTCTGTGAGGTAAAGAAATTAATCATTGCTCCAACACCACACTTCTTTATGGAATCCCAAATGTAAAATTCAAATGGAAGACAGATTAATACAATCAGTCAAGACAAAGATTCTACCATAGCTCGCATGATATTCCAAAGTCTGATCAGAATGAAGAATATAAGTTAAGAATTTAACAAACTAGAAACACAGAGATACCTTACTAAAAGGATAGAAGGCCTAAACAACATGCCCTACAGGAACCGGTTCATAGCCTTCTCACTATACTCGGTTAAACACAGAGATACCTTACTAAAAGGATACAAGGCCTAAACAACATATCCTACAGGAAGCGGTTCATAGCCTTCTCACTATACTCTGTGTCTTACAGACTGCTAACAGATAACCTGTGTGTAGCATTCAAGGCCTCTTCTGACCCATTAGCGAAGGATTTACTGCACATCAGTAAGTCAAAAGGCATCAGAAATACTCATTCAAAGGCTCTACACCTCTTTTGTTTGGAGGGAAATATGTATTTTGTAGAGGATACTGCTGCTGTGGAACATATTCCCCATCCACATAAAACAAAGTTCATCCCTGTCCATATTCCAGCACAATTTAGATCTATGGATGAAAAACAGAAAATTTTCTCCAGGACTGTCCCCTGTACTAATAATGGACAGAGACAGCTCCTAAATGCTTTTCCCATGCATTGATCCCCTCAAATGACCTATGGTATAATCACAGTTCTGCTCATTAGGGATAATTATCAACCATGGAATGGTAAGGCCTATCTATAAACAAATGGGGTAGGTTATTTCAAGTACAAAAAGGGAAACTGTCTAGGCTTAAAAGGATCTGCAAGGGCAGCTAATCTAGTGCTCACCTATGAACCAATGAACTTCCAGTGAGAGACAGACAGACGTGGCTGAGATAATGAAATGTGATCAGCCAAGTTTTGTTTTTTAAACTGCAAATAGAATGTTCTGGGAAGGAGTGTGTGCCATTGGTTTTGTGTGATATGAAGAGACTTTATCTAAGATGGATTTGAGTTTGCTGAAGGATCTAAAGAAATGTCCAGACAAAAGTCAATTGAGATGTCCACAGAAGTGTTCCATGAATCAGAACATTGTCTAGAACTATTTTCATAGACTTCTAGAGATGAGATTCAGGGTACATCATTAGTTAATGAGCACACAGGAGTGTTTATAAGCATCCCCCAAATTATTTTAGATATGTAAGATCAGTCAAGAAGCTACCTCAATATTTTGACAGTTCATGAATTGAAATGCACAGCTTGTCTTGTTGTTTAAATGTATTCAACGTTATCCAGTCTAATGTTTTAGTTATTTTTTGTTTGTTTGTTAACAACATGATGTTAAATAAACATTTAAACTCAGTGCATATATAAAAATAAGTGTTCCGTGAAATACATGATAACATGCAGAATTAAATTGCACATCTATTTAGTGCAGAATTAAACTGCTTATCTGTGTATTTCAATAGCTAGCTATCATGCATCTATCTGCCTATCTAATGATTTTTCTGTCTATAAGACACTAATATATTACAACTTTGCAAAGTATACCTCATACATGTATTTGTAGTCCTGAATAAGGCGAGTATAACATTTGTGCATAGTTCTTTAGGTATTTGCAGCTGTAGCTTTGCTCAAAGTATCAGCATGTAAATCATGTGGTCTGGTGTCTTGTGCATTACTTCATAGCCAAAAAGTAAATCTCAATTCACATACTAATAACACCACAGGAAAAATAAAAACAAACTTGTAACACACCTGAAGTACAGAGACAACAGCATTTTAGATAAAATCCAACCACTTATTAACGAAAAGGTGAAACCAGAAACATTAGCTAAGTGCTTTTGGATGAAGTTCCTAAAATAATTGCGGCGGCAGTGCTTAACTAATGTTTCTAGTTTCACCTTTGTGTTAATAAACGGTTGGATTTCATCTTGAGTGCCATTGTCTCTGTACCGCAGCTGTGTTACAAAAAGTAAATCCGTTAGAGCTGGCAATAAAGAACATTGTGCTTCATTTTCATTCTTTCCAAATCTGAATACCCAATGATACAAAAGCTGCGCTGACTACAATAAACAGGAATAACTTTGGGCTGTAACCTCATCTTTTCAGAACACAGTTAGAAGTCCTTGTCTGGAAACAGACCATTATTTGACCTCTTCTGAAAAGGGGGAAACAATATGTGATCCCAAATGTTCAGACAACCCTACTTCCTACACAGCTCTTTGGAATGGTCATCTCAACTACCATGGTACAACATTTAACTTTAAAAATGGCCATAACATCATCATAAAAACAGCTGGAGTGATGAAAACTACACACTATAACTTCCTGTGGATTAGTTTGCATCCATCCCTCTGCCAATCCGCTTTCTGATAACCCATTAATTCCTTATAGTGTTGCAGGGACAGGAGAGCGTATACTCTTCAACCAGTAGGCACAGCAGTTTAAATGTGCATACATGGTCTCTTGCTCAATGCATACACATATTTGAACAATTTGAAACATTGTCAGTCAGCCAACCTTTACTCAGAGTTTATGTGCAGGAATAATGCCTCATCTCAGAGGGTTCTTGACCTGGTGTAACTGTACTGGAAACCAAACCAAAAATACGCAGGGAAGACAAAGTGCACGGATTAAACCATTGTAGTATTAAATCCAAAAAATATCCAGCACATGGGAAAGGTAAAAATATTTTAGTAATTTAATGTAGCAAATCCCATAAATACAATAAAGCAAACTGGTTTCGGCTAAAAGGTTATAGCCTTCTTCAGTGCAACAAAACATGTATTCAACGGGGCAAACCCTTACTGCTGTTTATATATATATATATATATATATATATATATATATATATATATATATATATATATATATATATCACTTAATCAAAGTAATCCATCAATTAATCTAAACCAGAACTAACTTAACTCATTCAAGCCTGGTTTGAATAAAGCACCTAACCTGATAATCCAAGCACATTCTCTTTGATTTAGTAAATTATGCCATGAAGCTTTACATAACTTGTTCATATGAATTTTGTCTATTATGGTAAAGGTGAATTTAGCAGTTTTGTGTGTTAGAGTATGTTTATAAAGGGCATTAGAAACCCTTTGTTGTTGAATACGGTGTGTTTTTTCTATGTTTCCTACCCCCCTACATTTTTTATGCCTAAAGGGTCTACATGAGGTTTCCTTTTAGCCACCGGAGATTCTTGGGTAGAAAGGGAGTCTAAATCAGTGGTAGAGGATGAATCCTCCTCAGAAGTGTCACTGTAAACCTGTGCTGATTTTCTCAGCATTGATCTAGCTCTTTTCTTACGATTAGTTGGTTTAAAACCAGAATCTGAAAATCGCAC
This sequence comes from Protopterus annectens, assembly GCF_019279795.1. Lineage (NCBI taxonomy): Eukaryota > Metazoa > Chordata > Ceratodontiformes > Protopteridae > Protopterus > Protopterus annectens. The sequence goes on along the minus strand of NC_056727.1, from coordinate 7,322,529 downwards.
ACTTTTTTGAGTAACAAAGGGTTTCCCCTTTTCATAGTCTGTAATGTCTCTTTGGAATTTTTGGGTTTTCTTCTTAACTAGACACATTTTCTTAACTGATTTTGGTAACAACAGCAGAACACAACATAAACAAATTTTCTATAATTTTATAGCTTATAACAAAATCTACATAGCTCAGGATCACAGATCACAAATTGGGTGTGGGAGGATGGCATAATGGTTAAGGTGTTTACCTTCCAGACGCAAGGTGCAGGGTTTGATACTCACATGAGGTAATTGGCTAAGCTTGAAATGGCTCACAAGCGCAGTTGGCCTAGTTCTAACCTATGAGCTATGAACTAACTGTTCCTCCAATATAGAAAGATCTTTGGCCAAGTTACTTAAATAGCCACTAAAGAAGATTTCTGTCTCATAAATTTTGGCCTGTTCACAACTAATAGTAACCTCCCCTATACATTTATCAATCATCCTTTCATAATATGCAATTAGGATGTCTACAAAAAGCATGGATGCTTTGTGTTGTGCTAAGGCCCAATCCTGAGATAGTTGGTCATCTATCTGTCCCACCAGGGGTTGAATCCTGAATCATAAACCTCGTAGTGTAATGTCTTTAAGCTTATTTGATTCATTAAATGTGGCATATCTCATCACAAAAGGTTTCTCATCCAGGAAAAAAAGAGGTCATTGTTCCCCTCTACTCGTCACACATTAGACCCATTATAGAGTACAATGCCCCTTTTGGTATGTACCTCACAAGACATCTACAACAACTGGAAAGGCCACAGAAATACCTCACAAAGAGGATTACCGGCCTCAAAAAGATGCCCTATACAGACCATCTCAAAAAACTGCAGCTTTACTCCGTTGCATATCGCCTACTCAGAGGTGATCTCTGCCTAACACACAAACTATGTCAAACCCAGAGCTTTTAGACATGCTCCACTTAAAGAAATCCCAATCCCTACAAGCTACATGGTCTAGGGACCTAAACCTTGTCACCACAATAAACAGAACATGCTGGAAGGATAGATTCCTGTCCCAGAGACTTCCCATACTCTGGAACAAACTACCTATCTATATCAAACAAAGCTCCTCATTAGCGCTCTTCAAGGAAAATCTTGATGATTGGATGGGAGATAAGAAATTCACCCCGGGATCACTTCTGTGGCTCTGCTCGACAGTGGCACAGGAAAATAATTTTTTGGGTAGCGAAAGCCAGGGTACCTTTGGCTAGGCTTACATAGACCCTAGGGCCAATAGCCTAGTACCTACCTATGAACCTATTATAAACATTATTGTCCACCCATCAGCCAACAAAGAACCCTATTTGGAGATATACTATCAGGATGTGTTCCTTGTGGTCATTGTAGTGCTTGCACACATGTATCTCATACCAAGGAATTTACTAGCTGTAATGCATCCAAAATTTATGATATAAGATGTTTTGGAAATTGCAGCAGTGATTGGATTGTTTATTTGGCCACTTGTTTTTGTTCTTCATTTTATGTTGGACAAACATCCAGACCTTTCAGACATAGAATTAGTGAACACTTAAGTGAAATTAGAAATAAAAGGGTTTCTAATGCCCTTTATAAACACACTCTAACACACAAAACTGCTAAATTCACCTTTACCATAATAGACAAAATTCATATGAACAAGTTATGTAAAGCTTCATGGCATAATTTACTAAATCAAAGAGAATGTGCTTGGATTATCAGGTTAGGTGCTTTATTCAAACCAGGCTTGAATGAGTTAAGTTAGTTCTGGTTTAGATTAATTGATGTATTACTTTGATTAAGCGAGATATATATATATATATATATATATATATATATATATATATATATATATATATATATATATATATATATATAAACAGCAGTAAGGGTTTGCTCCATTGAATACATGTTTTGTTGCACTGAAGAAGGTTATAACCTTTTAGCCGAAACCGGTTTGCTTTATTGTATTTATGGGATTTGCTGCATTAAATTACTAAAATATTTTTACATTTCCCATGTGCTGGATATTTTTTGGATTTAGTAACTGTACTGGAAACCTGCAGACTCCTAAAGGACACAAGTTACAAAACATTCATACTTGCCACAGGCATGGTAGTGGTACCTGTGTTACAAACCTCCTGTGGCAAGCTCTCTTACACTGTCAGGGGCTGTCAGAAATATTTTCTGTTCCAGGCACTGCCCCTTTATGCTTTAAAAATAAGACTACCACTTTGTGATTTGAAAAGTTCTCAGTTTTGCCAGTTGGCAAACACAACCCCTCCCCCCACATCTTCTACAAGGCATAATCAACAAGTCTGATATTCAAAACTTCCACTGGGAAGCATTCAGTTGTATTTGTACAAATGTATGAATTCATTTAATGAGCTATATAACTTACAATAGTCTAAGTCTAGCAAGGTGGACAACTGCTGCTATTAGACTTAATACATGAAAACTGTTAATGAAAGGTATTCTGCATAAACCTGTTAGTTTTCCCTACTATGTACTCCTGTAACTAGTCCTCTGGTCCCGCTGTGTATATGTATGGATGACCCATCATGATTTCAATTCAAGAACATGCCAGCTCTCCATGAAAACAAGCCACCAGTATTTCCCCAATTTCTGAAATCAAAACTTGAGTTTCTATGCCTTGGTGTTTCAATTTCATGCATTTCACACAGGACTGTCATTTTTTTTTTTTTTACTCTTAAATTTTCTCCTAGTTTACTTAGTTTTTAGTTCACTTTTCTGTGCTCTTTGTGCCTCTGCTGTGATCCTGAACTATGTAGATTTTGTTATAAGCTATAAAATGATAGAACATTTGTTTAAGTTGTGTTCTGCTGTTGTTACCAAAATCAGTTAAGAAAATGTGTCTAAATACTAAGCTTAGAATGCCACTGACCCTTCTGTAATTATTTATTTATTGATTTTATTTTTACATTTGTTAACTGGGTTAGTCCAACTGAGCCCAAAGAGCCCTTTTTTCAGCAGAGACCCGAGGAGAAAAGCTCCAGGAACGCAATTAAAAAATAAGAAAAACCTAACAATTCAAGTTGTAAGATACTTCGTACAAAAACAGAGAGAAATATACAATACAAATATTTACAAGGCAAAAGTACAGTATTTTGAGAATGCAGAGCAATATGTTTGAGAAATTTGGTTAGGATTAAGTTATTTACCAGGAATGTAGCAATGCCTAAAATAAGAAAAATTCTAAGTAACATCATGACATAGTATAACAAAGATGCATGTAACAGCATAGATAGGCAATATGTTTGAGAAATTTGGTTAGCATTAAGTTATTTACCAGGAATGTAGCAATGCCTAAAATAAAAAAAAAAAAAAAAAATCAGAGTAACATCATGGCATAGTACAACAAAGATGCATTTAATAGGATAGGTACTAACTGCAGAGAGAGTAATATATGTAGACAGTTTAGGTATATACGAGGCAGATATGTTAACTGAGAGAAGAAAAAAAATTCATTAGGTAATTTTGTGATAAGTACAACATGCATGTTGGAAATACAATTTTAGTTGCTTTTTGAATTCACCACTTTTGGTAGTGGAGCGAAAGGACAAAGGAAGTGTGTTCCATGAGTATGCAAGTGAATGACTGTAAAGTATTTTTCCAATATTTTTGTTTGGCTTGGTTACCTGCAGAAGGTTTTGTTGTTCTGAGGTCATGATTTGGTGTGTAGGGTGTAATTATGGATGTAAGGGTAGGGCAGGAGTTGGGGCTATTTAGGATGATGTGTGCAATTTGTAGTTGTGATTTTTTTAAGCATGAGGGGGAGCTCAGGCCATCTTAAGCTTTTCATGGATATACAATGATGGTATTTGTAGAGATTACTGGCTGCGAATCTTGCTATCTTGTTATAGGTGGTTTCTAGTTTGGTTAAGAGATTATTTTGGAGGTTAGTGAGTATGGGAGCAGCATACAGCAGTGATGGTAGAATACATGTTTGAGCCAGTATAGGTCTAGATTTGTTAGGTATGTATTTGTTGTTGTGGTATAGAAAACCTAGTTTTTGATTGGACTTTTTCATACAGTTTAAGATATGTAGGTCGAATTTTAATTGGATGTCTATAGTAATGCCAAGAAATTTGATGTTTGAGTCGGTGGTGATAATTATATTATCTAAGGATGAGATGGTGAAGTTGTCTTTAGCTGGATTAAGGTTTTTTGGAAGGAAAAGGAGACGCTTGGTCTTTTGGGGTTGAGAAGCAGGTTGTTTTCTCTTAGCCATTGTTCTAATAGGTGCAGAGATTGCTGAGTGACAGTGTGGAGATTTTGTATATTGTCGGAGGTGTTAATAATTGTGGAATCATCTGCGTACTGTATTAAGGTAGAGTTGGGGCAAGAGACATGGTGGATATTTGTAAATATATTAAAAAGTAGGGGGCCCAGGATAGAACCCTGGGAACCCCGATCTTAACAAGATGGAAAGAGGAGAAGGATGTTTGCCATCTGACAGACTGATATTTGATTGTGAGGTAGCTGTTAAACCAGGATGTAGTGAAGGTAGACAGTTGTATGTTGGAAAGTTTGCTAAGGAGGATGGGATGGGAAACAGTATCAAAAGCTTTGGATAGATTAAGGAACAGAGCTGGTGTGAGTTTATTATTATCTCTGGCTTGGGCAATGTTGTGTGTGAAAGATAGGAAGGCAGTGGTAGTACTGTGCGAGGGTCGGAAACCATGCTGTGTGGTTGTAAGAAGTGGTTTAGTATTCGTCTATGTATACATTTTTCCAGTATCTTGGATAAGGGGGATAATATGGCAATAGGCCTGTAAATTCAGGGTTCTGTAGAGTTTCCTCCCTTGTGGAAGGTATTATAAAGAATGTTTAACAGATATCTGGTACTGTATTTTCTTGGATCGATCTATTGATAAGTGTATATACAGGGGATGCTACGGATTCTGTTGCATGTTTGAGAAATAATAGAGGGAGTTTGTTGGCTGATGGGGAACATGGTTTGAGTTTGTGACAAAAAAGTGATCTGATGAAGGAAGATGCTATGGGTACTAGGGGAAAATGAGGGAAGAGATGAGGTGGGAGGTGGAGTCTTTATATCAAGAGTTTCTGGTTTAGTAAGCTTTTCTATTGTTTCAATGAAAATGTTGTTAAGTAGGGTTGTAGTTTCATTACAAGGTTTGTTAGCGAAGGGATTTGGTGAAGAAGGGTTCCCTGGAGATAGTAATTTGTTTATTGAGTGCCAGAATTTCTATGGGTTGGAATGTGAGTTGCTCAGAGATTTTTGATATATTTTTTTTTTTTGGTCAAGTAAGACCTGTTTTTTGTTTGGTTATCTAAGTTCAGGTGGGAAGTCGAGTTGTTATTTTTTTCCATGCTCTCCGGGCACTGTCTCTATTGTTTATGACTGATTGGAGTTGCCTGGTTCAGCCATGGTGCACGATTACATTTTAGCCTAATTTTTCTACTGGGAGCCAGGGTGTTAAGGGTTTCTAGTAATATATTGTTGAAGCTTTGGACAGCCTCATTAAGGGGTACTGTTTGTAGGAATGACCAGTTTACAGTGGACAGTAATTCATTTAGGGTGACAGGGTTGTGGTTTTTAAGGTTACAAGACACTTCGCATTGGTGGCAATTGTTAAGATTGGGAAAGTGTCTTACTACTGAAGTATGAAGATGATCTAATGCAGCTAGGTAGGGTGGAAGGGTTATGATAGCCCTGGGGGTTGAATACTAACATCCAATTGATGACTGAGCTGTTCTGGGAATTTTTTTGCTGTGCATGGGTGAGGTGATCAGCTGGGTAAAGCCATAAAGGTTTATAGAGTAGCTAGGGGATGCAGTATTAACAAGGTTCCAGTCAATATTCATATCCACAAGGATAATGGTTTCATAGGGAATAGATACAGAAATCCAAGAAAGAAACTGCTCAAGTATGGGAATGTTTTTACCGGGGGGGTATGTAGATTGCTGCAATGACAAGTTTTTTGTGTTGATTATGGTTAAAGGTTGCTATAAGTATTTCAACAGGGCAGAAATCAGAGATAGCTATTAAGATGGGGGAGAGATAGAGAGCTGGTCAGAGTAGACTCCTCCACCTTTTTTTTACTTCTATCCAGTCAAACAATATTATAACAAGGGGGTGAATTTTGCAGTTTGTAATATGAGGTTTTAGCCATGTCTCAGATACGGCAAGTATATCTGAGTTATATTGAGAAATCCAGGAGTGAAGGAGGGTACTTTTATTGACAATGCTTTGTATGTATATTCACTGACAAGAAAGATAGATTTTTGGAGGCTTGTGATCGTAATGAGTTATTTGTGAGGCAGCTGGAAAGGGGGAGTGAATATCACCAGATAAGAGTAGTACTGTGCTTTGAAGCATTTGTATGAAGAACTATTTGCAAAGGAACTGATGTTTTGTTTTGTTGAGAGGTTGGGCATTTGGTATATACAATACTTTGTACTTGTGAAATGATATAGTGGTATGGTTAAAGAGAGAAAGGTGGCAATAGGGGTGCAGTTGTTATTTGTATGACGAGTAGTGGGTAAGAGAGTGTGGGAGTTGGGGTGGTAAGCAGGTGAGGAGTATGGTAAGTGGTTAGAGCTGAGAAAATAATTAGAAATAGGAGGAAGAGAAATAGAGTTTTGAAAGGTATAGCCATGTTTCAGTTTCAACTCAGACCTAATTAAATGGTAACAATTTATTTAAGGTTAGTAGAAGAAATCAGGATTGACTGAAGCAGTTTTATAATGTGAGTGACTGAAAGAGTTAAAAAGAGGTAAGGCTTGGGAGGGGTGGGGAGTGGGTGTTACAGTTAATGGTGATGTGGGGTATGAGTAGAGGAGAGGGGTGTCTATTGGCTAGTGTGGAGGTGGGGCAAAGCAGGTTTAGCTATAAAGGAAATGATGTCAGGGGTGTATGGGAATTGAGGTAGGGTAGTGGAGTGGAGTGAGCCAAAGCACAGCAAGAGCAAACAAAGCGGATGAGCCAGAAAATGGAAACTCAGGGAAATTAACCAAAACCATATTTGATACTGTAAATCATTTCTGTAGCACGTCTGCTGTCACCTCCAAAGGAAGTAGGCTAATCCATCAGTATTCAAAGTATTACTAAGTATTACTAAAAATCGGAAAAGCCTTATTAATAGCCAATTGTTGATTTATTCAGCTGCTCATGCTATCGATGTATGAGGTCCAAGTGGTATGACTTTGACCTCCCCACCATATGAACAAGAAAGATTTAGTAGGCTCTATTAACTTACTTCTTTCTTTCTTTTTTTTCCTTTCTTATTAATTATTTTATTTATTTTATATTATTTTGAACTGGTTAACAGTGTAGTGATCCCACTAGACCTATTTCAGGCTCAGCCTGGGGGAAAACACAGCAGATACATTGCATTATCTACAAAGTGAAAGACAGAATGCACTATATATGTGCATTATACACAAACTGAATATCAGAGCTGGCTTGTAGATATAAAGGCAATAGATACATGAAATTGTATACAGAGTGACTGACAAAGCACAATATATACATGCATTGTATACCACGTTGATATCTGAGTTCGCATGTTGAAAGAATCACAATGAAAAGCACAGTCAGAATTTTTTTATTTATTTGTATTTTTTTTATTTGTTTCCTGGGCTACTGAACTGGATCATAGTGGATCAACTACAGGTATTACCCTGATGAATGCAATCAAATACAGATAGCTATTAACAATTTTACAAAAACAATTTCACCTAATTAACACATATCAAAAAATAAAACTAGCAAAAATTGCACTACTATGAATAAACAATGGTTATATACTATATTTACAATCATGAATTAAATCTCATTTGGCAGATATGGAAGAAGAGGAGACTAAGCTATTGAGAGGTCAGTATAGAAGCAGTTAGCCAATGCGGCTAACCTGATAACATCTATGTTTCAGTAAACTCATACCACCAATGACAGTTTTTTTTTTTTTCTGGCTGACTAGTGATTGTTTCACTTGAACTGTGGTTTGATATACATATAGGATGCTGCTGTTTCTGGACTCCTCACATAAAACTGGTACCTTTTATGGTTGTTCTTTATGTACAACTGGTGCTATTAAATATAAACATCCACACACGGGTAACCCTTTAACATTAAATTTTATGTCACTAGTTGTACTAAGACAGTAGTATATCTGGCAACGTGCATACAATGCACAGCATATATTGTGGGCAAGTCAATCAGATGTTTAAAGGACAGAATATCAGAATAATGTTCAGGTAACATGTAAGGTCTTACAAAATGCCCTAGCAAATTATATGACATTGAAAGCTGTACATCAGTTTATATTTGAAGTACTTGAAGTGGTTTAAGAAAGTTCAAACGGTGGTGACCTGACCACCTTTTTGAAATTAATGAGTAGAAATGAATTACATTACTTTGAGCTGATAAACATCGAGGCTTACATGCATATGCTATTTTAAAATGTTTAACATTTAAACAAGCACATGTATGAAAATCGAATCTGAAGTTACAAATTTATTACATATTTAACAGTACTAAAATGATAAATCTAATACATTTTAGTTGACTGCAATTAAGTTTATGTCTTCCTGTCTGTGAGTTTTGTTTACTAAAAAACAATACACTATAATTGGATGTTTTATATCATGCAGCTGTTGCTGTTCTCATGAATGTATAATCTCAAAGTTGAATGAGGACTGGTTGCTAAAGGTCACATGACAACTATTTAAGTTATGGATTTTTTATGTGGTGATTGTAACACCTGAAGAAGCAGTGAATGTGAAAGCACAGGTATATCACCATTATCTTCAAATGAACTGTTACTCTGTGTTCCTGTGACTGTTTTTTTTTTCCCTACTGTTTTGTTATCCTTCACTACTGTGGCATGGATTACTAGCAATTTCTGTGGTTTCTGTAGTCATTCAAACTCTGCCAGTTTCTAGAAAGCAGTTCATCTTATCTCTCAGTGGATCATAGCACACACCAGTATTAGATTTCATGGGATATCTATATTCCATTTCTTTTTAACCCACATTCTTGATCATGTAGAGTGAAGTTTTCAAGTGAAACATATAACTGAATACTTTTTAATGACCTGCATAAATAAAACATATTTTGCAGATCCATTTCTTTCTCAAAAACTAACCATTTAATTATATTTTTTAGACTGAATGGAATGCTGGTCCACTCTGAACCAAGTCTTATGTGAACTTCAGCTGTTTAGCTTGCCTGATGCAGAGAAGGAAGAAGCCAATGATGTCATATGGACTGTGAGGAGCTGTGAGTTGGCTTAATCTCAGCTGGCAACTGTGAGCACTAGAAACTTCTCCCACAGTCGTCTCTGGGATTATTCTAAGCACAGAAGTTTCTTGGCTTCATCAGGTTAAAGACTATATTTACACATTTCAAGGATCAGAGTGTAAAGAAAGATATGCTAGCATTAGGGAAAAAAAATTATGATGGAAAAAATAATACTCTGGAGAAGGGGACTATTATTCAATAAACAACTAACTAGGTCAGAATTAATCTTGCTGCATAATGCAAAAAGCAGTGATCTCAGGCTTTATTACAATAAAAGCAGGGACAAAGTACCCATGTGAGGTGGTACAAGGCAAAAAACAAGTTGAATAGTTGCCTTTTGCACCATTTATAATACCTATGCATTAATGTCTGAAAGGGTTCAGTCTTTTTAGTAAATGCATTTTTTGCACTTTATACTGTATATTGCTAACTGTAAACATAATAAACGTAATTTAGGTGCTTTGTTTTATGGTGATGATAGCTTGTGCCCAAGGTAGATACACATTTTGTGATGTTGCAGATACTGCATCAGGAACTGATTGGATAAGTAGGAGTTGCCATCAGTTCCTAATGCATTGCCTTCAGCATCTAAACAAGCACTGCTGTATTCCTACATACATACTGAAATAAAACTGTTGAAATACAAAAGTGTTAAGCCAATGAATACTGTGCATTTAATTATAAACTGAATGGTCTTTAAATGATTACTAGCAGGACTTTTTTATTATTGAATTCATTTGCTAACTAGGCAAAGCCACTAGGTACAGCCTTTTTTAGAGAAGTACCATCTGGCTAAGTAATCTTTTAGAATCATATATCAGACAAATGGAAGCTGAGGAAATTACACCCAGGAAACAAGATAATGCTAATTGCCTTAATCCTCTGCATCAAACTCACAGATCTGATGGAGGTATTGATACTAATTTATGTTTAATTATTGTTATGTTATTAATGTACATAGTTCATAACCATCACTGTTTCATCAATCATTTGCTGGCAATGTTTTGTATTTCCAATATTCTTCATCTGCCGATTAAAATTAATAAACATATACTTAAAAAAATCATTATTTGTATTTGTTGTGTCTTAGCTTTTTCTTATCTCTTACTGTGTGATTCAAATAATTTTGAAGTATAAGTTATATAAAATTGCTGGAATATTAAATGTCATTTCAAGGAATTGTCACAGTGCACAGAATACATTTTACTGAAATATTTTCTAAACCATGCAAATGTTGCAATGGCAATAAAACAGTAAAAAATAAGTAAACAAACATTGGTAAATGGTATTTATCAATGTTTATAGTGAAAAGCTTCAAGAAACATAATTTAATTCTCACACTATATCATACATTTCCTTAAACAATGATATTTCTCATACGTGCTGTCATTATCAGACTTCACAAAGTGACTGTTGAATTTGTTTACTCAGGCCAGCTATTATAGACAAATATGTAGTTACCTTCCTTCCTACATTTTGAGCACATATATGTGTGTGTGTGTGTGTGTGTGTGTGTGTGTGTGTGTGTGTGTGTGTGTGTGTGTGTGTTTGTCTGTGTGCCCGTCTGTCTGTCTGTCTGCATGTGAGTATATATGTGGCAAACACTAATAAATGTTTCACGGGTATAATAAGCACCCCTTTGTGTAGTAAACAGATAGCCAGTCCCAATTAAATTCAGATGTATTCAAACAAGGGCCTTGCTCATGAATAAAACAGCTGTATAGTTAAACTACCTAACCAGTGCACACTCTAATCATTGTTTGTTCCCACATTCTGCACTATTTGGATATTTTAGTGGCACCATCCCTATCTAAACCTGAAATACTGGAGAATGAAAAACTTGTGAGAAGTTCTACAGGTAGGTGAAACAAATGCAAAAACATCCCTTACCTGCCTTTTGTTATTATTGCATTCTTTGATTTATACTTTGTTTTTTCGTTGTTAATTTTAATAATAGAAGAATACGCAGTCAGCAAACTAAAGCCAACACATTACTTACTATAAATATCTCAAAAAAAATGGTCATATTCATTATTAGTCTGTACAGTATTCTGTTTTAACAGGAGCCATTGATAAGAAGTCTTTATTCCTTATTTTTTCAGCCTTACTGGTGATCTAAAGATAAGAAGATGAGATGTGTGAAGGTATGGAAACTTGAGACATAGACTTGTGTTGTTATATACCAGATATTACACATTCTGTTCAAACAGTCATTGTATGATTGTTCTACAGAAATGTGAAAAGTAACAATACAATAATTTCAGTCACTATGCAGTAGAGTTAGAAAACAATCACTAAAGGTTCAGATTATGACTGTGACTCATGTATATTGTTTATCTGGGACTAGTCCATTTCCCAAGTGTCGTACCAGACATACAATATAGAATGAAGACTCCTATTTCAAAAATTACTTTTCTCCACAAATCTCTGCCAGCACTGTATGAAAAGTACCCTTAATTATTTGAGTTGGTCATGTGCAATTCTTAATTTGCTGCTGGCAAAATTTAATGAAAATGTTGCAGAAAATAAACTGCTTTCTCTGAAGCAAGGTGGCCTCTTAGTCTGCCATTAAAATGGTCAATATTTGAGTCAGTTAGCTACCATATCATCATGCATGGTCAGGGGAATGGGTGGCCTGAAGGCCTGCATCGGACAGTACAAAGTGTAGTTGGGAATGTATAAACTAGGATATAT
>NC_056727.1:6730998-6884792 GCF_019279795.1 Protopterus annectens | reverse complement strand
TACTTATTTCTCGATCCCATTCTACAAGCCAGCAGTCGTTGAGTGTGGGTTGTACATGCAATTGACATTCATGGTAATAATGGTAATCCCCCAGGTAGCGGATTGTCTGGTTAACTACATGTGTTCTATTGTCACTGTAGCTTCTTTACAGCATGCCAGATCTGGGATACTTTATTTTACTGGCACCTTTGCCACTGCTGCTGCATCCGGATTAATGGTTGGGAATGCTTCTACCCATTTTGATTATATATATGTGTAATCGCTAAACAGTATTTGTGCCTTCACATTTATGCAGATGTATGAACTCCATACAAATAGTACGGAACGGTTATGGTGGTGTAGGTAAACTCACTCCCTTCGGTTTAAATACTCCCTGTGCATGATATCTACGGCAAACGTGACACGCTGCTCATGAGGTTTGTATGTGGTTCATAATTCCGTATGTTAGGGGTATTCTGTTAACCAAATGTACCATCCCCCCTGTTGAGACATGTCTCTACCCATGGCTCCACAAAGCCGCATATCTGAATATATTAGACGTTAATATTGGCTTTCTCACTGTGGATATGTGCAGTCCGTGTTCAAGGATTGCTCCTCGTCATAACCACATCGGCTTTTCTGCTTTCGTAGTTGCTGTTTGCATTGTTTGTACAGTTTCTACATCTAAACTGTCTGAGGTTTGTCATTCCTCATTCACACAGACACTTTCCAACTGTGACGCTGCTTGTTTTGCAGGTGCATGAGCTCATGCCTCACCTTTCCTACTGTTATCCTGTTGCTTTCTATGCCCTGCACATTTACAATTACCTACTTCAGTGGGTAACTGCATGTAGTCTAATGCATTCAAGTTCGTATGCGCATGATTAATCGGTTTACCGCTGGATGTTATCATTCCCTATTCTTCCACTGCTGCTCATAAACATGCACTGCACAGACAACAGAATGACTGTCGGGACATATGTCCACACATCAGTTTTCCGCTACAGTACAAGCACGTGTTAAAGCTATCTATTCTGCTGCTTGAGCAGACACGTTATGCTGCAGGGTTTGGCCGCCTACAATGTCATTATCAATAACTACTGCATAAACTACTTCATTCGTTCCTGTAGGACTCTGTCTACATGATCCGTACACATTAACTGTCACCTCTGCATCATCTAAGGGTATATCAGTGATATCATGTCTGTGTGTAGTTATTTAATCCATTTCGTATAGGCAACTGTGTGGTGTGCCATACACAGGTGTCGGACGTGACGCTGATAGGTTTCATGTTGTACAACGCTCAATCACCATGTGAGGTTGACTCAGTGGTATGGTCAAACATGACAAATGTCTAGCACGGGTCAGGAATGCTATCTTCTCTTGCAGCAGACTGATCGCAACTGCATGAGACATTCTCACAGTGAGAGGGTGGTCTAGTAACATTACGGCCGGGCCTGTACTGCCATGGGTGCTACAACAACTGCCTGTACACAATGTGGCACTGACCATGCCACAGTGTCCAACTGCAATGAGTAGTCAGCTATTTAGCTGCTTACTTCCCTGCTGTTGCATCAAGACTGACGTCATATATCTCCGCTTACAATCTACGGTCTGACAACATGTGTTATGATTATTCATGAGACCTACTACAGCTGTTGAGGCTATCAATCGTTCTAGTCTGCAGAACGCTGTTTCTGCTACTGTAATCCGGTGTACTATGTGTTGTGCTGCCATAGGTGTATTAAAGGTTAAGGCAAACAATACAGCGGATTCCACAGCATTGTTTGGTATCCAGATTTAACAAGTGTTAGTCGGCCCAGACAGGACATCATTCCCTTCTTGTTAGTTGGCTTGGGTGCTTATTATATTGCTACCTTCCTATCGTCATGTGATGTTCTACCCTACTTGGATACCAGATATGCCAGGTAATTGACCTGTATTCTCTGTAGTTGGAATTTATGCTTGCTTACTTTATGTCCCTGTTCTGCTGATTATCTCAATAATGCTATTGTATCTTCCATACATTGCTGCTGGGTAGGGGCCGCAAGCAGAATATCATCCAAATAAAGTAGAACTTGACTGGCCCTGGGTGGAGTTAACACCGGAATGTAGCTAGCCATCCCCTGTGAGAATATCATTGTACTTTCACAGTAGCCCCGCGATAGCCGGGTATGGCTGTATCTGTCACCCTGACTGTACATGCAAAGCAATACGGACTATGTGGATGTATAGGTATTGCAAAGTAAGCATAGCTTATATGTACCACGGTAAGATACTTCTGTGGCATGTTCATAGCATTGAATATAGTGTGTGGGTCTGGCACCAACGCTACCCTAAGTATTATTACATGATTTACAGCTTGTACATACTGTACCATCCGCCATTCCCTTTTGGTATCCGATCAGGTGATACAGGGGTATTGCAAGGTGAATAGCGATTACTTTGAGGATGGGGAATTCTCTATGACTTTACAGATATCTTCAGGTGTGCAGGGTCTATACGCTATGGGGTTGGGTCCTGGCCTTCCTGTCCTGCATGAGGGTTCGGTACTTCAATTAATTGACAGATATCCTCACTCTGTTTTAGTACTGTGTTCTTACCGGGTGTCCCTAGGTATGTTACGTGTTCGGGATGTGGTTTCAATAGCTTCTATTACATTTGTTCACAGTGCTACCTCTGTTGCCACAGGATAACGTGTGGGGACTAGCCTGCCCCCCCGCTAAATATCCTGGATGGGGTATCGGAGGTGGTAGGGGTTGTGGGGGCTATTGGTACTACTGTATTATGATCTTCTCTGTGTAATGCATGATGCTTAGCCATTTGTAGTGTTCTGTTCCCTTCGCACACTACCTCAGTCCACCGATGTGCATGACGGATACCCAATTGTCGCTGTTTTGTCGCCTGCACATCTTAGGGCTGCCACCTTTTCCAATGCACAATGTGGGACATTAGTGTTCGGAACGTGTAATTTGCCTGGAAAATGCATACCCACGGCCAGTACATAGGACAGGAATTCACGCTTTGCCAGGAGAGCCACTCAATTGTTGTAGCATTTCAGTTGCTTATTCTGTTTATTATTATATTTTGCTGTTCCACATACAAATTTACTGTTTTATGCTACCATTTTGATATATATCTGGGAAATGTTTGTCCTGAGATATCAGGACATTTGCCATTTGTTCGGTTTGTTTACAGGACACGACTGGCCAAAGAGGGACTATCCCTCTCAGGGTGGAACAGGTGTTTACCCTGGAACATATGCATCAAATTTTCAGGGATTACAATGTTTCAGTAACGATATTTTGCGTAATATACCATCAATGTCATATTTATTACCCCATTTTGCTGCGTAACTCACATTATGTGCTCTCTGCGATTGCATATTCTTCACGTCACCCATCAAACGCGGATCACATGATCTGTTGCTTCAATAATCTCCCATATCCTCTACACGACTGCTACGTACCCTTCTGTCATACCACGTGGTGTCTCCTTCCCTGTATCCACTGTAGTGTCTACAATCACTATTTACTCTGCTGTGTGTTCCCCTGACCTATGTTCAGATTTAACAGTATGTGGGTAGGTCTTCGACCGATATCACTACTGTTAACAGAAACAGAATGTAGTCTGGTCCCTGATCTACAATAGAGACAAAAGGCAAACACTCCTTACCTGGGCCTCCTGTTTAAGGCTGCACGCTTTTCTTCTTGGGATCCAGTTTCCCGCTTTTCAGCCACAGATCAGACAGTAAACAGCCTCTTTACACACAACAATTCAGTCGGAGGTCTTTTCATTCAAGAAGAACCATTTATGCATATTCTCCAGCTACATGTCTAACCAGCCATGTACTCTGACCTGTAGCTTACCAAGGGAATTCCGGATTACAAGGATCACAATGTGAAATAAGTTGTTAAAACCAGACTGTAGTTATCAGTAGGCTTTTCTAAGTGACAGCCGATAACACAGGAGGCTCGGGTTCGAAAGTTTTAGTAGTGTACACAGGCAGGCTAAATAATATACAGTCCAAGTATGAGAGTTTTGTCTGACTCTATACAGTAAGCAGTTTCTTTATATAGTGTTTACAATCAGCTTTTGCCCACCTTACTGACGTGGTCGGTCACAGGGCATTTCCATCACTATGGTCCGCAATAGTCTATACATACGTGGGTGCTGGGGTCGTGCTTTTAAAATGTTTTCCCATGGGAATAACACAGCCTTGCAAGGCACCTTGTACATTACAGTATCCTTTTGTGATTGTAGCTGTTTCAAGGACCCTAGACTGTTACGATACAGTGGACAGTTAATTTCTTAATACGTTGCTTTGTCTCTCTGGTAAGGAGTTGTACTGCTATCTTCGATAGAGCTCACAAGGCCATCCTCCTCTGGGGAAGGAGTGCTGTTATGCATGTACATACATTTATTGTTCTGTAACCCAGCAAATAATTAATGATGACAGACATGAGCCTGCTGTACTGCTTACTGCCAGGTTCAGAATTCCATCACATTCCAGCTTAGCTTCATCAATTACATGCAGGCTTAGTTCTACTGCCATATTGTACGGTACAATTCAATGCATTATATAGTATTTCGAGTGTAAACTGGAACTTCATATGTGTTTCTATATATTTTACGAACAACATCCATCCAGCCATATGCATGTTGTTCCGTCCTTTACCTTGACCGTGTGTATTTGTCCGTCCAGCTACGCTAATCTCCACATGTGATGTCCCAGCTTCCCCTTCTTTGCCTGTAGCACCCTGTTAGGATGTCCTGTTTGGTAGGCACCTGTTCCGCTATATGTGATCGACTTCACTGCATAGATAATCATCGATGCGGTGGTCCAACGACCCGACTTGTCCACATGTGTACAGTTATGTGCACCGTGTCGTATGCAAACCTAGATGGTTTGGACAGGTACATACTACATGCGGGATGTACACATTCTGCTGACACATTCACATGCAGCCATTTACATATCTGTACCTGCGGTGGGTTGGTGACATGTGGGGTAGTTATTTGCCCGCGTGGCATTGCCTAACACAAACATCTTACCACAGTTCAGGTATGCACATTGTGTGTGGTTGTATAGCTGCACACGGATGCTAGCAGGTTTGGGTGCAGAGGTATACATGGGTGGGACTGACATGTACAATGAGGCTATTGTGTAGTACATCTGAATGCATGGGTTCTGCTTCTGGATATTACACTTCATCATACGCCATCCAGTGTATGCAACAGAGACGTTGTTGGGTGTGGGATATGTTGCTATGCACATGTTTGCCTGTGTTTGAGGTATCTTGCTTCCTTACTGTTGTTATGTCAGCACAGCTACCCGGCTATGTACTGTCACTACTGCTTGTGACCATTATGGTTGGCACCTTTTCCAATGCCCATAGTGGGGCATGTTATGTGGAAACTTCGAATTTGCAGGACTACACATACCCACGGCTAGTGCAGTTGACAGAACTTCACTTGTTTGCCATACTATGTTTATTCTGTAAGCATTTGGGTTCCTTATTTATGTTCTTATGCCATGTCTGTGTTTCATATAGTAATGTATATGTTTTATGCTACTATTACATGTATATTGCGTGAATTTTCTTGACAGGGATCGGAGGTCATTTTCCATTTTACGATTGTTGCAGGGACACATCTGTCCAATCAGGGACTGTCCATGGCACATTGGGACAGCAGGTAACCCTGGTGACCATGGCCATGTTGCTACTGGGGTTTCCACCTTTCCAGTTTCCGATCTGGGATATTTCCGGGACTCACATCTGACTTTACAGGCCGACACATACAAACGGTCACTATATAGCATAGAACTTCACTTGTTTGCCTAAATAATAAGCTTATTGTTGTGGCAATTTGCTTGCTTATTCTGTTTCTTGTGTCATTTAGGTATTTCTGTTACAGAAATAACCAATTCATGCTACCATTACATTAAATACGGGATATCATTGTGTCCTACAATCATAGCACATCAGCCATTTCTAATACGTTTTTTCGGGACACAACTGGCCATGGAGAGACTGCCCCAACCAAAGTGGGACAGGTGGTGACCTTAATCGCTGCTCCTATGTCGGTGCGGTGCGCTGACATGCGGCTGTACACCTTCTCTGAGTGTAAACACTGACGGTGCATTGCGGGACGAACGCGGTCTTATGCGTATCCTTTGCTCCTTGGACGGGTACACTTATGCCTTCGTGGCTTGTATTTGCTTCTCCGTTAATTTGGGACGGGTACTATGTTGCATACTGTACGTGCGTTTCATTCTGCACGGGACCTGGCTGCTGCCATTACTATTGTGGGCGGACCGTGGCTGTCAGCACATTAGGTTGCTCACCTCATGCCGGCTTAGACACGACTCCAGACGCATCCTACCTGGGCTCGCTCACGTACACTACGCACGTGTCTGTGATTCCGGTGCACTCTCATTAATATGTATATGGCGCTACTGCGCCGGCTATTCACTGCACCGCCGGCGCAGGCCTTACGCCGGCCTTGCGCCGAGCTTCATGAATCCCGGGGACTATCTTCCTATAAATACTGCACTTATATGCATACTAGTAACAAAAATGGCACGCATGTTTAGTATTTAATAATAAGCGATATAATCCCATTTGAAACACTTGTATGTATAAATACATGCTTAAAGTAGGGATCAAAATAATAAAGATATTAATATCTACACATGAGCTATTTAGCATAATAATAAATGTACAAAAATAATCATTCAAAAGACTACATCTAAAATTTATACAGCGTGTGCTTCTAAATATCATAATATCTGTAACAGCATAAATCATTCTAAACAGATATGTGCACACGCAGAGATGTTAATAACAGCTGATATTATAAACATAAAAATATATAAGACTAAATGTGCAAAATCAGGTGAAATATGTGTACTGGATGAAAGAGGAATACAAGGTATATCAGCATCTTTCATAACAATTGGCCCCTAATAAGCCTGCAGAGCAAAATAACTGAGACAACGATGGAGACAGAAATGGAAAAATGTGAGGTATGAAAATGTTATAAATATAAAAGTAAAACCAGCCAGAAGTTAACAAAGGGTGGCAAAGGGGTGAAAAGCTTCAATGAAATTTCCTAGCTTTAAGTATAGGTTTGATGGAGACTCTGTCATTGAGGCCTGGGTACAAATCAGCCCTAAGCCTGATGATCCATTTGGCCTCTATCTGTTCCATGGTGTTAAAAATATCTCCTCTTCTATGAGATGGAACATTGTTTTGAATTACTTGAAACAAAAAGCTATGTTGGGTGGATGTATTAATTACATGCCTAGACAGAGCATTTGAAGAACATCTGACTTTGATTTTATATAAGTGTTCCCTAATTCGGTCATTAAACTTTCTGTCCATCTTCCCTACATAAAACGCAGGGCAGTGTACACAGGTTGCCAGGTACACCACATGGCAGGTCTCACAAGTGGCAGAAACTGTGAAATGAAATTCTTGTCCTGTAATAGGATGATTGAATTTATCAGTTTCTTTAATGAATTTGCAATAATTGCATTTTTGACATTTTTTAGTCATTTTATGATTACTAGTTGTATTTATGTCAAACCTATTCGGACCACATAACATTCTGTGTAAATTCAACTTATTTTTATATGTAAATTTTGGTTCTTGGCTCAATATCTCAGAAATAACTGGATCTGTTAACAAGATGTCCCAATATTTTTGATATATGCTTTCAATACTATTTACATCTTGTGTAAAATGTATCGGTATTCTGATAACTCCACTGCTAGTTTTGGTGATGCTACTATCATCCGTTTACTAGAGAAGTAGGAAAAGCCCTACCTTCTCTCAATTCACCTATGATACCTAAAGTAGCATCAACTTCTGTTACCGTGTAAGACCTGTCTATAAATTTATTCCTCAAGTCTTCTATGCCTGTTTTGAAGCATGAGTCTTCAGAAAACAGCCTAGATACCCTCATGGCTTGACTTTTGACGATGTTACCAAAGACATGCTTAGGATGCATGCTGCCGATGGAGAAAGTTATTTCTATAGCAATCCTTTCGAAAACTCCAGTGTTAAGTATACCATTTGGTAGTTGTTCAACATATACGTCTAAATAGGGTATGACATCTTTGGAATTAACCATAGAAAATCTTAAAAAAAATGGTGTCTTGATTTATTTTATCATAGAAAGACCTCAATTGTTCTTCATCACCTTTCCAAATAAGGAAGAGGTCATCTACAAACCTAGTGTAGAAAGAAACATTCTGACAAAATTCCTCCATCTGAAATAGAGAAGAAACTTCCCAGTAAGCCATTACCATTTTGGCGTAGCTATTGGCACAAGAAGTGCCCATAGCTACGCCATCCCTCTGAAGATATACTTGACCATTAAACAAGAAAATATTATTTGTTAATACAATTTCCATCAATTCCGTGATAACTTCTATCCTTCCTTCGGAGAATGTGCCATCTCTAGTAAGAATCCTACTTATGCTATTGAGTCCCTCATGATTAGGAATAACAGTAAAAAGAGGGTTGACATCAAGTGTCACAAACAATTTATGCTGGAAACCATCACTCACCGAGGTATTCTCATATAGTTTAATTAGGAATTGTTTAGTATCTTTCAGTATGTGAGTGTACTTGTCCACTATGGGTCTTAATAAGGACTCTAAATAGATGGAAATCGGCTCGGTGATCCAGCCTTTCCCTGCAACAATTGGCCTCATAGGTGGATCCAAGCCATTTTTGTGAATCTTGGGTATTCCCTGTATAATGGGTATCGTTGGATGTTCCACTACAAGGTATGTGAATAATTCTTGATTAATCTTACCCTCATTCAACATAACATTTAATCTACTAGAAACATCTGATATAATCCTATTCACTCTACTATCATTGATCTTCAAATAAAAGACAGAGTCATCCAGCATATTGCACATTTTATCAATATAAAACTCCATATCCATGATAACTACAGGACCACCTTTATCGGCTGGTCTTATCATAATGGTCCTATCATCTTTTAGGCCATTAAGTGCTTTCCTTTGTACTGGTTTCAGGTTGCCAAACCATCTCTTTTTTCTATTATTTGCATCATTTTCATATAATCCTTGCTCAACCAGTTTCGAATAAGCCTCGATAAGTGGGTGGTTGCATGGAATGTAAGTACTTGGTTTTCTAAATGGATGGGGTAAACTAGCTGTTGAAAATCAACCTTCATTTGGAGGTTTCGTATAAACATTTTCAAATCAATAATGCTATTTGTGATATCGCTTCTACTAGAGGGAATAAACGTTAGACCCTTCTCCAAGACATACTTTTCTTCTTCCGTTAAAAGCTTACTTGATATGTTCCACACTATTGATTCTTGGTCCCTTGCCAAATCTTTTTAGTGTAGGACCAGCCTGTACTGGTCCTGCTGGTCTCTTTTCTGCCTTCCCGGCTCATAGACCGTTCCTTGCCCCACCCTCTCCATTGATTGGCGATGGGGAAAGGGACTGATTCAGTACTCATACTATTGAATCTAGTTTTGGCGTCCATGCCTAGGCTAATTTTATCTACTGTTTTCAGATTTTTATTCATAATCTTATTAACATTATCGTCCTCATTTTCTATGTGCTCACATATATCTATCCTTGTATTAGCATCTTCAAATACAGATATATTGTGAACATTACCAGCGGGGGAAGAGCATGTATCATTGGTACCACCCTGGTGTATTATTGCTGTGGTAACAATGGTATTTTTCTTACCCCCTGTCTGTTTATCTATGACAATAACATTAGAACCATCAGCATTGGTATCTGGCCCATCTCTGGCCAGACCAATATTGGTATTGTCTTTCATTTCATTTTGAAGGTGTGTGTTCTTCCATCCCTTGGCTCCATTCTCCACTCTGGGCCAAGTAAAGACATGGCCTTTTTTAAAATCGTCTATGTCCCTTCTAAGTTTATCATGTTTTTGCTGTAACAGTTTTTTCTCATAAATGAAAACGCTGTCTAACATTTTGTCAATAGATGCTTCTACCACTGGTCTAGGGTACATGGTAGATAAGCTCTGCTGTTGCTTCTGTAGTTTCTCCCTCAATGATGTTTCATGAGGTAAGAAGTAATTGTTCATTAGCTCCATGTACTTCAGGCTAGTATCTAAGTTTAACTGTTGCCATGAATATAACAAATCTTTATACACAGTACCTGTGGTTGGCATCTTCAGGATCCTTAAACCCCTTGGAACGATTTTGCGAGTAATGCATGCTTCGAAGTGTTGCCTCTGCAACTGGAGGCGTTTCAGTTTAAGAAAATCTCCTTCCATTTCTTGTACTAGAGTTTCAAGCCCTCGATAATCTTCTTTGCAACTCTGTTCATCATATGTCTCAGCCAATGGACTGAAAGATAACAGTGGATTAATGTCACTTGTAACAGCATCTTCAAATCTGCTCTTAATATTAGATGTACCTGACTTGGTACTTCTAAACATATCAGGATTGTAGGGTAGTTCAACTGTTGAATTTTGACTGCTTCCCTCAGCCATGAGTGCGTGAGCAAAAAATAAGTCACGTAGTTTAAAAACAAAGAATAATGCTCACTACACTGTTCGCCTGATAATAAACAAGACTTGTAAAATACAACAAAAAAACAGGCTTAAATAGTGGGAAGTATACTTGCTGTGTTCAATTCAAGTCAGTCACAAAAGGTAACCAAATGTTCCACAAAAAGAAACGAAGCTGTAACCTACAAACCGCTTTACTTTGCGAATTCTTAATCCAATAAAAAAGAGTCAAAATCACCATAGAGTGTTCATTCGAACCTACTCATCCACTGGGCAATAGCTTGTAGAAAAAACACGCAGCCAGCATGTAAAAATAAATCCAAGCGTCCAGTAGAAACCACATTTATTAAAATAATTAAAACACAGGGCTAGCGCTTTCAACGAATCTTCATCAGGCCACTAACAAACAAACATACTAGCAGAAGATTATCGAGGACTTGAAACTCTAGTACAAGAAATGGAAGGAGATTTTCTTAAACTGAAACGCCTCCAGTTGCAGAGGCAACACTTCGAAGCATGCATTACTCGCAAAATCGTTCCAAGGGGTTTAAGGATCCTGAAGATGCCAACCACAGGTACTGTGTATAAAGATTTGTTATATTCATGGCAACAGTTAAACTTAGATATTAGCCTGAAGTACATGGAGCTAATGAACAATTACTTCTTACCTCATGAAACATCATTGAGGGAGAAACTACAGAAGCAACAGCAGAGCTTATCTACCATGTACCCTAGACCAGTGGTAGAAGCATCTATTGACAAAATGTTAGACAGCTGCTTTCATTTATGAGAAAAACTGTTACAGCAAAACGTGATAAACTTAGAAGGGACATAGACGATTTTAAAAAAGGCCATGTCTTTACTTGGCCCAGAGTGGAGAATGGAGCCAAGGGATGGAAGAACACACGCCTTCAAAATGAAATGAAAGACAATACCAATATTGGTCTGGCCAGAGATGGGCCAGATACCAATGCTGATGGTTCTAATGTTATTGTCATAGATAAACAGACAGGGGGTAAGAAAAATATCATTGTTACCACAGCAATAATACACCAGGATGGTACTAATGATACATGCTCTTCCCCCGCTGGTAATGTTCACAATATATCTGTATTTGAAGATGCCAATACAAGGATAGATATATGTGAGCATATAGAGAATGAGGACGATAATGTTAATAAGATTATGAATAAAAATCTGAAAACAGTAGATAAAATTAGCCTAGGCATGGACGCCAAAACTAGACTCAATAGTATGAGTACTGAATCAGTCCCTTTCCCCATCGCCAATCAATGGAGAGGGGGTGGGGGGGCAAGGGAACGGTCTATGAGCAGGGGAAGGCAGAAAAAGAGACCAGCAGGACCAGTACAGGCTGGTCCTACACTAAAAAAGATTTGGCAAGGGACCAAGAATCAATAGTGTGGAACATATCAAGTAAGCTTTTAACGGAAGAAGAAAAGTATGTCTTGGAGAAGGGTCTAACGTTTATTCCCTTTAGTAGAAGCGATATCACAAATAGCATTATTGATTTGAAAATGTTTATACGAAACCTCCAAATGAAGGTTGATTTTCGTAACAGCACTAGTTTACCCCATCCATTTAGAAAACCAAGTACTTACATTCCATGCAACCACCCACTTATCGAGGCTTATTCGAAACTGGTTGAGCAAGGATTATATGAAAATGATGCAAATAATAGAAAAAAGAGATGGTTTGGCAACCTGAAACCAGTACAAAGGAAAGCACTTAATGGCCTAAAAGATGATAGGACCATTATGATAAGACCAGCCGATAAAAGTGGTCCTGTAGTTATCATGGATATGGAGTTTTATATTGATAAAATGTGCAATATGCTGGATGACTCTGTCTTTTATTTGAAGATCAATGATAGTAGAGTGAATAGGATCATATCAGATGTTTCTAGTAGATTAAATGTTATGTTGAATGAGGGTAAGATTAATCAAGAATTATTCACATACCTTGTAGTGGAACATCCAACGATACCCATTATACAGGGAATACCCAAGATTCACAAAAATGGCTTGGATCCACCTATGAGGCCAATTGTTGCAGGGAAAGGCTGGATCACCGAGCCGATTTCCATCTATTTAGAGTCCTTATTAAGACCCATAGTGGACAAGTACACTCACATACTGAAAGATACTAAACAATTCCTAATTAAACTATATGAGAATACCTCTGTGAGTGATGGTTTCCAGCATAAATTGTTTGTGACACTTGATGTCAACTCTCTTTTTACTGTTATTCCTAATCATGAGGGACTCAATAGCATAAGTAGGATTCTTACTAGAGATGGCACATTCTCCGAAGGAAGGATAGAAGTTATCACGGAATTGATGGAAATTGTATTAACAAATAATATTTTCTTGTTTAATGGTCAAGTATATCTTCAGAGGGATGGCGTAGCTATGGGCACTTCTTGTGCCAATAGCTACGCCAACCTGGTAATGGCTTACTGGGAAGTTTCTTCTCTATTTCAGATGGAGGAATTTTGTCAGAATGTTTCTTTCTACACTAGGTTTGTAGATGACCTCTTCCTTATTTGGAAAGGTGATGAAGAACAATTGAGGTCTTTCTATGATAAAATAAATCAAGACACCAGTTTTTTAAGATTTTCTATGGTTAATTCCAAAGATGTCATACCCTATTTAGACATATATGTTGAACAACTACAAAATGGTATACTTAACACTGGAGTTTTTCGAAAGGATTGCTATAGAAATAACTTTCTCCATCGAAGCAGCATGCATCCTAAGCATGTCTTTGGTAACATCGTCAAAAGTCAAGCCATGAGGGTATCTAGACTGTTTTCTGAAGACTCATGCTTCAAAACAGGCATAGAAGACTTGAGGCATAAATTTAGAGACAGGTCTTACACGGTAACAGAAGTTGATGCTACTTTAGGTATCATAGGTGAATTGAGAGAAGGTAGGGCTTTTCCCTACTTCTCTAGTAAACGAGATGATAGTAGCATCACCAAAACTAGCAGTGGAGTTATCAGAATACCGATACATTTTACACAAGATGTAAATAGTATTGAAAGCATATATCGAAAATATTGGGACATCTTGTTAACAGATCCAGTTATTTCTGAGATATTGAGCCAAGAACCAAAATTTACATATAAAAATAAGTTGAATTTACACAGAATGTTATGTGGTCCGAATAGGTTTGACATAAATACAACTAGTAATCATAAAATGACTAAAAAATGTCAAAACTGCAATTATTGCAAATTCATTAAAGAAACTGATAAATTCAATCATCCTATTACAGGACAAGAATTTCATTTCACAGTTTCTGCCACTTGTGAGACCTGCCATGTGGTGTACCTGGCAACCTGTGTACACTGCCCATGCTTTATGTAGGGAAGACGGACAGAAAGTTTAAAGACCGAATTAGGGAACACTTATATAAAATCAAAGTCAGATGTTCTTCAAATGCTCTGTCTAGGCATGTAATTAATACATCCACCCAACATAGCTTTTTGTTTCAAGTAATTCAAAACAATGTTCCATCTCATAGAAGAGGAGATATTTTTAACACCACGGAACAGATAGAGGCCAAATGGATCATCAGGCTTAGGGCTGATTTGTACCCAGGCCTCAATGACAGAGTCTCCATCAAACCTATACTTAAAGCTAGGAAATTTCATTGAAGCTTTTTACCCCTTTGCCACCCTTATTAACTTCTGGCTGGTTTTACTTTTATATTTATAACATTTTCATATCTCACATTTTTCCATTTCTGTTTCCATCGTTGTCTCTGTATTTTGCTCTGCAGGCTTATTAGGGGCCAATTGTTATGAAAGATGCTGATATACCATGTGTTCCTCTTTCATCAAGCACACATATTTCACCTGATTTTGCACATTTAGTTTTATATATTTTTATGTTTATAATATCAGCTGTTATTAACATCTTTGCGTGTGCACATATCTGTTTAGAATGATTTATGCTGTTACAGATATTATGATATTTAGAAGCACACGCTGTACAAATTTTAGATGTAGTCTTTTGAATGATTATTTTTGTACATTTATAATTATGCTAAATAGCTCATGTGTAGATATTAATATCTTTATTATTTTGATCCCTATTTTAAGCATGTATTTATACATACAAGTGTTTCAAATGGGATTATATCGCTTATTATTAAATACTAAACATGCGTGCCATTTTTGTTACTAGTATGCATATAAGTGCAGTATTTATAGGAAGATAGTATGTAATTTTGAAACACTTTATTTGCTGCATACTGTCTATGAGATGGTTACATAGATATTTAAAATATTTTAAAACATTTTGAATGTTACATGCAGCAGCAGTTAAAGTAGGGTGAAATGTTATTTTAGAACATTTCTATTGTACACTGTTTACAAAATGTCTGCATACATATTTTAAATATTTTAAATAATTTAAAACATTTTATAAGATTTCATATTTAGTAGGATGTGTCATTAGAGTTGTTTGTAGCGTTTTACTACAAAAGTGATGTCAGTTTAAATATTTTATGTATAACAGGATGTGACATCAGAGTTGACTTCAGTATGTCCAAACAGGATGTGACATCAGTAGTTGACTCTAGCATTTTGCTATAAAAGGGATGCTAGTATGTTTGTTTGTTAGTGGCCTGATGAAGATTCGTTGAAAGCGCTAGCCCTGTGTTTTAATTATTTTAATAAACGTGGTTTCTACTGGACGCTTGGATTTATTTTTACATGCTGGCTGCGTGTTTTTTCTACAAGCTATTGCCCAGTGGATGAGTAGGTTCGAATGAACACTCTATGGTGATTTTGACTCTTTTTTATTGGATTAAGAATTCGCAAAGTAAAGCGGTTTGTAGGTTACAGCTTCGTTTCTTTTTGTGGAACATTTGGTTACCTTTTGTGACTGACTTGAATTGAACACAGCAAGTATACTTCCCACTATTTAAGCCTGTTTTTTTGTTGTATTTTACAAGTCTTGTTTATTATCAGGCGAACAGAGTGTAGTGAGCATTATTCTTTGTTTTTATATTAAAAATAGTGACCATTCTTGCTCAATTTTTACATATCTTTACTCCCTCTTGTATAGCTTTAATAAAGCAATTTTAAGTCATCTCTTGTATAGCTTTACAGTTTAACAGGTTGTAAATACAATTTAATACTAAACAATACAATAATAACTAGAATGATAGCTATTAGCAACTTGTAAAATATCTTATTCTGTCAGTTTTAATCTGTTTACCAATATTTGTAATTCACTAATACCTGTGTTTCCCTCCCCCCGAAAGAGTATTGTCAAGAAGGAATGAGATATTTCTTCCTGTAGCTTTATTTTATACCCTTTTGCAATGCTGCTCACACAGTCAG
Source organism: Protopterus annectens (assembly GCF_019279795.1). Classification (NCBI taxonomy): domain Eukaryota; kingdom Metazoa; phylum Chordata; order Ceratodontiformes; family Protopteridae; genus Protopterus; species Protopterus annectens. The sequence goes on along the minus strand of NC_056727.1, from coordinate 6,868,892 downwards.
TGTAAAACTAATAAAGTACCTCTCCCCCTGTGGTATTGCACTATTGTTTATTTGCTTTATAATGTATGTCAGCCCAACACTTTGGTTATATATGTGCTTTATTAGGTTATTAAACTATAGACCTTTGTCTGATTTGATCATCTTTTCTGTTGCCTTTGCTGTCTACTTCTAATAGTAGTTATGTGTACCCTCCTATATACTTTATTTGAACTGTATGTGTACTATAACCCATCTGTTGGCTATACTTAATGTAACTGAGTTTTTTTACTTTTATCAGTGACATATATGTACAGTTGTGATATTTTATTATAATTATCAAATAATGTTGCATGTGAACATTTTAACAATTATGTTTTAATAACAATAAGTTTTTAGAAAAAAATCAAGCTACTTGTTTGGCAATCAGTCTTGTTTCTTATCTTATCTTTTCAACATTTCCTGTCCAGTCTAGTAAGGTCTGAGCTCACTTTTCAGTTAACCCTTTTAGCATTTTTCCTTTAATCATCTGTTAGTAAAATGCAGTTATAAAACACTTTGTATTATATTTGTGATTTGTATAACTATGCAAACTAAACATTTTACAATTAGCTTACATATTTTTTAACTTTTGATTTCAGTATTTATTTATTTATTTATTTAACTGCTCTGACATTCATTTTACAAAGACTGCTTGACTAATTCCATCTGTGATTTTTTTTATTTTTAAAATTCAGAACTTTAACTGTTTGGTGTGGTATTACTATACAATTATAAAACAAATGTAAAAAATAAATAGATATTAGCTTAACAAACACATCTTTATATTTACTTTATATTTGCTGTTGTCTGCATGTTATTCTTGTGCATTGTATAAAAAGAAAATACATGCATATCAGTCTTGTCACTTTAAATCTTTATACATGCATGTCAGTGTTGTGACTTTAAATCTTTACTCTTATTAATTATTTTTATTTAATTTTTATACATTAGAATGGTTTTGTTTACCTTTTGACTATGCTATGAGAATGACAGTCATATGCTCTAATCTACTGTAGTACTGATAAACATCTTGCTTTAATTGAATGGAAGTTTTAAACATTTGAGAATGATTTGTATTTTACCATCCTACCATGTATGCTTAACCATTTTCAAAACACAAACATATTATAAAATATATCTATTTTGTATAGATCAGTTGTAGTTTCCTGCTCTTTCCCAATGTATGTAAGAAGTCAGTCTCTGTCAGTTCAGCTACTCTATTTTCTTCATCTTGCAACTGCTGTTTAAGAGTTTCCTCATGGTCTGCCTGATATTTCTCAGAAACCTGTTCTGTTGAATCTGAAACTCCTATGCACTTTTGGAAAAATGTTTGTATAACTTGTCTAAACTTCTTGAACTCGTGTCTGTCTCTTAGAAGTGTATCACATTCTTTTGTAACAAAATGTACTAGAGGTCCTGCCACTGTCAGTAACTGATTTAACTCACATGTGGTGACAGAACATAACTGTTTAACATCTGAATCACACAATAAACATTTGTCATACCCCACATGTTTTTTTTGAGATACCAGTCAAATATTGTAATACATTTGCATAATGCCTTACTATCAACCTGCCCTACTAAGGTTTTACATTTACTAATGTGCTGTGTATACCTACATTGCAATTTTTTACATTTGCTTGAATTATGTATGAAAATATCCATATTGTCTAATAACATCCAAACTGTCTAATATCCAAACTGTCGAATAGCATCCATACTAAAAAATGTGACGTAAAAAAAAGTCTTACCAGTTAGCAAGAAAACAGGTGATCAGGCTGTTGTTGTTGATTGTTGGAAATTTTTCAAAGTCACTTGAGAAGCTGGTGAAGCACAACAGGCAGCAGACTGCTGTGAAAGTAGATGTCCACCTTTTCTTGGAGAATTTATGGCACTGCAACTTGAACTTTAGTCTCACTCCAGATGTAGATGTCTAAAAAAACTTTACTGCTGCAAGCTGCATAAACTGGAATACTTCTGTTTAGGATTTACACATACGTACAAATGTTAGTTACTGCAATTTGACTGAAGTGACCCTCTGCAGGGCTTACCATCACTCTCTCTGTGTTCGAATGCAGATTTTAGGTTCAAATGCAGGCTAGCTTGCCATTGAAAAATTAATTTTAAGGTGCTAAAGCACAGTGTTGTTACTCTGATGCCTACTGTGATGGATTTGAAGTCTTCTTAAGACACTCAGTCTTGCTGGCTGGATTCTGCTGAAATCAAAGTCTGGTTATAGTTGCATTCACAGTCTGTTGCATACAGAAACTTGCAGAATATACACTGATGAGAGAATATACTTTGCAGCACCTGTCTTTAAGAGCAGTAACCAATAACTTTTTATAATAAACCACACGTACTTATAGTGGCATTTTATTTAACAGATAAATACCTTAGTATTGCTTGCTGTCTATAAATTATAATACACAGGATTAAATAGTGATGTTTTATTTAACAGATGAATACCTTACTTTTGTCTTCAAAGTAAAACCAAAAAGGTTATATAATATAAGTGCTACCATTTCCAATTTGTTCAACGTCAGAAAAGTTTGGTAAATTTTGGCAATGAACAATAAAGTCTTGCACTTCCTGATAGTCTGACTGATTGTACAACCTCCACTTCCATTTTGAACAACTGAGCAAGGCACTTCAGCAACCTCAAAACTTGTAGGTTTCTTCTGAAAGTGGCATTGGTTTCTAGTGTGTCCTACATTGTTAATAAAAGTGAAATAAACTAACTAATGCATCATTACAACTTCATTATGTGATAGTTATTCATGTTTTTATCACTTGGAGATTGTTACTTTACTTAGCACTCTACTTTTAGGTCCTAACAAAAACTTGTTTCAGTGCTTTACCTGTTACTTCAGCATTTCACATCATATTGATTCATCTCAGTCTAGATAATACAGACTTAAACAAACTACCAGTTAAACATAAGTGTGCATAGAAGTGCCTAAGTTCTTAATACTTGCAGCTTAGTAGCATCTCTCTAATCATGAAGTGTGTGGATCCTTGGCTTATGAAAAAAGTCTCAGATACCAGATAATTTTCATAGCCTTCAAATTTAACATAAATTTAAATGTATGCATGTACTCCTTGTTATAGGTTCTATTTAATTTTCCAGTACTCCTTGTTATAGGTTCCATTTAATTTTCCAGCTTTGGGCTTTCATAATCAACCACCAATCTTCCTCAAGTGTTTACTAATAAATTATAGTGGTTAAAGTAATAACCTTAAATAAACTAGGTCTTTCAGACATGGAAATTATTGTGACAACATCCACCTGAATACTACATGACTCTGTACTAAAATTAGTTTGAGGATCTTGGATCCCCACCAAATAAACACAGATGCTTCATGTTAAAGGTTAAGATGAAGACAAAAATCAACTATAAACATCATGGTGGTACTGATTATTTAAGATGGGTCTATATCATAACATCAAAAGGAATGAATCTCGAACGGCTTAAATATTGAAACTGCAGTCCATCAACATTGCTATTGTGGGGGGGATGTGCCCCCCCACACCCCCCACTAATTATATATACAAACTCTGAGATTGCACTACAGTGAGGAAAGGGCAAAATTCCCGATCTTCACTGTACTGCAATCTCACAAAAAACAAATCGATGAAAGGCAATTTCGATATTTAAGCCGTTCTAGATTTGTTCCTTTCGAAGTTATGATATAGACCCATTTAAGACAGCTCTAATAATTTTCTGGTAGAGTAAGAGTCATCTAGTTCACTTTAGGATTAAACAAAATGACAAATATCCTGTAATAAATTATTTTCATGAAGTTCTGCCACAAATAGGAGGGAAAAAGATCTCACAAGCCATTTCTGTAGTCAGTTATCTAATTTTACTCTTTGATTGTTATCAGATTTCAACACAGCAATTCTTCCCAAGGGATTATACCACTTTAGTCATGTTTTGCTTTTTCATCAGCCTTTATTGCATACATTTATAATGCAAGTAAATTGAAATGATATAATCACAAGTGAATAGGTCAATCTATAACTCTCTTTCAAGAAAACAATGCTATTTTTTTTCCAAACAGCATGGAGTTTATTCCTGGTTGTTAATACATTCTTATCTGCATTATTTATGATTTCAAAAGCATTTTATAGAGTCATAGTTATTATCTGTGGATTTTCTTAAGTGTCTCTAAAGACAATGGCAGCATCATTCCACTCATGCTTATATTAATACTCTCCTGTGATCAAAACTGAAGCATCATGATAAAACAAACATGAAGCACAACTGCTATATGCATGACGCAATATTCGTATTAATGTATTTATTGTTTTATTCTACATATTTAGTAACCATGTAGTATCAGTGGGCAAAACATAGACCTTCTTATAATGGAGATATCTATGTGTGTTTGTGTAAATGTATGTGTGTGTGTGTGTGTGTGTGTGTGTGCGTGTGTGTGCGTGTGTGTGTGTGTGTGTGTGTGTGTGTGTGTGTGTGTGTGTGTGTGTGTGTGTGTGTGTGTGTGCGCGTGCGTGTGTGTGTTGGAGAGAGAGAAAGAGACAGAGACAAAAATACTCAAATAATGATATGACAAACGCAATTTAAAGAAGTAGGAAAAAAATAAATATATTGAAACATAAATAGGGTAGAGCTATGATAAAGTTTTAAACAGTTAAAATTCCATATTTTCAGTTAATTTACTTAAAGAAATAAGAAATAGAAAGAGCATATACAGCATAATAGTTGCCAAAATAATATAAGTTGTGCTAATTGGCCTTCCTTGTTGAAATTTTGAGGGAAATATCCAATAAAGAAACAGTCTGTGTTCTAACAATGATAAGCCAGCATGTCTATAATTTGCAAATAGCATTTCTAGTCCATCTACTGTATACAAGGCATGTGAAGGATTAGAAGTGAGAACTGTTCTGAGTTACATAGCAGTCACATTAAAATATTCTAAACCACTGCAAATGATGACATCATATCACATCATAATACTGCTAACATTCCCCATAATAGCACAGACCTTCATATCATAAACATGAATATTAGGAGGATCTTAAATAAAATTCATAAATTTCAAGCAACCCTCTCCCTATACTCTCCAGATATAACTAGTCTAACAGAAACCAGGCTAAAACCCCACATAAATGATAGTGAAATCTTAACCCATGGATACAATAGCCTCAGACTCGATAGAACACACAAACATGGGGGTGGCATTGCCATAATATGCAAAAATGCACTCCAAATGGAGTATATTGAAAATACCCCCCCAGACCTCATGAATTCTGAAATCTTAATCTCTCACCTCCAACTAAACGCTAACAAACATATTATTATTATAGATATCTATGTTCCCCTAGGAAATAACCCTTCTATTATTGAAAACCTTCTCTGCTGGTCTTCCTTCAACTTTAATAAAGAAACCATAATAATGTGGGATTTCAATACAGGTTGGTCCACCTGCACATCAGACAACCCCTCTAACTTTGTTAACATTTATGGCTACATTCAAATAATTCAATCCCCAACCAGAATCAATAAACATAGCAACAATCAATCAATCTTAGACTGGAATCTAACAAACAGGTTCTCCCTCTGTCTTCAAACTGGCTGCTTCCCAGACAGCCCAAGTGATCATCTACCCACCTACCAATTAGGAATTGTACATGCCCTCCAAAGAGCATCGTATATAAACAAAGTCTTAAACAAAATAAACTTTTCCCCCAAAATCTTTAAATCCATACTAAAACAATGTGACTGGACCCACTAAAACATCTACACTTATATTCTGCTATGCAATACTTCAATAATAAGTTTATCGATATTTTAAATAGCCTAGCACCCCTTAGGAAAATATATGTTAAATCAAAACATGTGCCAATGCTTGCCAAGAGCACCATACAGCTCTTCAAGCAGAGATATAGAGCCTGGTCACAATATCAAGACCTTTTGACAACTAAGAAGCCCAGCAAAAAAAAAAAAAAAAAAAACAAATCAAGCTCAATAAAAAGGTATACTATACAAAAATCCAACCAAAACACAAAAACAATCCAAAAAATTTTGGACAGCCATTAAGCTACTCCTTAAACCTGGACAGTCTGCAACTACAGCTCCCACCACCACAAATACTACAGATAGCATTGCCTCCCAGTTTAACTAATACTTCATCAACTCCATTCTATACCTAGTAGGAAGCGACAGTAATACTCCTCTAGTCTATTTATTCCTACAGGCTCAGAAGCAAACCTCATTTCTTTCTCAATCAAACCAGTACAAACCAGTTCCATTAAAAAACTTCTGGACAAGCTTAAGCCCACATCTCTCATTGCTGACCCAACTCCCAAATGAATGATTCCATATCTTACCCTTCTCTCTCTCCTAATCAACTCTTCCATTTCTGAACAATACATCCCCAAGCTGTGGAAAACTTCCTATATTATTCCCCTATACAGTAGTGGGATCTCAACTGATTTCTCAAACTACAGACCAATTGTTATACTTCCACTGCAGCAAAGATTCTTGAAAAATGCATACACAGGCAACTCCTCAACTATTTACTAAACAATGTCCTTCCATCCAGTTCCCAGCATACATACATACATACATACATACATACATACAAATATTTCAAGCATGGGCATTAATGCCCTTCTAGCTTGCCAATATACACTAAAACACTTCTTTGCATAATAAGAGTCCAGGCTGTTCTTAAAAATATCTAAACTAGTTCTTGCTTTAATGGAAGTCTGTTTTATGCATCAGCTACTCTGTCAGAGAACCAATTAGGACACTTCTCATTCCTAAAGAATCTTCTACATAGGTTGTCTGATGATTCTCTAGTACTTTTTGATAACCCCAGACATTCCCAGAGGTAGCTGCCTCTAAATGCCCTATATACCTGAATAAGATCTTCTCTTAGATATCTGTAAGAGACACTGTACAAGTTCAGATATTTTAGTCTTTCATAACACCTTAAATTTTCGCATCAATGGATGCCCTTTGTATATTTCCACTGTACTCTTTCCAGTTTACTCATGCTTGTTTTCTTATAAGGTTTCCATATTGTTATTCCATACTCAAGTTTGGGTCTAATGTAACTAACAAACAATGACTTCATTATTTTTGATTTCCTAGACTTTATAAATCTTTTTATACAGCCTAGAGTTCTATAACTATCATTAACCAAAATTGGTTGATGTAGGTTCATAGGTTCATAGGTTGGTACTAGGCTATCGGCCCTAGGGCCTATACAAGCCTAGCCATAACAATTCCCTGCATATTTCTTCCCACAATATTTACTTCCCTGGACCCCTGTCTACAGGGTAACTGAAGTGATCCCTGGGGTGAAGTTCCTATCTCCCATCCAATCGTCAGGGTTTTTTTTGAAGAGGGCCAATGAGGCGCTCTGCTTGACATGTATGGGCAGTCCATTCCAGAGTAAGGGGAGTCTCTGGGTCAGGAACCTATCCCTCTAACATGTTTTGTTCATTGTGATGACAAGGTTTAGATCCCTGGAGCATGTGGCTCTGAAGGATTTCTTTAAGTGGAGCATGACCAACAGCTCAGGGTTTGACACGGCCTTGTATGTTAAGCAGAGATTGCTTTTGAGTAGATGATATGCCACAGTCTAGCTGGAGTTTTTTTAGATGGTCAGCATAGGGCATCTGCTTTAGGGCTGTGATTCTTTTAGTGAGGTATTTCTGCGGCCTTTCCAGCTGTTGCAGATGTCTTGTGAGGTATATACCAAATGGGACATTGTATTCTATAAAGGGTCTAATGAGGGATGAGTATAGTGGGACAATGATCTCCTTTCTTCTGGATGAAAAGCCCTTAGTGATGAGGTGTGGCACATAGAAGAATTTCCTGACTGTTTTGGCGATGTGGCTATCGAAGATGAGACCACTGTCCACCTGTGTCCCTAAGTCTCTCATCACACTTTCGGTGTTTAGTGTACTGCCACCTATGTGGTAATTCATGGGTACATGATTTTTCCCAAAGGGGATAACTTTTCATTTCTTGGCATTAAGCTTGAGCCCATGGCTCTGGCACAAACACCTGTTTCTGTAAGGCCCTTTTGTGGAATATCCACATCATTTGGGGATTCAGTAATGGCTCCCAGTTTGCAGTCATCTGCGAACTTTGTTAGCCAGAGTCCCTTAGTGTCAGCCTGTACTTCAGAGAAGTAGATGCCAAACAAGAGCGGTCCCAGGACTGAACCCTAAGGTACTCCACTTGTCAATTGTCTGGAGCTGGATTTGGAGTCTGCTACTTTTACAGTCTGATTCTGTCAGTAAGCCAGTTGGCAACCAATCGAGTGATGTAGGGATTTATGTCCAGCTTAGTACATTTATCTATGATTCCAGAGTGGGGGATGGTGTCAAAGGCCTTGGTGAGGTCCAGATAGGCTGTGTGGACCACCTTACCCTTGTTCACAGCTCTGGAGACTGATTTGAAGAAGTCAATCAGGTTCAGGAGACAAGATCGGCCCTTCCCAAACCCAAACTGGGTGGGGTCCAGTGTTTGAAGGTTGCGAATGTCTTTGTTTATAAGTTCCATGATAATGCATTCCATGCCCTTGCAGATCAGGCTCATCAGACTGATGGGACAGTAGTTTCCGGGATCCAAGGTGGAATAACTGTAGCTGTGTGCCACTCAGTGGGCACAAAGCCTGAGGTGAGGCTATGATTAGACATGACACTTGGGTGAGGTGCCAGTTCATTTTGTAGTTCATGTAGTACACAGCCCGGGATGTCATCTGGTCCCATGGATGCTGTATTCTTAGCTTTGGAGAGTACGGTTTCTACCTGTGTGGCCGTGATTACTGGAATTTGGCAATCTTTTGGTATTGAGATGGGCCTTTAGGGGGTGAGAGGGGGATGAAGTTGGCACTAAATCGATCTGCCAGGATATTGGCAATATCCTTGGGATCAGTATATTTAATGTCATTCTGTTGTAGCTCGGAGCAGATCTGAGCATTGCCATTTGGATTCTTGACACAACTATAGAATGCCTTGTGGTTGTCTTTGGAACCATTGGCAATTTTATTTTCGCAACTAGCTTTGGAGGATTTTACGAGGGATCTCAGCTTCTTACTGAGGCTGGTAAGGGAGTTTTTTGCATCCTGGGATATTCCTCTTTTCTGCAACAGTTTCTTCTATCTGTTCTATAGTTTGTTTATGGCAGGGAAACACCAGATCGGCATCCTTTTTTTGGACAAGAGCATCTTGGTTCTATTTGGGATGGCACGATTCATGTATGAGTGGATGTGCTTGTACAGTGCTTTAGAGTAGGATTCAGCAGTCGTACTTTCAGCTCCCATGTGCATGGTTGCCATGAAGTTTGTCACTTTTCACTTGGGTAGCATGAAGTTGGCTTTGGAGAAATTTTTTACAGAGGTTTCCTTACTGGGGGGTGGGGGTGGGATGTGGATGTCAAGGGTGATTTGCTTATAGTCAGACCTGACCAATGAGGGGGTGAACACTGGTGTGGAGCATCTATCTCCCATGTTGGTAATGACCAGGTCTAGGATATTGGAACCACTAGTGGGACAATGGATTAGTTGATCCAGGGCGTTGGAATTTATGAATTCCAAGAACCATTGGGAGAAGGTGTTGGTACCTGAGTAGTTTTCCCAGTTAATGGCAGGGTAGTTGAAATCATCCAGTATCAGGGTGTTTGGTTGTGTCTTAATATTTTCCAGTATGTTTAGAAAGGTGTAGTGAGAATCTTGGGGCATGGTAGGGAATCTGTAGCAAGCTACAATTTGGATTGCAGTCTTACCTAGTGTTAGTTGCACCAGAAGAATTTCAGATGCATTCTGTTGGGCAATTAGCCTAGAGGTGTGAATATCCTTGGTGAATAAGGACACTCCTCCAACTTTAGTGTTTTGGACTTGGTTTGGTGACCGAAAAGTGTGGTAAGAGTTGTAGCCTGGTATTGCAGGGGTGCTCACTGGAGCCTTGAACCAGGTCTCAGTTACTGCACAGATATCAATGTTCTCCATTTTTAGGAGTGCCTCGAGAGAGTGCATTTTGAGGTTTAGACTTCTAGCACTGGGTAGCAATACCTTCAGATTTTGCATGCTTGTATCTGTTATGATGGTGGTCTTTTGAACCTTGCCTAAAAAATGCACTATAGGGGTGGCAAGAGCTTTAGCCAGTAACCTGAATCCCAGGGGTGACAGGTGCAGACCATCACTGGCAAAGCATCATAGTTTGTCGATCATGTCATCCCAGGCAGACAGATACTGGATCCCCTTTGAATGATACCAGAAGCTTAGCCAATTGTTGAAGTCAATCATTTTGTCTTTATACTGTGGTATCTTTCTGGTCGAAGGCTGGATGCTACTCAGGGCTAGGGTCATACCTGCATGGGCCACATGATCCGAGAGCTCTTCCATGTCTCTTTTCATGTAGTCCAGGGAGGTACGTCTCAAGTCATTCACTCCAACATGGACAATGACAGAGTCATATTTGTACTTGTTGTGGAGTAACTTGAGTCCATGCATTATGTGGTGGATCCTGGTACCCCAACAGGCAGCTGACTGTAATTTTCTCCTTGTTCAGCCTGGTAAGTGGGACATCAGTGTGCCTGACTATAGAGTCACCTATGACTAAAGTGTTGGGTACATTGTCTTGCCTTAGGGGCTGTTGTTGGGTGGCACACTGGTTTTGTGAGCTGTGTCTCACTTTGGTTGTGACTGGTGTTTGTTTGTGTTTCAGCTTCGGAGGTCCTTGTTGCTTGGGCAGGTTAATGTTAAGGGCCTCTGCACATGTGTGTTTAGTGTTGCTATGTGTGGGTGTTGATGGTGTGGGTTTTGAAGGGCTATGTGTTGCTTGAGGTGTAGTGCAGGTGTTAACCTTCTCCTCTTGACTGTCTAGCACAATCTTGGCTGGAGAGAGCTTTGCTTCCAGTTTGGCTATGTAAGTGCATCTCTAACAGGTTGTAGTGTTGGGTGGCAGGAGGAGAGAGTTGTCTGTGTACATGAGGCAGTTACTGCATTGCCCCAGTATGCCCAGATTCATCTGGTGGACAGGAGAAATCACTGGAAGCTGACTCTTGGACATGCCTGTTTAGGTGCCTTTTTGTAAAGTACAAGAGCTGTTTTCCCTTACCTTTGCAAGGTACTTTGCAATTATAGGCTGTTTAGTGCCTATGATTAATTTCTCCTTATTAACAAGGAGAGTTGAGTGCTTTTATTAGTTTAAGGCTTCCTAGTGCTTTCCAGCAGGTTCTAGAGCAAGTGCTAGTCACAGGGTTCAGAATTTAGTGCTACTACTGAGAAACCAGCTAGTTCTAAGGGAAAATTTGAAGAGCACACTTTCTGGCACCTGGAATACTTTAACTGTAGCCTCGCAGTGTTGCACGATGGGAAAAATGTGCAAACACACGCGTTTTTAAGCCAGAAAGTTGAAAGGGATAGAAATCAGCCCAAAAAGGCTAATAAAATTACAATTTCATAGCTGGAAACCACTCCTCTAGTGTTAGATAGGCAGTACAATGCTCACCACTCCCACTGGTAAGCAGTAGGACTTCCTTGTACAACAGCAAGGTCTGGATAGCTCTGAACACAGAAAATAAAGTCCTGAAACCAGCAAAGCTTGGGATCTGGACTATACTAGCTAGGAAAAGCGGGAAATGAGCAAACAAGATAGTTTTTTTTTTGTTTTGTTTTTTGTTAAGACAGGCTAAACAATGCAATAATACAGTAAATAAACACAGAAAAGGCTAATGCAATTGAGTATGTAGCCCTAAACAGTAAATGCAATTAAAACTCTACAACATTAGCAATTTAAAACTTTTTAAATGAAGCAAGGCAAGTGCACAACTGAAAAACGATTTAAGAGACAGTAATACAGTAGAATAAGTAGCTAGTCTACATATACAGAAAAGTCTATATATATATATATATATATATATATATATATATATATATATATATATATATATATATATACAGAAAAGCAGCTAAAATACACTAAAACAATTCAGATGCAGTGCAACCTAGAGCACTTGAGTTGTAGCAATATTAAGGCAAATACAGTTTTAATAAATGCACTAAAATATACTCTATATTTCCAAAATGTTTGAGAAGCACAGTCAGAACACAAGGAGATTCTGGAATTTTTTTTTTGTATTAGGAAAACTCATAGCTGAATCTACTCATCCATCCAGGTCCTTAAATGAGTCTACAGTTTCAATCACTGTGTGCTGTATTAAATATTCACCTTTCAGTTTATGTCTCCCAAATCTCATATGCTTAGTTTTTGATATATTTATCAGCATATTATTCTCCTGTGCTTAAATGGTCAATTTAGTCAAGTTATTTTGCAGACATGCCTTATCTGTAACATATGTAATCAGTTTACCCAATTTCAGGTTGTCTGTATATAGACTGTAGAACACCTCAGATGAAAACATTAGGTCTGAAGGGTACAAACTAAACAAGTAGGGGCCTAGGACAGAGCCCTGTTGGACACCCTCACTAAATCCTCAAATTTCACCTGTCCAGTTGCTATATGATACTTGCCATGTCCTATTTGTAAGCCATGCAGCTGTCCATCTTATCAAGAGTACATCAATAGCTAGTTGTACTAATTTATTGATCAGTGCTTTGTATATGACCCTGTTAAATGCTGAAGTTAAAGCTATATAAATTATATCACAGCACAATTTTCATTCATAGTTGTTATTATATTGTCATAGAACATCATGTTACAGGTGGTAATAGATCTATTTTCAACATATGCATGCTGATATATGGTTTCAAGAACCAACCTATCCAGTTCTGACAATAACTTATCCAGTATTACCTTCTCCATTATTTTTCCACAACATGAAAGTAGACTTAAGGGTCTATATGACTCTGGGTTTGTCCTACTCCCCTTTCCCTTAAAGACAGGTTTAATAAGTGCATGTCTCCAGTCTTGAGGAATCTCCCCTTATTTATATGACCTAGTGAATAATAGATATAATGGTACTGCAAGTTCTTGCTGAAGTATTCTCAGGTCATTGTTACTAATTCCATTGCCATGGTTTTTGGCCCAAACACAGTACCACAACCATTCTGATCAGCTTTACAAATACAATCAATCAGCTCAGAAATAATGGCCAACTCATATCATCTGTCTTTCTTGATATGTCTAAGGCTTTTGACACAGTATCCCATCAAAAACTACTACATGAACTAGTGTCCTTAAACCTCACCCAGCCTGCCCTTTCCTGGTCCCACAGTTACTTATCTGACTGCCAGCAAGCAGTTAATGGCAAAAGAAACTCTCTGCTCTATTACCTGTCTCAGTAGGTGTGCCACAAGACTCAATTATCGGTCCGCTACTTTTCACCAACTTTTCTAAGAAACTCTGTATTGCCACCCACCTAGCAACCATCATTCAATATGCAGATGACTCCTCCCTCATATGTTCTGCACCCCTCACTACCTCAACTCCTTGAAATCACACAAACATCCTTAGACATTGAAAAATTCCTCTCTGACTACCAACTTATACTAAATCTAAAAAAAAACAAATCTTATGCTCTTCTCAAATAATAAAACAAATGACCATCTACCCCCTTTATTATCTAGTCCTCTAATTATACTAAAATTGAGCCTGTTGTCTACACCAAACTACTTGGTGTCACAATTGACAACTATCTAAAATTCAACAAACACTTAATTCAAACCACCAAAAAAGATACACATTAACCTGGGGTCACTCTATAGAGTCAAGCCATATCTGACCAGTGCCATCAGGCTATCCATGGCCGAAACACACCTACTCTCAACCCTACCATACGCCTCTCCAAATTTCACTAATCTCAGAAAAGCTGACTTAAAGAAATTGGAGTCCTGTTATAATAAAATTGCCAGATTTGCAACCGACCAGCCACATAGATCTCACCATTGCTCTGCTCTTTGCCAACTAAAATGGATTGAACTAACAAATCTATTATTCCTCAACCAACTAGTTTTGACATATTCTATCACTTACCATCCTAACAATTGCCCTGCACTTATGACCTGAGTACAGCCCTACTCAAATGGCAGATCCCTGAGATCCTCTGACAAACTCCTACTAAAAGTCATTAAGTCAAGCAACAGTTTTGGGGACTCTCTGTTCTCTAGACAAATAGCCAAGTACTGGAATACCATTCCTCAGAAGTTACTAAAAACTACTAACACAACCAAATTTAAATGTCTTCTCAGAGAACACCTATCCCAACAACTGTCTCTCCTCATTCACTAACCCAGACTGAACACACATTGCTTTGTCTCCTAGTTCTCTCGACTTCCCCCATTCTTTGCTTCCTTCACTGTACTGAACAGACTATGCTTTGTCTCCTAGTTCTCTCGACTTCCTCCATTCTTCACCTCCTTTACTGCATTGAACAGACTATGCTTTGTCTCCTAGTTCTCTCGACTTCCTCCATTCTTCGCCTCCTTCACTGCACTGAACAGACTATGCTTTGTCTCCTAGTTCTCTCGACTTCCTCCATTCTTCGCCTCCTTCACTGCACTGAACAGACTATGCTTTGTCTCCTAGTTCTCTCGACTTCCTCCATTCTTCGCCTCCTTCACTGTACTGAACAGACTATGCTTTGTCTCCTAGTTCTCTCGACTTCCCCCATTCTTTGCTTCCTTCACTGCACTGAACAGACTATGCTACGTCTCCTAGTTCTCTCGACTTCCTCCATTCTTCGCCTCCTTCACTGCACTGAACAGACTATGCTTTGTCTCCTCATTCTCTCGACTTCCTCCCTTCTTCACCTCCTTCACTGTACTGAACAGACTATGCTTTGTCTCCTAGTTCTCTCGACTTCCTCCATTCTTCGCCTCCTTCACTGCACTGAACAGACTATGCTTTGTCTCCTAGTTCTCTCGACTTCCCCCATTCTTTGCTTCCTTCACTGCACTGAACAGACTATGCTTTGTCTCCTAGTTCTCTCGACTTCCTCCATTCTTCGCTTCCTTCACTGCACTGAACAGACTATGCTTTGTCTCCTCATTCTCTCGACTTCCTCCCTTCTTCGCCTCCTTCACTGCACTGAACAGACTATGCTTTGTCTCCTCGTTCTCTCGACTTCCTCCATTCTTCGCCTCCTTCACTGCACTGAACAGACTATGCTTTGTCTCCTCGTTCTCTCAACTTCCTCCATTCTTTGCCTCCTTCACTTCACTCTACTCCTTTTTCATCCTGCTTCTTCTTTCAGCTTTTCCCAGTCAGGGGTCACCACAGCGGATCATCTGTCCACTCATTATTGGCAGTGGAGTTTTACAGTGTCGAGTTGCCAGCCCGGCACCCAACCTTCCACAGAAGGCACACACACACACATGCACACGCTCACACCTAGGGCCAATTTAGAGTGTCCAATCCACCTACTGCATGTCTTTGGGATGTGGGAGGAAACTGGAGCACCCAGAGGAAACCCACGCGACCACAGGGAGGACAGGCAAACTCCGCACAGAAGGCACCCCAGCCGAGAATCGAACCGGAGAACCTCTTGCTTTGAGGTGACAACACTAACCACTCCACCACCGTGGCTGCCCTCTACTCCTTTTTCATCCAATGTACCTAAATACAATGCAAAGATAATACCAATCGACACTGGAAATATGATATGTTTACATTCATACACATTGAATATTGCACCACATTGCTGTACACTCTCTAAAAATCAAACTCTTGTGGTATTTACGTACTCTTTATTAATTTTGGACCATTTCTGATATGGTATTTTTGTACTGCTCTAATATTGTTATCTCATGTTGCTTTGTAAATATTTGATTGTATATGTTTGTTACATGTGTGGAGCTTTTCTCTCCAGGTCTTCACTGAAAATGGGCTCTTGGCCCAGTTGGATATACCTGGTAAACAAATGTAAAATAAATATATGTATGAGTAGACCTTCGCTGACAAATTCTTCTCTAGCTATGGCTACCTCCCTTTCAATACAGTACACTATCAATCAGTCACTCTCATTGTCTGAAACATACAGATATACACATTTATACGTACACATGCCCAAATACAGTACAAAGAAGTAGGAAAAAGTAATTGTGTTGACCCAACACCAAGATGGGTATATAACAAAGTTTTAAGCATATATAATTCCATATTTTCAGTTAATTTTCCCATAGAAAGACTTATATACACACATGCACAAAAACACATAACTGCATGCACAAATGCTCCTATAAAGTTGCATGTGAGCATGCACACATACACACACACACACACACACACACACACACACACACACACACACACACACACACACACACACACACACAAAACACACACACACACACACACACACACATAATAAATATGCAAAACACATACATACAAGAATAAGAATAAGCTGGAAATCGGTGTAGTGGTCAAAATATTGATCCTAAGCAGAAGAACTATGGCTGCATTTTGCTTGTTTGCAAAAGATGGTCATTACGTTATCCTGCAGTAAGTTGAGGAGTATCGACTGTTTCATTGTCATCCAGGATTGATACTTGTAGTAGTCTCGATGAGTTGCTACAAAGTAGTATTACAACCAGCTTATTGTCCATTGGTGTCTGAATAATGCAGTTGGAGCCTATAGGGATAATTTTATCGGAAAATACTTAGTAATTATTATGCAATGGTCACTTATTCATTCTGCCAAAGGAGGATTAGATAAACTAGATGACAAGCCAGTCAGGATAAGAAAATGGCCATTTGGAAGGAGAGTCAAACAGAGACATAAGAGCCAGTATTGCTTAGCTGCTTATGTCCTTAGCAGCCATCAGGAGTACTCCATAGCTCCAGCATTGACTTGTGAATCAGTTCTTTGACTGTGCAATAGTGGGACAGACTGATCTGAGGTATAATATCATGTGGTTTGAACAAAAACTGAATTGCACCAAGTATATCCCAATTATGAAGGAATATCCATGATTATCTGATGGTGAATTTGTAACTGATGCTGTAAACATTTATGTAGCAAAAGCACTGCTGTGCCATATATAATACTCTGAACAAATTATGTATTATGAAATAAAAAAACAGCTGAGGAAATGTAAAATACTTGAAGGAAACTGAATGTTAAAAGAGAGGCCTGAAATGCAAAATGGCAGAGACATTTGCCTGTTATGGAGATGGAGTTCTGTGAGCAGGAAAGAAGGTTTTTGGAGAACTTTGACTGGAAACCTTGACCAGAAAAAGCAGTGGAATATCAGCAGCACAACTGTGAATACTCAGAGAGCTCCAGGGGCCTGCATGTGGTTATACAAGGAATTATAGGTTAGCTTGATCTAACTTGGAATACCAGATTTGTAGTCTGTAAGATGTTATTTTTTTTCTCTGAGAGACTTTAGCAAATGAACTGAATGTTAACTATAAGCAAAGAACAAATATATTAAGCAACAGAATGATGATTTTTATTGGAAATAAACTCTAAATTTTATATTTTTGCTGTAAATAATTTACATTTCAATTAATAAAACAGTCTCCAGTGTTTGTTAAATACTGCATTATCTTTACTCTCCATAAAGCAGCCTTTATTAGTTACACAGTCGCCACGGTCAAGGGGCCTGTGTCTGTAAAAACAAAAATTAGAAAGGGCTGATATCTTTGCTGCCTGCCTGTGTAAAGGACTTTCCATGTTCATTTAGTAGATATCTAACCTTTCCATTTGCACTGCTTAATAAGGAGCCAGTATAAGTCTAATAGGTGTAGTCCCATCCCAGGTGCCCACAGCCCCATCTCCACTACCTGTACTTCCTCTATCGGGCCACTCTGGGACTTGAGTTTCTTTATATAAGGACAGTGAAAAAAAAGGTGCAATAGGATTGCAGGTATTTCCAAAGTCTTTAGTGGTGAAGCCATATTCCATTTGCACTTGTTTAAAAGATTTAAAACACATCCCTTTGCCCACTGAGTCAAGTAAGTGTTCTAATCTCAAATTCACTGCTGCCATCCAATTTGTCCACAATCTCCTGATATTATTTATTTGGAAGTGAGGATTGCCCCATATAGGGAGCTTCCCTTGCCAAACATTGTATAGAGCTTGTGGATGGCTTTGTTGGGCATTTGTAGTACCCAACATCTTTTCACTTGTGGCAGGGAAGAGGAGTGGTACTAAAAGAACACCTGGTGGGAGGTGCTGCCCAACAGCTTGGTGGCTGTTCTAGTCCAAAGAAGGGGTCCTGGTGTTGAATAGATAAGTAGGGTTAGCAGGCAACTGTACACATAATATGCACTATATATTTCCTGTGACTAAGCAGATCTGGTTTAGGAAGGTATGTATGGTAAGTCTCCCATACCATACAAACTGTAACTTCAGTTTCTTAGTTTTTCATAACCATTGAGAAGTGGGTGGGTTGGAAATATATCACAGCAAATATAAAATCTTAGGGAAGAATAACATTTGTAATGCTGATATCCTACCCCACCAAGAAAGCTTCAGTTTCCTGCATGAATAGACCTGTATAAAAAGGTGTTCCCAAAACAGATTCAGATTACAATTCACCATTCCTACCATATCCCGGCAGATGATTATACTAAGTATGTATGGGGGAACATACACCATTTAAAGGGGCCAGTCTATGAGCCTTCTTGGACTCTGTATGCTTCATCATTAGCTGTGAGTAATACTGTCTTATCCAAGTTCACTTTCATCCCTGAGCATTCCTAGTATTCTGCCATAAGTTCTGCTAACAATTGAATGTCACATCCGTAGTTCTCTGTATAGAGTAGGCAGTCATCTGCAAATACCTGAACTCAAGTTTCTATCCCTGCTACTTCCCAGCCAGTAAGGTTTTTATGTGGTCTTATTAACCCTGCTGAGGCTTCAATGTCCAGAAGGAAGAGATACTGAGAGAGAGTGTAACCCTGTCTTATGCCTTTTTCCAATGCAAATAGTGGGGAGACATGGTTTCCACAGTAACAAAGGATACATTTTGAAGGGTTTTAGAACTTTTAATGAAGAAAGGAGGAAAATCCACTTGCTTCATCACTCACCACAAAAAGTCTTGGTGTATGCTGTTGAAAACCGGTGAAAATCCACCATTACAGCAGTGGCTGCTTGTGCAGAGCTCTTGACCACATCCATACAAAGACTTATCGTGTGGAGGTAGCCAACACTAGATCTACCTCTTACAAAGCCAGCCTGTGCATCTGCCACTGGTTTGGACATTAGGGCTTTTAGCCTTGTCACCAGCAGTTTGGCATAGAGTTTCACCTCCATATTAATAAGACATATGGGCCTGTAGTTCTTTACTGATGACAGGTATATCCTGGTCTTGGTGTGCATTGATGCAGGATTCTCTCACTGAGACAGGCATCACTCCTTCCTTCCCAGTTTCATTAAATAAGGGAAGTAGCACTGGAAGGAATTGCTTCTATAACACCTTATATAAGCCCACTGTTAGGCCATCATGCCTCAGAACTTTCCCCTCAAGAGTATCTTGTAGGGTGCTAATAATTTCTTTTGCAGTAATATCTCTCCTTTCAGGAAACGTATAGCACACTCTTGAAATTTGGAAAACTATATTTTTTAATAAGTGAGTAGAGTCCTTGCCTTTCCTTGCTACATCAGCAGGTCTGGAGTACAGTGTTTTATAATATTCCAAGAACTCCCTGTTAATCCCTTGGGAGTCTGTTATTAGCCCACTTTTCACCTTTGTGCTAGCTGTTTTTTCTTGTAGTTGCCTTTGGTATTGAAAATATATTTCAAAAGCTTTCCTGGTTTATCTAAATGAGTCCAGGCCTGAACTGCTTTTTGCAGATAAAGTTTGGAATGCTCCTGTAAGGCTATGCTGACCTGGTACTTGGCCTCTTCGTATAAGTAAAGCATTTCTTTATTCTTAAACTTCATGGATTTCACTTTTTTGAAAGCCAAATTTACTCTCTCTTCTTTGTCTTTTATCCTCTCATCTAACCATGCCAAGAGTATGGCTTTTGCTTATGAACATAAATCCCTTAATGCCCACTTAAATAATTTCCACCAGGTAAAAATGGTAATGATCCCTAACTGGTTCCTGGATATATATATATATATATATATATATATATATATATATATATATATATATATATATTTTGCAAAAGTGCATTTATTGGAAAATTCACTTTCGCAAACCTACAGTTCACCAGACAGTGAAAAAAAAAAAACAAGTACACTAAACTGACTTATGCAGGGGGGTAAGTCCCCCCTGCACCCCCGACACACTACTACTAATATATAGTAACTACGAGATCACACTACAGTGGGGAAAAGGGAATATTCCCTTATCATCACTGTAGCAAGATCTACAACAACCTCCCCTCCCATACATCAGTTAAGGAACACCGTACCTGCACCACTGGACCAGGAATTATGTTCGGTGAACTGTAGTTTCCCAAAAGTGAAATTTCGTATAAATGCACTTTCGCAAAACTGGACTCGCGAAACTAAGTTTCGCTAAAGTGTAAATTCAATAGGTCAAAATACACCCATATATACATATATATATATATATATATATATATGTATAAAGAGAGAGAGTGAGATTATCTTCCATACATGCTTTATTATCTTTGTTCTCTAGCACCAAAGGATCTGTCCTCCATACCCTAGATCCAGGTGGATATCCAAAAATGGGACAAGGCACAAATTCCATCCTGTGTAGATTTGTTTCAGTGTAATCTGATACTAATAAGTAATCCAAGTGGCTACCTACACCACCATATGGGCTTACATATGTGTACCCTGGGTCAAACATGTGCAAGTTCTGCCAAATATCTAATAGGTACAATTTTTCCTTTGTAATATTCAACATCTTTTAACTGTAAAGTGAATCTCACTTCTTAGATTGGACCTGTATAGGATAAACTTTGCTACTACATTGAAACTATCCTCCCATCAGGACCGGAGCATGGTGGATGTTGAGTTGCTCTATAGCTGACATAATTTCCACCATAAACTGAACTTAAAATTAACTTCTTTTCTGGTGTTTGGAGTTCAGCTAGGGCCCATCTACCCTTTTTATCAGTCCCCTTGTTAAAAAGGGATCATCCCAACTGCTGGTGGACAAAAACTGCTACCTACTTTTTGTAGAGATTGATAGTCTAACAATAAGTGGGTTATCCATAATATGGCTTAGGCACTTTTTGTGTAGTCTGTGTATTTTGAGCTCCCATGCAAAAAATATTTCCACTTTAAGTTTGAAAAGCCATCTTGCAAATGTATTACCCTTTGTCTTTGACTCTAAGTCACCGGTGTTCAGTGCTATTGCCCTCACTGCAGTGATTACAATTCTTAGCTAGCTTACTGTTCTAAACATGAAGTAAGTCCAATGAGTTCAAATGCACTATATCCATATTGCTTACCACACTGCACTAGTCACCTTCAAACCCTTACTCCTCACAGAAGAACAGAAGAACAGATGACTAGAAGTGAGACACTGGAATATATCATGTTTTTGAAGGATTCCTTACCCTATTCTGCATTTCCCCCTTGTTACCTCCTTTTATGCTTGTCCCTTTACTAGAGAATGAGTGAACTGTTTTAGCAGTGGGAAGGGAGATCTAAAATTTGTAAGTCACCTACTAAATCTTGGAAGGCAGGATCTTCCAGAGGGTAGTTGCCATCACAATCTTCTTTCTCCAATATTGCAAAGTTACTCATGGTGATATGTCTAACAGCTGCCTGAACACTTCTTTATGTGTAAGTTTTTCCAGTGAGTGTGCTTCCTTCCCCAGGGCATCTATACTGTATGGGCCACACCCTGCTCTTTTAACTGTACTGCTGAAAATTTGCCTGGGGCCATAACATTCTTTGATCTATGCAGTGGGTTTCAGATCATTGCATTGTAAGTGTAGATTTTACAGAGGCCTCATTTTGCAAAGCAGAGCTTTTCTTTGATAGGTTTGTCAGGTTCTGCATTATAATGGTGCTGTACAAAACGTAATCACTTGGTTAGGTGCAATGAATACACGCGTTATGCTTTTAAATTATATCACTAGAATCAAGTTTTCTTTTTTAGCACAGAGATTTGAATTCAGCAAACAGAAGATTTGCCCAAACAGATTATGAAAAGCCCTATACCAATTTGACCTTATGGCCTGAAAGAAGGAATTTTCTCCCTTCCTTAACAATTCTCAGCAACAGTCCCTTATCTGGAATGTTTAAAAGTCAAAATATGATGTGTCTTGAAGGGTGAGTAGGAGTTTGGAGAGCTCAAGTTGCCCTGTGAGCCCACTCAATAATCGTTTCATTGTACTCCTTTGTAGAGGGCTTTTTTCCAGAAAAAAATTACATCTTGACTTTCAGCTTCTTGTTTTAAACCCAAAAGATAGAAATAGTTTCCTCTATGCCAGTTCTCAAGCTCTTCTAGCTTGTCTTTCAGGTACATTATCTTGGCCTCGTATCTATCCTTTCTGGCCTGCAAGTCTCTCAGTCCTGTGGTGTTTAGGGAGATAGTAAACTAGAAGTATTCTTGCTTGCTTGCCAGTGTTTTAATGCCAGCCATGCTTTTCACAGATATTTCTTTGACTGCTGCTGTATTGGACAGAACCAGGTTGAGAAAGGCCACACGTGTGTCCATTTTCCTTACCAGGCATGCAGCGATTATTTAAGCTCTACCAGACATGGTATGCTGCTGAACTAAAAATATTCCAGCCATATGAACTGATTCCCAGATTTGCGGTCCAAGCAGGTAACGATACTAATTTAAAGTAAAATAAAATAAGGTTATCAACACTGCTAAAGCTAGTTGAAATAATCACTCTGGGATAGAGTTGTAAAATTACCCTGCCACCATAATGCTCACTAGCTCCCTCCAGGTTTACTGTTGTAAATGATAAAGAGTAAAAATCAGTTGGAAAAGATCCAAAGAAGACCATCTGCACTTGATGGAGTAGATCCCTTGTAGCTCCTGTGCCAATGTTAAAATGGAATGTTATATGGTGACAAAAAATTAGATTCCTTATTCAATTTTCAGTTTTCGTGTGGTGATACAACCACACACTACCAGTGTGGGCATGTCGGGGTTAACTTTAGGAAGTCCAGGGAGTGAACAATTATAACCAGACTCCCTAAATAGTTTGAGCTTTAACAAGAGGGAATTTAGACCACCCAGATACAATGTTAGGTCTAGAAGGCTCCTGGTCTGCTTCTCTCTTAGCCCCCACTAATATCATACTGACAGATCACCTGGTTCCATGCAGCAGGACTGTTTATTCAAAGTTAAGTTAACATATCTATAAGGACAATGACATAAATAATTTAAATTAAATTAATTTATGAGCAAGTTAAGGTTGATCTGAGAAATTAGGTTTAATCATTCACCATGGTCTTCTACTCAGCAAAGACCTATTTGCTCGGTGAACCATGTGACCAGGTTTCCTGTGACTGTACCCAACACCGACCAGGTTCAAATTCCTTTTCTCCTGTTTCACTCTACCCATGATGACGGGGGAAGTGGCGAGATTTTTTTCTCCATTTCTTCTCTCCAGTTTTAATTATAGGTATTCAGTTAGCACCTCCATGATCCAAACATTAGGTCTGTTCTTCATTGTACAAGGGACACCTTGGCTCCCCTGTGCGCAGATTCAATAATTTTGTATCCCCACAACTAAATCAGCCAACAGCCAGCAATGTCCAACAGCCTCCTCAACCACCACTGAATTTGACGGTATGCTATTATTCAAGAATAGCTACAATTTTGTAAGCTCCTAGAATATCCCTGCATGTGGCCCCATAGAATTCAACCTGATGAATTCCCTGGTTCCATTGAGCAGGACCACCAAAACTAATTTAATACAAATATCTACAGTCACTGGATGATTTATAAAATAGAATAAAATAATGATAGTCAGTGAAGGGATAGTTATATAGTGTTAAAACAGTGTTTAATTTCAATTTTTCTCAATGTGGCCTGCTACACATCGATAACCCATTCACTTGTCAGTACCACGTGGCCAAGTTCACTGTGGCAGATTTTGCTGCTGAGCATTGATAGGTTCTTGCTTCCTCCTCCCCCATCATAAACCACCCACACTGGCAGAGGGACATAACAAGATTTAGATTCCAACCTCCTTTCTAACCATTGAGCTCCCCCCATTTCCATTTTCAAACCCAAAAACACTAGTTTAAAACTGGAGACCTGCAATACCATGGTCATTGCCCCACATCCTTTATCATCTACCCAAAGTTGTGCAAAGCAAAAGTGACTCTCAGGTCCACACTTTGGTTCCACTCTCTGCTTTTATCTGTTTTATCTTCTTAAAAAATATTTTTATATCCTTTTCATTTTTATTTTTTATTACTCACTCCCTGAACTTCATAAATTCAACCATGACATGCTCACACTGGTTGTTCATGGTTGTATCACCAAACCAAAGACTACAAGTTTGATAGGAAATCTAATTTTGGTCACCACATAACATCTCATTTTAATCCCTGTTGACTGTTAATATTCACAATCGTGCAGTATCCAGCTAGAAGTAATACACCTTCACAGCCTGGGAGTATTACCTGGCAATGCCATTTCTTATGCCAAACACAAGTTATTTTATTTCCTATAAAACTTTTTCACACTTTCTGTAGGACTGCAAATTTACACACATTAGCACAATGACTACAAGGCGTCTCCCCAATCAACCACAGTTGGGCTTCTTTGGATCCTTTCCAACTAATATTTACTCTTTATCATAGCTTTCAGAGCATATATATATATATATATATATATATATATATATATATATATATATATATATATATATATATATATATATATATATATATATATATATATATTTATATATATATACACACACACACACACACACACACACACACACACACACACACACACGTTATACTATAAGGGATATGATTCTGTTTGTGGCTTTTGTATGCATTTGGTACCAGTAATGGACACATAAAGGGCACGGTGCTGAACTTAATATCAAGAACTGGCTGAATTTTCCTTTCAAACTCCCCCCAAACAGATATGATAAAGCTTAGACAAAAGCAAATCATTATTATTTTTAACACAGGAATAATTTTATCTTCACAAAACCTCAGGAATATAAGGATATGTTCATTCTTTCTTTATTGTATTTATGGTAAATTCATTTTATGACATTTTATATCTGAGTCGAAAAAAGATTTATTTTGTATTTGGATAAAATATTAATGGTTGTATAAACCCTGTTTTACTTTCCAACACATGTGAGAGATGCATCCATATAGCCAAACTGGAGGCTAAGCTCTCTCAACTCAGTACTGGTGTAACCAGTCAGGAGGAGAAGGAAACCACACTCAGTACAATTCCAGTCTCACATAGACCTACCATGACAGCAAACCAAACACATAAACACACAAAAACATACTCGGAGGCTCTAAATAAAAATCTGCCTAAGCAGCAGAGACCTCCAAAGCAGACACCCAAGCAACCGCTACCACAAAACAAAACATGTGCAACACATAGCTCACAAAGCCAGTGTGCCGAACAGTCACAGCCCTTAAGGCTAAACAACACACCTGATACACTTGTAATAGGTGACTCTGTCATCAGGCACACTGAAGTCCCGCTCACCAGGCTGAACAAGGAGAAGGTCACGGTGAGCTGCCTGTCAGGCGCTAGGATCCGCCACATAACACAAGCACTCAGGTCACTCCAAGGCAAGTACAAATATGACTCAGTCATTGTCCATGCTGGTGTGAATGACCTGAGACGTACCTCCCTGGACTACATGAAAAGAGACATAGAGGAGCTCTCTGAGCATGTGGCCCAGGCCGGTATGACCCTGACCTTGAGTAGCATCTTACCCTCACCAAGAATGATGCCACAATATGAAGACAAGATGATCAATTTCAACAATTGGCTTAAGTATTGGTGTCATTCAAAGGGGATCCAATGCCTGTCAGCCTGGGATGACATGCTCGACAAGCCACGATGCTTCGCTAGGGATGGCTTGCACCTGTCACCCCTGGGCTTTCGGATATTGGCAAAGGCTCTTGCTACCCCCATAGTGCCTTTTTTAGGCAAGGCTAAAAGACAAACCCACCTCCATAGGTATCACAAGGGATAAGAAACTAAGAGTAATGCTACTCAACGCCAGAAGTCTAAACCTCAAGATAAACGCACTCAAAACTCTCCTTAGCATGGAGAACATCAATATCTGTGCAGTAACAGAAACCTGGTTCAAGGCTCCCGAGAGCACCCCAGCACTACCAGGTTATACCTCATACCATGCTTTTCGGCCCCAAAACTTGGACCGACCCACAAAAGGAGGGGGAGTATAAATATTCGTCAAAGATGCCGACACCTCCAGGTTGGTGGCACAGCATGAAGCATCAGAGACTATCCATGTGCAACTAACAGTGGGTAAAACTGCCTCCCAGTTTATAGCCTGCTACAGACCACCCTCCCTAACCCAGGAACCCCACTCGGCCTTCCTGAGAACACTGGAAAATATGAAGGTCTCTCCAAACACCATTATATTGGGCGACTTCAACTACCCAAACATAGACTGGGAGCATTACTCTAGCTCCAACACCCTAGCCCAAAGGTTCCTAGAATTTATAAACTCAAATGCTATGGAACAATTTGTTACCACTACCACAAGAGGGGAAAACATACTGGACCTGATCATCACCAACATGGGGACTCTATGCTCCAGACCAGAAGTGTATCCCTCACTGGTAAGATCAGACCATAAACTAATCTCACTGGATATTCACATCCCGACACCACCCCCTGCCCAGAAAACCACAGTGAAAAACTTCTCTAAAGCAAATTTCACACTCCTCAAAACCAAGGTGGAATCATTCAAAGTTCCCAGGCCTGTGGAAAATACGGCCCAGACCACAGAATCCTTTATAAACGCATTCTATGAACACCTTCAGGAATGCATGGATCATGCGATCCCAAATAAAACCAAGACCCAATCCTCCAAAGGCAGACGTCCTGTCTGCTGGACCCCAGCCATAAACAAACTATACAATAGAAGGAGGAAGCTACTAAATGATAGAGCAAAATTCCAAAAAGGAAAGGCATCTCTGATCAGTATTAGCAAAAAACTACGGGCACTCATAAAATCGTCTAAGGCCAGCTTCGAGAGAAAAATTGCACAGGACACTAAGGATAATCACAAGGCTTTCTTTAGTTATGTTAGGAACCTGGGTGGTAATTCCCAGATATGCTCAGAATTAGTCCAAAATGACAAAAAATACACCGAACCCACAGACATTGCCAACATCCGAGCTGACAGGTTCAGCACAAACTTCTCCCACCAAAAGGGCAAATATCTATCCCAGCAGAGTGCTGCCCCCCTGACATCTCGGATGCTCAGGTAAGAGCCGCCCTCTCCAAAGCAAAAAACACAGCATCAATGGGACCAGACGGTGTCCCGGGCTGCGTCCTACATGAACTCCAAGAAGAGCTAAACCCAAACATAAAACTACTGTTCAGTCTCAGCCTTACTACAGGATATGTACCCAAAGAGTGGCGTACAGCAACTGTGGTCCCTCTCCACAAAGGTGGTGCCTCAACGGATCCTGGAAACTATCGCCCCATAAGCCTGACTAGCTTGGTCTGCAAAGCTATATAAAGGATCATCATGGACCTCATAAATAAAGATATTGGGGAACTACAGACACTGGATCCTACCCAGTTCGGCTTTGTTAAGGGCAGATCCTGCCTCTTAAACCTGGTTGATTTCTTTGAAACAGTCACCAAGGCCATTGACGAGGGGAAGGTGGTCCACACAGCCTACCTGGACCTCGCAAAAGCCTTCGATACAATACCCCACTCGGGCATTATAGATAAGCTCACCAGCTTAAATATACACCCCTATGTCACTAGATGGGTTGCAAACTGGCTCAAGGACAGAACCCACATGGTTTGAATTGCTGGAGCCATGTCAGACTCCAAACCAGTTACAAGTGGCATCCCACAAGGCTCAGTTCTGGGACCTCTCTTGTTCAGTATATATTTCTCGGAGGTACAGGCCAACACGGAAGGACTGTGGCTGACCAAGTTCACAGATGACTGCAAACTGGGTGCCATAATCGACTCTCCAGCCGACACAAGCATCCTCCAAAACGGCCTCATAGAAACAGGCAACTGGCGCCAGAGCCATGGCCTCAAGCTAAACGCCAAAAAGTGTATAGTCATCCCCTTTGGCAAAAACAAAGTGCCCACAAATTACCACATAGGTGGTAATCCATTAAGTATAGAAGAAGTAATTAGGGACCTGGGGACCCAAGTTGATAGCAATCTCTCATTTGACAACCACGTGGCCAAAGTGGTTAGAAAAACATTTTATATAGCCCACCTAATCATGAAGGGATTCACATCTAGATCAGGGGAGGTCATCATGCCTCTTTACTCATCCTTCATCAGGCCCATAATTGAGTACAATGCCCCTTTTGGGATATACCTTACCAGACACCTGCAGCAACTGGAAAGACCCCAAAAGTACCTCACCAAGAGGATCAAAGGGCTCAAACAGATGCCATATGCTGCCCAGTTAAAGAAACTCCAGCTCTACTTAGTGGCATACCGCCTGTTCAGAGGCGATCTGTGCCTGATGTATAAAGCCATGTCCAATCCGGAATTAATGGACATGCTGCACCTCAGAAAATCCAAATCCTATCGAGCTACATGCTCGAGAGACTTGAACCTCAACACTGAAATAAATAGGACATGCTGGAGGGACAGATTTATAATCCAGAGGCTCCCTTCACTCTGGAATAAAATCCCAGTCCAGGTTAGGCAGAGTCCCTCATTGATTCAAGAGGAATCTTGATGAGTGGATGGGAGATCGTAGGTTTACCCCGGGTATCACTTCTGTGTCACTGTTCATAGGTTCATAGGTTCATAGGTTCATACTAGGCTATCTGCCCGAGGGCATTTACAAGCCTAGCCCATAGTTTTGTGGCTTACGCCACCCCTTTAGTATGGGGAACTATACCCATTATTTTGCTGTGCCTCTGTTGAGCAGTGACACTGAGGTAATCCCTGGGGTATATCTGTCTGTTAGACAGAGGCACAGTATACTAACCTCAAAAAAGGGCATAGCAAAATTAATTTAAAATGGGTGGCGAAAGCCAAACACATTCTAGCTAGAACTTTTGTGTTTACATCAGAATACATGAATAATATAATATTGTATAACAGATTTTTGGATGATCTTTTGATCATATGGAAAGGTGGTGAAGCTCTTGCCAAGGAATTTGTAGAGTACTTGAATGGCACCACCGATTATTTGAAGTTCACTTTTTCCTGGGATGCAGAGAGTATCAATTACTTAGATATTAATATTTCAAAAATGGGTAATGAAATGTCAAGTACAATTTATAGGAAGGACAACTACTCAAATTCATTATTACATTTTTCGAGTTGCCACCCCTTTCATCAACGGAAGGGGGTAATAAAAGGACAAATGGCACGTATTTCTAGGTTAGTGAGTGATGATGTGACATTTAGGTTAGAAATTTACAAATTAATTGGAATGTTATTGGAGCGAGGCTACCCTATTAGTTTATTGCGAAGAGTAAAGAAAGAAATTTATAAAAAAAGACGTAGTATTTATGTCCCCATTTTAAAGGGTGACCATGTAGTTGAGATGGAAACCCAAAGTTCTGTGGAATTGGTAAGTGAGAATAATAATTTTAAAAATCTTGAGGGTCCATGCTTTATTATTAAGTACAATGATAAATCCAAGGAATTGTGTGCAGTATTGAGGAATGTGTGGGACCATTGTTTGAATATTGATTTGAAGAAGGTGGTGGGAGATGAACCTGTGATAGTGTATAGCAGGGGACCAAATTTGAAAGGTATGTTTGAAAAGAATAGGCAGCATGGTAGGTCAAGGATGAGTAAATGTGGAAACTGTAGATGCTGTAGGTTTATAGCAGATGGCCCTTATGTGGTTATTTCAGGATATAAATACACCTTGTCCTGTCCAGGAATATGTAATTGTAACTCAAAAAATTTAGTATATGTGGCCAACTGTATATCCTGTGAGGCATTTTATGTTGGGATGACTACCCGCAGATTAAGGGACAGGATTCCTGAGCATCTCAGATCCATTAAAAATAAAGATACCCACAATGCTTTATACCTACATAGTGTCAAGTGCAATAATTTTAAGAAATTCATGTTTTTTGTTATTGATAAGGTTTCTTTGGATAGTGGAGGTGACATTAAAAATAAGGTAGCTTTAAAGGAAATGGAATGGCAATTTAGGTTAAATGCTATGTGCTACCCTGGGCTTAATGATTACATATCTATAAAACCTCTTTTGGTACATCGATCACAGGTTTTGTAGAGGTGGTAATTGTTTATACCTAGTTGAACTGCAAACATGATAATAGTTATTAATTTAAAATAACAAATACATTTACATACATATTAAAAACATTTTTTGTAAATATTTTTAGATTTCATAGGTAGACATTTGATGTTAGAATTATTATATGGATTTAAAAATGTATATATTACTGAATAAGTAGATATAAATACAATATATATGTATATATTTTATAGATATGTTTTGAATTTATTGTATGATTCATTGAATAGTGGTAATTAATTTTTTATGTAAAGGCTCTTAGGGTGAGTGCATATAGGTTTAAATGTTTTAATGTTGTAGATTGTTTAATTGATTAATTAATTGGTTAATGAATTGTTCACAGTATATAAAAGAGGGTTATTGCAACAGCAATATGACTCTGATGATGCCTTGTAAGGTGAAAGCGCTAAGTCTCTGAATAAATTTCGTTATTGTGGATTATTTTGGTGTCCTGCCTTGAATTTGTTCCTGCACTGGATACTTCAGTTCGTGGTGTGCATTTGCCGTTGGAATTATCTATTTCCTGCTTGTGCCCTTGGTTTGGGACTATTTTTTTGTGTTACATTCTAGCTAGGCTTATAAATGCCCTAGGGCAGATAGCCTAGTATGAACCTATGAATCTAAGACTGTTATGTAATAATTAGGAGGTGTGACTTACTTCCACTCCCCTATCCTGGGACACTCCCCCATGATCTGGACACAGCCCAGGATTTGCTGGAGTGGAAACACACCATCTCCAATAACAAATGAGTCACCTCCTAAGAAATGTATCAAACATGAACTGCGCTTATTTGCTCTGAAGGACATACCAGTAAAGACTTTGAATGACAAAACAACAGGTTCCTCCTAAGATTTGTCTTGCAATTGTTTCTAATCAAACAGCCACCAAGGCACCGACCACAGATGTCCTGTGGAAGTCCTTATACAGAATGGGACAAAAGTGTTAAACTGATTGATACTGATTAAATACAAGAATATTATAAGCTGTTGCTTCTTTTCATCATCAGTGTGCCATTTTACAGCATCTTTTAAGTTTCTATGATTCATATAGAGTCTGTGGTTGGAGCCCTGGTGGCTCTTTTGGTTATTTGTTGTTTTTTCACCAAGAAATACTCTCTTGTTTGTTGTTTTTTGCAATTGTTTTTACCAGTCATTCAGGCTATAAGCCTTCCCTCCACAGCTGTAGCCCAATAAGCTTTGTATGTTTAGCAGAAACATTTTTAATAAGGAAAAGTGTTTCTTTTCTTGTAGTCATTTTGAATGGATCTCCAGAGCACAACTGTAGGTGTACAACTCTATCCACTCTAGCTGGTCCAAGTTGTACTTTTCTAGCTTTTGCGCACTTGTTCATCTCTCTACTGGTCCTCCAAGAGGAGAGAATCCCCACAGAGCTCCCTACAACTCAGGATATAATCCAAATTAGTTTCTTCAAAACAAACATGTAGGTATTTATGGAGCAATCAAAATCATATTGTGGTGGAGTCCCTCAGCTATCTAGGTAACTATTGTAGGGATTTCAGAGGTACATCTCTTGATAAGCAAATATACAAACTTTAGAGGATTTAACTTGTGCCTCTGAGAGTGCCAGCAGTTCCTGAATAGTCAAGTGTAAGGAATGGAATGGTTTGTAGATTCTTGATGGTCTCACTAGTAGGAGAGGTCAAGTCATGCAGGGACAGGTAGACCTGGACTACAACTTTAAATACGATCTGCTGATGAATTAACAGCCATTTTACTACACAAAGAAGTGGCAAAATATGCTAACAATGAAATGCCCCTGCAAATAACCAGGCTGTGGAATTTGAACAAGCTGAAAGCAGTCAAATTCACAGTCAGGGAGCCTTAGGTACAGGGTAATACAGTAGCCCAGTCAGTAGAATACCAGGTCAGGAACCATTACAGGAAGCTCAGCAGGAAGAATATGGGACCTAATGCAGGTGATGTTCCTAAGATGAAAATATATCTGGCAACAGGTGCGACCCACTCCTTAAGGTTCAGTTGTCAAAAAGTGTACCCAAATTGCACGCCTTCCATAAATTCCAGCTTGTCACCACAGTATGTAAATATGCTTAGTGTTCAGTTTATTATTACGGGCTTGCAGGATTCTTTATTCCTGACTATGAGGAGATGAAGTCATTGTTCCTCTGTATTCAGCATTCATCAGACCGGTCATTGAGTTTAATGCCTCCTTTAGTATCTACCTAACCAGGAATATCCAATAATTGGAACGTCCACAGAATTTCCCAGGGCATAGGTAATATGCTCTGTGTAGACTACCTAAAGGCCCTATCCCTGTATTCTGTCTCTTACAAACTGTTATGGGCATATCTATGCCTGACTACAAGGCATTGTCAGATCCAGCTCTGATGGACCTCCTGCATACCTGCAAAACAAACAGCAACAGAATTACCTGTTCTAAAGTCTTAAACCTTGCCTGTGACATAAATAGGACCTGCTGGAGAGACAAGTATATATCCCAGAGTCCATCCCTTTTCTGGAGCAGGCTCCCCATCCATGTGAAGCAGAGTTCCTCCCTAACCCAATTCAAGTATAACTTTAACAACTGGATGGGGAAGAGAAAATTCATCCCTGGTTTGGCACCTATGTCTCTAATAAATACAGGCAGCCTACAAATGGTTCATCTCCCGGGCCTCTGCCTGTAAATGTTTCACCTCCCAATCCATTGATTATACTTATTGAGGGTAGTAAACGTGTCAGAAATTTGGGATGTGTAGCTAGACGTAAAAAAAGCCCTTGTGGCTGTTAGCCTAGTAAACACCTATGAACCTACGAAATTTACAGAATTCTAAAAGCACCAAGCACTGCAGTGCCTTTTTTGACAGATTTTTTCCAAAAATTGGTTTTGATTTTATTTATCATTTGTTGAGCAGGATACTCCCATTAGGCTAGTAGCATATTTTTAGCAAAGACCTGAGGTGGCATTTTATACTACTAGGGGAAATTTGACCCCAGCTTCAGAGAACTTCCCCTGCTCTTTTCAACAGATGCTATCAGATCTTAAACATTCACCCAAGCTGCCACTAACTCAAGCAGATGGGGCTTCAATTTAACATCTCAAGGACAGCGCACTTCGAAGTGCAGCACCCCAGTCTTAGTAATTAATCTGCCTGGTGTGGGAATAGGCCTACAAACTTCTGCACCAAAGGCAATTGTATTACATGTTGAGCCATTGACACTGACAGTGTTAAAGATATGTTACATTATATACTGTGACTTCTTTTAATCCACTAAATCGACTTCATAATATCAAAATATCAAGAATTGGGTTACAGTTATTGGACAATCGTGTATGCATATAGCACGGTGTGTAAAACTGCGCAAACATGATAAACATTGTGGCATGCTAATTACAGTATAAGCAGCAAAATTGTATGCTAATTAACCAATCCAAGATGGAGGAGCTATTCAATAAACTATAAAGCAATTGTGTACACTCAGTGTATGTTTTTGCCTCGAAATCCAAAACCTATTGGAATACAGTCATGGAAACTAACACTAGAGAGAAAGCACTTTAGGGGCTGCTGCTGCGCTTCTGCATGTGTATGTGCAACAAGTTCAACTCGGTACTTCTGCTGTTGCTGATAGACCCCTGGCACATACCTCTCAACTGTCCAGATTTTTGCCTCATATTTTTGGTCTGTTCCTCATAAAATCTGTGGTCTTCTGGCAAATCATTGAGGATTAAAGTGACTGAATAATGTTAAATAATGAAAGACATTTGAGTTTCAGACTTCATATCCTTCAGAAAATGTATAATAATGCAAAACTTCTTATTCTAGCAACTTTCTAAGTTCATAGGAGCAATATGTAAAATCTGTCCATTTTTTTGGGCCTTTGTCCCCCCATAATGTCTGGCTTTGTCCAGATTTCTTGCACTGAGACGTTGAGAAGTATGCTCGTACAAGAAGTAGAAGGGTGTTTAGACCCCATTTAATTTTTCATGGTCTGCATGAAGTGGAAATAGTAGAGCGCCACAGGGTGTATAGAAACATACTCCAGGAACTCTGCAACCTCTGTTTTCCTCATTTGAGAGCAAGGGCAAACTGAAGGGAACCAATG
This sequence comes from Protopterus annectens, assembly GCF_019279795.1. Classification (NCBI taxonomy): domain Eukaryota; kingdom Metazoa; phylum Chordata; order Ceratodontiformes; family Protopteridae; genus Protopterus; species Protopterus annectens. The sequence goes on along the minus strand of NC_056727.1, from coordinate 6,834,484 downwards.
CCTGTAAAGACCAAGGTATGTGTAACACTTAGAATTTTAGCTACAGTAACCTTAAAGAGACCAACAAGGGGGTGTCACAGGCATCAGCATCCAGGATCCTACATCAATTCCTGAATCCTATGCTACAGCATGCCAGTGACTATACATATCTTTCCTGTATCCCCAAGGACAGAGCTACAACCATGCAGAATTTCTACCCCATAGCACACTTCTCTGAAGTCGTTCGTGCCATAGAATGTATACAGATTGAGATCAGTGCACCACCCAGTGAACAGGGAAGGATCTACATAAACAGAAAGGGCTTCCTCTCCATTAACTGCAGGGTCATGCGTAATGCTAAGGGAATCATTCTGAATGTGTGTCCTGGCAACCCCGGCAGTTACCATGACTCCCATATCTGGCACAAGTCACTGTTCTAGGCTTAAAAACAAGATGTGAGCACACCAACAAAGCTGAGAAAAAGCCAAAAAAGTCCTAAAACACTTCTTTATTACAAATGGATGAGCGCTTTCGTGGGGTTACCGCTTCATCAGATCCATGTAAAAAGCAACTCAAAGTAAAACACTTATACAAGTTAAAATCACATATAATTAAAAAAAATCAAGTTCACCTTCTACTAATTAAAGCTGGCCTTAAAGGAATACTAGCATTAAGCCCTGGAACTTTATGTGCTTGCAGGGCTATAATCCATTACACTTCCAAATTCTCCAAGTAATTATTCACATTACCTCTTCTCATACCAGGTTTAACCAGTTGTAAAACTCTAAAATGGAAAACATTATGCCCTGTTTTAGCCATATGTACTGCCAATGCATTGGTAAGGACTTTGTTTCTAATATTCCCAACAAGTTCCAAAATCCTTTCCTTAAACTTACACATCGTCTTGCCCACATAAAAACTTTGGTACTCTGTGCAAGTTACAAAATAGACCAGACAATTACTATTGCATGTGGCAGACAACCTAGGGACAAATTCTCTCCTAATAATGGGGTGAATAAACACTTGTTCTCTGACTATAAAAGTACATGCTTTGCATTTACCACAAGGCATAGTACCTAGTCTTGGCAGAGAATCAGTCACTACAACCTATGCCATAGCATAGCATCCTTTTCAAATTCTTGTTATTTCTAAAATAAAACTCGGATGAGACCCAACCACTTCACTGGTGGCTTCATCCACTAGTAGTACAGACCAGTTTTTCCTAATAATATCACAAAAGTCAGAAATATTACTAGAATAGGTAAATAGCACTTTAGGATGTCCATGATTCAAGTTACTACTGCAATGCTGCCTGTTATAATTCCTGTACTTATTAGAAAAATAGGGAGCTCCTTTATCATTCCTATGCACTTGTACCTCCCTATGAACATCAGCTGTCAACCTATCAGGGTATCCTCTATCCTAAAGATCATGTAAAAAATTATCAATAGATTCACTCATACCTGCATCATCAGTGTTAAGGCGTGATAATCTTAAGGATTGTCCTTTCACATTATTTTTAAAAATATGTGAGGGGTGCATACTGGATTTATGCAATATACTATTCTTCCAGCACATCTTCTTAAAGCACCTGGTGTCAAGTCCTCCAAAGCCATTCTTATGGAACGTAATATCCAGAAAATCTATACTGGTTAATGACCAATGCAAAACAAATTTAAGGTAGCTGGTAGTCCCTTCAAGATACATGATGAATTCATTCAGTTCTTCTTCACTACCCCTCCACAACAGAGGAATATCGTCCACAAACCTGCCATGATATATTAAATGTGCATGATAGGCATTACTATTCAGTACGTATTCTTCTTCCCAGTGTGCCAACACCAAATTCACATAGGTGTTGGCACATGGTGTACCCATGGCTACCCCTTGCTTCTGCAGGAAATATCTATCATTAAAAAGAAAAACATTATGGTTCAAGATTAAATCCAACAGCGTACAAACCACAGTTATTGTATCATGACTATAATGGCCATGATGTGCCATATAAAACCTAACTGAGTCGATCCCTTCTGTATTAGGGATCACTGTACATAAGGTTTTGATATCAAGTGTGACTAACAAAATTTCCGATAAATCAAGGCCTTGTACTTTATCAAATAAAGTCGATAGACAATGTTGTGTATCCTTCAACACTAAGGGGGCCTCCTCTAGAAGAGGTTTCAGCATGTTCTCTACATACTGGGACAAGGGCTCATTGGCCCAACCACACCCAGAGACTATGGGTCACATGGGAAGTTTCACTAAAGTTTTATGTATCTTGGGTAGGCCATTAAATGTTGGTATCAGTGGATATTCAACTAGCATAAATTCATACAAGTTAAAATCTAACAGCCCGTACATAAGTAGCTCATAGAGCACATCCCTGATGGTACTTATACTTCTATCAATAACCTTTGCATCTATCACCGTGTGTGTGTCTACATCCAAAAGCATTTCATTCATAGAACTTAAAGAATCAGTTTCTATTAAGAATAAGTCCTGCGCCCCCTTTATCAGTTGGTCTGATGCTGATACTATCCAGTCTCTGTAGTTGTTCAAGGGCTTCACTCTCTGTTGCTTTTAAATTAGAGAAAGGGCTTTTAGTTTTACAAAGTGCTTCATATATCTCTAACTCACACACTCTGACAAAAGCTTCTATTGTATTAGATAAAGGGGGGGTTCAAGGAACTACATTTAGTACATGAAATATTAGTACTTACTATTGAGGCATTTGATGGACCAAATAAACCTTTTAATGCAACATTCCTAGCAAATAGCCTTAAGTCCAAAATAACATCATTAATATCAGACCTTTTGGTTGGTATGAAGCTCAAGCCTTAGTTAAGGACTGCAAGTTGCGCTTCAGTTAAGGTTATATCGGACAGGTTATAAACAAGCTGATTATGTCCCTGTGGCCTGAATGTGCACATTGATTCATTATTTCCATCTCCTTCTAACAGTTCCATGTTTTCCATTTTAGAGTTTTACAACTGGTTAAACCTGGTATGAGAAGAGGTAATGTGAATAATTACTTGGAGAATTTGGAAGTGAAATGGAGTATAGCCCTGCAACCACATAAAGTTCCAGGGCTTAATGCTAGTATTCCTTTAAGTCCAGCTTTAATTAGTAGAAGGTGAACTTGATTTTTTTTAATTATATGTGATTTTAACTTGTATAAGTGTTTTACTTTGAGTTGCTTTTTACATGGATCTGATGAAGCGGTAACCCCACAAAAGTGCTCATCCTTTTGTAATAAAGAAGTGTTTTAGGACGTTTTTTGGCTTTTTTTCAGCTTTGTTGGTGTGCTCACATCTTGTTTTTAAGCCTTGATTTTTGTTGTTTGTGAGCCACCTTTGGCAGGAGTGTGTACTGTTTATTTTATTCTGTTTCTACAAGTCACTGTTCTACCAGAGGTTTTCCAGGGGGGACATCCTGCAAGGCCATTTACTGGGGGATGCAGGGGATGCACTCGAACCATGGCTGATGATGCCCATCAGAAATACACACACCCAAAGAGGCATGCTATAATGAAGCATTTACTCAAACAAGAACTGTCATAGAGAGTGCTTTTGGGTTGTTGAAGTCAAGGTTTCACTATCTAGATATATCAAGGGTTCTCTGCAGTACAATCCCAGTACTTGTGCCAAAATTATCACTGTCTGTGTTATCCCACACAATGTTATCCTGAGAAAACAGCTTCAATAGGAACACCAAGGGAAAGGAGCATGCATTCCACTACCACTGGCAAGGTCACCACAGCCACATGCAGGTGAGGACTCAGAAGGGGAACCACCAGCTGCTGTAGATGTAGGTAGACAGATGTGCACAATATGCCCTCGCCCTGACCAAGATGCAATGGATAGCACACATGCTGACCACCTAAGGGGTACAACTTTCATCCTGTTTGCATACATACAGTAAAATTGATGCCAGGCAATGCTCACAATCTTTACTTATGCATGTAATGGCTGTGCACTGCTAGCATCAGACAGAGGCAGCTCCGCATTACAACAAGTTGTAACAGCAGGTCTATCAAGGTCAGTGCTGAACCTGGAACCAGAAAATAAATGGGTAAGAACACAAATGAACAGCAGATCCTTGTATACTGTTACTTGAAAATTTACCCAAATAGAATGTGTGTGAGTTGTCCAGCAATGCCATCAAAATGTGACAGGACTGACTTATGTTGATAGATTTCTGCCATTTACTGTGGTGGTGGTGCTGCGGTAGCATTGTCGCCTCACAGTAAAACGTTGTCCTGTTCGATTCTCAGCTAAAGCGTCTTCTGTGTGGAGACATGCGTGAATGGGCGTACCTTCATTGAAGGTTGTGCATCAGAGCTTGCAACTTGGCACGTAAAAATCTACTGCCGATCATTAGTGGATCAGAGTTCAGCTGTGGCGAACCCTAACCGGGAAAAGCCGAAAGACACAACAACAACAACATCAGCTAACATGCCTTGTGCATCTGAAATACCCGCAATGGAAAAAGAAGTCCAAAGCCTCTAATTATTTCTAAATTCTCACAACAGGAGCAATAAGCCTCATTGATGCATCAACAATTTCAAGGTAGTAATCACAACAGTAAAAAGGCTGTAAGACATCAGTAAAAATTTCAAAATGGCTTCACTGACACATATACTAAGCACTCAGTTAGCTAAATCAGAAAAAATACATACATATCCCTGAATCCAAAAGACAGAAGCAAGGTGATGGCACATTTATTATCATTTTTACAGGTTGGGGTTGGGGGGTCAGGACCAAAGCTGACACAAAAGTAGTGCATGTTTGTGAGTAAGAATGACAGGCAAGCAGAGATGCAGCTAATTATCAAATGCCACTGTGACAGAATGACCCACAAGTCTCATGAATGCCTCGTGTACCTGTAATGTGTGTGTGCGTATGAGTCTGTATGGACACTGAATGTGAAATGTGTGTGTGAGTGCATGCATGAATGCAGTCAAGCTCTGTGCTAGCTCTACATCCTCTATGTCAGACAGGGGTGAGCCATGCATAGTAGAAGTATCAGTTTATCATCATTGCCCCCAACAGCAAGAACTGGCTCTGCCAGGTGTTGCAGTGGCATATCCATGCCCATGGTCAGATGTGCTGCTGCTACCTGAACATGACAATGTCTGCTGGACATGCTCTCCTCATGACTACACCAGGTCCACAACCCTATGGCCTACCATGTCTGTGTGTGGACACCTCAACCACTGACAGAGCAGTGGAAGTAGTGCCACTACAGGAGTGGGACTGGGCATGGCTCCATTGGCTAATGGCAGATGGTGTTGCAGACCTGCAGCAATATGGATGCTGTCCCCCTCCCAGCAGATGTTCCATCACAGGCACTCCCTATTCCATTCTTCCAATCCACTGAATCAGCAACACAGTGGAGGTAGTCATGCACGTCAGCTTGTGCCACATCTAGAACCCTAAGCATGTTCTTAGAAGACTAAGTGGAACATGGCTGCATCTCCATTATGGTCCTAAACATATGCTGAGTGGCATGTAATGACACTCCAGAATCAGGTGGAGGGTGGACAACAGGTCTCTTCTAAGCACCCCTGCCAAACATCCTCCATGGCAACTCACCTGCACTTTGGCTATGGTCAGAGTCAACCAGCACTGATCAAGTATGTCACCCTCACCCTGTCCACTATCTGAGGGTTCAGTGGAATGGGTATGTGTAGGCCTAATGACTGCGTCTGAACGGAATCCAGGGGATGTGTGAGTCACAACCTCAGTGTCAAATTCAACCTCTGCACCCCTTCATTGTACCTCCATTTGTCCACCATCATCATCAGAGCCTACCCATGCTACAACATCAGGTGATAGAAGTCCTAAATTTCCACTGTAAGGAACTGTGATAATAAGGAATAAATACAGGAATGAAATAACTATTTCAATAAATATTAAACAAACATAGATTATAAAAAAGTAACACTGGTCACACAACCACAGATGATAGAGCAGCACACACACTCATTACACCCTTCTCACACATACAGATAATTATATCACACAACCTACTTTCACCCTAGTCCCACCCTTCCAGTCACACAGACCATAAACCCTAAATCCTCCCCCCTCCCTATAGCACCCACCCTTTTCTCTCATAACTTTACACACTCTTCAAACACAAACTCCCACCTCCTCACAACAGATTTCAAAGCATAAAATAAAATCCCCTGAACCAAATCCTGTTAGGTTTACTCTCTCTACTTCTATACTGTCCTATACTGTCCCTTCTTCTCGCTGGAGATATTCATCCTAATCCTGTTCCCCTCATTAACTCATCTACTACCACCACTCCAGAAATGTCTACCTCTTCCCATCTCTCCTCTCTAACGCACACCACCCCATCCACCAGACACCTCAAAATCCTTGCACTCAATATCCGCAGCACCCTAAACAAAGTCCCTGACTTACACTCCTGGATAACTCTACACACTCCAGATATACTCTGTATCTCTGAAACATGAGTAAAACCCCACATACCAAACAAAGAAATCCTACCCCCAGGATACAATATCCTCCACCATGACAGACCAACGAAAATGGTGGTGGGGGTAGGATTTCAAAGTCCATCCCCTACCTTTCTTCGCCACTATCTTTCACCCAGCTGAGACTCTCATAGTAAACTGTAACTTAAACAGGCATAAAATGATAGCCATTGCTGCAATATATATACCTCTTGGCAATAACATCCCTATACTAAAACACTTCCTTGCCTGGATCTCCCAAACCATCTCTTATGAAACTATTATTCTAGGGGATATTAACACCAACTGGAATACTCTTACTTTAAGATGTCCCAATGAGGCTATTAATCTATATGGATTCATCCAACTCATTACCTCTCCTACTCATTCTAATCAATATTCTAATACCAGCTCCACTCTTGACTGGTTACTTACCTCCCACCCCAGCCTCTATCATAATGCTTCCACAATCCCCGATACTCTTAGTGACCATCACCCAACCTCCATCTTACGTAACATATCTCAACCTCCTAAACCTCAGAAATATAAGGACTGTTGTAATCTATCCAACTTTAACCCAGTTGAATTTAACCAGCCACTCTCCTCTATAAATTGGTCTTTTCTCTTCAACCTCCCCATTGAAGAAGCTGTCCTTCAGTTCAACAGTATCTTCCTTAACGCACTCAACTCCCTGACCCCTATCAGAAAGACTAGGGTTAAACCAACTATGCTCCCTGGCTAAGCAAAGAAGCTCTCTCCCTCATGCAAAAGAGAGACAATGCTTGGAAACTTTGGAATAAACTCAAAACACCCTCTAGTTCCAAAACTATAGGGAACTATAGAACACCGCAAAAAAGTGTCATCCTTGACAAAAAATACTTTTATCTAGACCCACAAAGAAGCCTCCACTCTAACACCAAAATATTCTGGAGTACTATCAATATACTACACCCAGGAACCCATCTCCTCCTAAACCATCCCCAAACAGCTCTCCACTTGAAACCGCCACTCTTCTGAACACTCATTTCAATAACTCCATAAAACCTAATTAAATCAAGCAAGGATACCTGGCCTGACTCTCCTCCCCCCTACCCACAAAACCCCTTTTTATTAAGCCTGTATCCACCTCCATCATCAGATCATTACTCTATAAACTAAAGCCTTGCTCCCTTTCCACTGACAACCTGCCTCCTCTATACCTCAAACTAGCTGTCCCTTCTATCGCCTACCCTGTCTCCATCCTTATCAGTAGGTCAATTCAGGAAAATACTGTCCCTAATATCTGGAAAAAGTCCTATATTATACCATTACATAAAGGGGGTAACTCCACGGTCCCATCCAATTTCAGGCCTATCGCAATTCTATCCCCTCTGTCTAAAATTCTGGAAAAGTGCATATTCATATCTCACTCAGGAAAACCTCCTCACTCCAACACAACACGGTTTCAGACCACCTCATAGCACAACTACAGCACTACTGTCCTACAATAACTCTATTGCTACATCTCTTAACAATAACAAATTAGTGTCATGTCTCTTCCTCGATCTTTCCAAAGTGTTTGACACTGTGTCCCACAAACTCCTTCTCTCTAAACTCTCCCACTTTAATCTCTCCACTTCTACTCTATCCCAGTTCTCTTCATACCTTTTTAACAGAGCTCAATCTGTCAAATGGCTCTCTGCAACCTCACCTTTCCTCCCCGTTCAAACTGGTGCCCCAATGTTCCATCCTTTGCCCACATTTATTTAACATCTTTAACAACAATCATGCCCTCTTTCCACACTCAAACAATATGTTGATGACTCTACCATCATCACAACCTCTGACAATCTACCACAACTACTCTCCCTCCCTCAAGCCACTCTCCACTCGGTTGAAACATGGCTCACCTCTAACCAACTGCTACTCAACCCCAACAAAACAAAACTATTTCTCTTCCTCCCTAAGTCCCTCCAACACCTGAAATCCTCCTTCTCAGTCTCTTCTCTAAACAACACTACTAATATAGTTGAATCTCACACAAAACCTCTCGATGTTTATATTGACGAGAAACTTAAATTCAACATCCACTTCCATAACTCCATCAAGAAGACAAACTAGGATTGCTATACAGAAATAAAAAATTCTTAACATAAGAATCTAAATTGTCCCTAGCGCAAGCCTACCTATTGCCTACCCTACTATACACTACCCCAATTTTCACTAACCTCCAAAAAATCTGTCAAGCAAACTCGAGCTTACCTACAACAAAATTGTTAGATTTGCCACACACCTTCCCTATTGCTCACATCACTGCCTCTCTTTACAAAGCCTCCACTGGCTAGAACTCCACAATCAACTGCTCCTACCACACCTTCTTTTGACACATAGCATCATCCATCAACCAACAGCCTGTCCATCTCTAGCAACCATCATCTCTCCTTATGTCCCAAACCGGGAAGTTTGTAGCTCCGACCAACACCTCCTTCAAATCACCAAACCCAATAAAGCTATAGGAAAAATGCTACATAGCCACTCAGTTGGCTCCTCTTGGAACCAACTCCCCCTTCATATCAGAACTATCCAAAACTCATCTAACTTCAAAATCGCTATAAAGGAATATCTGCTTAACTCCTGGAACTGCCCCTGTAAGGACCCTACCTGAACCCTGCCTACAGTCACTCCTCCCCCCTCCTCTCTCTCAATTTCCCTGACTACTCTGCCTCTTTTCCCCTCCCTCTGCTACTTTCTCTAACTGATACCTATTCCTATCTTTATTTCTAAACTCTCCCGCTCTATGGCCATGCCCGTTCCATTATACTCCAATCTCTACTCTTTACTTCGACTTCCATTCTCACCCTCCTATTCTCTCCAATTTTTGCATGGATCACTCTCTCTGATACCTGTACACCTCACTACACTCTCTGACACCTGTACACCTCACTACACTAAGGCATAGATCAGTAATTTCCCTTCCCAAATACTTATTACCTTATTTTTATGTACTTCCTGTGCCTATAAGGTACACATGTGATTATTCTATAATGCTAAATTGTTTTTCTTTTCTTTCTTTTTCTCCACATACATTGTAAAATGTAATCTAGTCTGCTGTATGTACCTGCTCTATACTGACTATATAAATGCTCTATAAATTTTATGTGGAAATACTTTATTGATTGTAAACATTTCTGTCCTGTAACTGGATCTTTTCTCCTCTGGTCTCTGCTGAGAAAGGACACCTGCCCAGCCAGACCAACCCAGTTAACAAATGGCAAATAAATAAATATATAAATAAATTATATATATATATATATATATATATATATATATATATATATATATATATATATATAACGCTTAGTAATAAGCAAATAAACATTTACTTACCATGTGCAGATGTCTCCACACTTTGCAGGGAGAATGGTGCCAAAAGAAATGAAGCAAAGAAAAGATGACTTTTAAACATCACAATGGGAATAATACAGGGGGACAGTGAATACACAATCACTTATATGCCTTGTAAGAAATAGCTGACACTGGAGCTTGGCTGAGGTGTCCACCCACACCCATGTCTAATGAACAGCTCTCTTATATAACTGTATAACTTATCAGTAGGTACTGATAGAAAAAACATGTATCACAGGAAGTAGTAGTCAAATTATATATTTTATTCTACACACCAATTGGTGGTGCTGCGGTAGCATTGTCGCCTCACAGTATGATGTTGTCCTGTTCGATTCTCTGCTAGAGTGTCTTCTGTGTGGAGACATGCGTGAATGGGCGTACCTTTGTTGAAGGTTGTGCATCAGAGCTGGCACTCGGCACATAAAAATCTACTGCCAATCATTAGTGGACCGGAGTTCCACTGTGGTGACCCCTAACCAGGAAAAGCCGAAAGACACAACAACATTCTACACACCAATATAAATGCTGCCATATGTAAGCTTACCTGGAATCTGCTCTTGGGCCACACTTTCCTCCCAGTCATATCAGCACTGACATCAAGCACATGGTATACAGCCTCCAGTGAGCTGTCTGGATCTCTGACAGTGGACAGGAACTCCTTATTTGATGTTAGTGGTGGTTCAGTAGCAGGACCATCCCTTGTAGCCAGCTGTTCTTGGGCAATGGCAGCTGCCCTCCTCCAGGCTGATGAAATCATATCAATGGCCTGATGCTGCATCTGATCATAATTGCAGCTGCAACCACCAATTGCATTTCCATCGTTTAACTGGTTCCAAATCTCCTTTCTGGCAGCCATATCCCCACAGCCTCTGTCAAGCAGAAAGGCTCCATGCCACCACAGAGCCTGTATTATAACCTCATTTTCAATTTCACTGAAGGGGGGAATTTGTGGATTTGTAGGCTTTGGTGCCATAATCCTATGCGACATAAAACAGTGAAGGATAAAACAGATGAATATCACATAACTACAGTATTCCTTATAAAAAATAATTAGTCTGTGCACCTTTTTGTCAACATTAAGCACTTGAAACACACTTCATTTAGTATAAGTGAATGTTAGATGGTTGTCCCGCCTTCCCCTCAGGCACAAAGTTTTGTACAAACCAAGGGATAAAATATAAGTAATGTATACATGTTTTCCACAGAAATATCATGATGTCTACACAATTTCAACAAAAAAGCACTTGAAACACACTTTTTTTTGGACAACAGAATGGTTGGTGTCTCAACCACCCCCAAAACACCAAACAAATGAGGGTCTGTACGAACCAGGAAATACCACAAATGTACTGTATATATGTTTCCCAAATAATTATCAAGACGTCTACACATTTTCAATGGAAAAGTCCATTTATGAATGTCAGTCACTTTTCACTGTGGCCACCACCCCTGTGTAGGTGGGCCATCTCAGAAGCATAACACCAGTGTTAACACAAGTACATTACATTACATTTCTCCCTAATAACACAGGACATTGAAAAATCAAATGTTAAAAATATAGTCATGCTAAAAGTATAACCTATCTCACAAATGTAAATGCATGCCAAAACTGCCTGTGCCAACAATGAAATGTAAGATGTGCATACAGATAAAAGTTTCATTTTTGCCTGCATATATAAATATATTTGTAACATTTTACAAAATCTGGAATGTATTTGAATAATACAAGCATACCTTAGCAAAATTAAGCCTTTTCTGCTTAGAAATTGCATTCAAAGGAACACCAATCTTCTGTTTTGTCCATATACATAAGTCTTCTTATAGTCAAGTTCCTTAGCGACAGGGTTATCTTTTTGCAGTGTAGATTCAGCCATTTGAGCACCATGAAGATGTAGATGAGGTGTGAACTCATTAGAATTGCTGAATACCAAACTTTTGACTTCATGTTGCAGATGTAAACTTAGTGTAGGCTCTATACCATTGTTAGGTGATAATGGCTTCCAATTCTGAATGACTAAGAGAAGAAGAATGTAAGAAGGAAAACACAAACATTAAGACACCATTCACTGTAGTGGGTGAGTTAGTAAGGATACACTTACAAAATGTGGAACTAACTTCAGTGAGCTTTTAAATAAAGCCAAATACCACACATTTATCATTTTTGTCACTAATAACAAAACTCTCCTGCCTTAACTGAAAACTCTTATTCACTGTCAAGTATTTTTATCACATTTAAGGAAAATGATACAAAATGCACTACAGACTACATGCCCAATATTACAGCAGAGATACAGAAGAAAAGGCAGAGCTCCATTTGTGGAAACATATTCATAAATGGTTGTGTGATCACTTATTGCACTATATATCTTAGTCACACATATACAACAAACTGAGAATGTACAAGTGTATGTCCTGCTGACACCGTAGAAGAGATGTGAATTGATTGTAGCACATGATTTGATTGCTGCTACAAAGTTGTATCTGTGGTAAAGACAGATAACACACTCCCAGTGTGTTATGTAACTTCATTACTTGATAGTTCAAATCCAGAACTGTGTAATTGTTTAACATTTGTTTAAGTTTAATTTCTTTTGTCTTTAACATTTACACAGTGTGTGGCTTAGTGTAAACATGGTAAATGTATAAAAATTAAAAAAAATATGTCAGTTGCCTTAAGACGTGCAAACACATTTAGCAGCATTGTGCAGAGGTCAGCAACTTGAATGATAATGACAGCAGAAATTACACCTGTGACCCAACTGTGTGTGTAGCACAAGGTGTAAATATGTTGTGGTACACAATAGATAAGATAGGTAAACCTTGGTTCAAGTTTCACAGTAGTTATTTTTTACTGAGGAAGGATCATAATGAGTATTAACAGAAGGAGTATATATTCACTATTGCTTGTTACATTTGAGGTTACTCAACTGTGAGCAAACTTGGTTCACTGCTTAAGGAAAAAGTAAAACATTTTATTTGTTTCCCATTTTATTTGTTTCCCCTTCATTCACACAAACAGGCTAAGCAAGGATGTGCAGCCATCAGTACTCTGGACAGCACTGAGTGTGGTGTAAGTTCATGGCCAGAACCCAAGTGAACCATGGATCTAGTCCAGTGCACTCCATTTTTATTAAGTGAACCCCACTGTAATTTTTCATAAAATTAGAATATGAAGATAATTTTAACATAACAGTAAGTATGTATAGCAGGCTGACTGAGCATACACACAGTATCATATCTATTATGTGTGTTACTGGTGTAGCTTGACAGTGATAATTATCTAATTATAAATGTATTATCAGACCTGGGATGGGCTTCATAGTTTACTGGCAGTCATCTATACACCTCCCATAACACAAGTATAGCTGTAAAATAGAATGTATTGTGTGGTCTGAACCATAACTCAAAAATGTACTCTGAAAGTAATACAAGTATATGCATTTCCAGCATATTGTCACACATTACTCCTGCATCACACCTGAGAATGCATACGCTAATAGCTTGTCATGTCACACACATACATGGTTAACTGAAGCATAGCACCAGTCAGTCTTTAAGCTGTATATTAGTAATGGCCACATTTGGCAAACAATTCTTCTGTGGCAATGAGGAAAAACACCTACACAGAAGTATATGTATTCACCTTTTTTACAGATTTGAATCCCACATTGTACAAATTACTTTCATCTGTGTGTAAGGCCTCACAGAATATGTGTCAAGTCATAAAACTGATCCCCGAAATTCAGGTCTTAAAAGCCAAGTCATTTAACATATCAGTGTTGACCATTGGACAAACTGTTGCCAGGTGTAGCAGCACACATGCCATAAATGAATGCCAAATGTCACATTACATTTCCTATTTCATAAACTGCCTTCCTCTTTGTTTGGCAATGTTTCGCTCCACTTAACATCACACAAACACAGTTGGCATGGTTGTACAGGTTTGCACACTAGCTGTAAAATGCTATTTCACAAATTGACACAAAAATATGTTTACTGTTGTTGAAGGACCTGTGCAGACATGGCAGGAGTTGGGAAAGATGGTGCCAAATTCAAGGCACAAACTGTGGTGTGGAGTAGTCAAAAATATTTGTTGCACTCATTGTAAAGCACTACAGCCATAGGCTGATGCAGGGGGACTATACCAGGTCTCATTATAAGGCTGAGACTTGGAACAGTCTAGCCAAGGCTGTCTCCAGTGCGACTGGCGTACCACGCCCTAGAGAGCAATGCACGCACTAGTATAATGACCTGAAATGGTGCAAGCAGGCACAACTCAGCCAGTGGCTGTATGAGTTTAGAGCTGCTGACATCCCTCAGTTGTGTAAGTATACAGATAAAGCAACATTAATGTTATGGACAGCTGTAGATAGCCAAGGCTGGTATGCATAATGCTCTCATGTCTCTTTTTTCTCTCCTTCTTTATTTTGCAGCTGCTTAGGAAATGTCAGTGAACAAGGAGGCATATGCTGAAAGATTAGAAAGACTCAGAGAGGCAAGGGGTATGCATTCAGAACAAATGAACATTATTGTATTAAAATTATCGCTCTAATATACATTACTAGCAACTTAAGCATGCAGATCTTAACTGTAAAAGAAGCATGCATCCTTTCTTCTGTAGCACTTTTTAATTGAATTAGGCAAGTGTAATAATGTAGTCAAATTTGGTGGGTTCAATTCCTAAAAGTAACAAATACATTCAAATTACAAAAATATCATTTTTTAATTTTAAATCCAGTAAGACTGGCTTTAATGCCATATTGTTAACTTAATCAGTACTATATTTAAAAGCATATATGCATTATCTGCATTCTGCAAGGATTACTTGTCACAATTCACAATCTTATTTTGGACTGGGAAAACTGTACAGCTAATATAATTGTAAAAGTATATTTAGTGTAATAAAGCATGTGAATGTGACATATAATGGTTCTAATCATCTGTTTTCTTTTTTGTCTCATCTTTCCCCTTATCTCTCTCTCTTTTTTTATAAATTGGAACACACCATTCTGATTTCATACTTTTTTGCCAACAAACAAAATGGTTTTCAGCACAGGGAGGTAGGTCAACCGCTGCAGTTCAGCCTGCCAACTGTCCACTGGCTGCGGCACAAACACCCAGTACCTGTCAGACACAACCTGGTAGTACTTCCTCCACAGCCCCTGCAATAACCTGGCTCATCCACATTAGCTAGCAATGTCCCGACTGCTTGTGCTTTGGCACCCTCCAGGAGTATTGATGGAGGCAGGGATTACATTACCTGCCAGGAGCTGCAAGGGATAGTGTGTGTGATGGAAAAGAAACTGCCATTGGTGGCCACCTGAGCCATCTGGAGAGGTTGCTCCTTATGATGCAAAAAATATCCCCATGTCAAGCAATCTCGCAGGGAACTGTGGAAGGGGACAGTAATGGCAGCTCTGAGGGTGTGGACTAGATTCTCACTGTTCCCATGTTTGACTCCATGAGATATATTGATTACTGCCCAAAAATGGGTATCTGAAGTGACATCCATCTCCACTTCTATCACATATTTATCTAGCCATGTTCTCCTTGTCATAAGCCTGTTGTCCCTCTCCTAAGCCTTCTCTATCCCTATGTCACTCACTTCATGCCACACAGCATGTAATGTTAATAATGACAACAGACAAAAAAATGATCATTAATGTGCCATTGAACAAAACACTGCTAGGTGTATGTTCATCTCTCCTTGTATTCATCTCATTACTCCAACTCTGTACATGAGTGTGTGTATATTAGTTTAATGGACTGACTTGACTGCGCTGATGGTTAATACTAACATATGACCTTAATTCATTTCTCATATACTGTGGAATGTTTTAAAATCATCTGTAGGAGTCTGTTTGTGACATGTTCAGGTGATGGATGAAATCCTTTTCTAATGTGATGTGAAAACTGTCCTTATTGTGACAAGGCATACTGCACACACATTTCAGGATATATGGCCATACACAAATAGTTAGCGTATCTGCTGAGTCATAATAATCATTTCAAATGATGTACCGCCCCGTGTTATTTCTAGAAAGCTGTGCATGCAATTACCTTGTGATTTGCAGTGAGGCCTGCAAAGCAGCTAATAGTTGTATGACTGTATAGAGGTAGGTGTTAATGATAAAAATTGTGGAAGACACATAGTTTACTGTAATCATCGTTTGTCCCACTTAAAGTTGTGATCACGTTTACTTAGCTAATGCCATCCTGACACCATCTGTAAAAAAAAAAAAAAAAAAGAAAGAAAGAATGATCTGGAATTAAACCCTGTCTCACTAATGGTCTGATCAGGATCTCACTGCTCTTACACCCGGTGCCACATGGAAAGCTAGGGAGCAAATGTATTTTTTGCACTCAGTGTTGTCTAGAGTGCTGACAGCTGCACAACGTCACTTAGCCTGTTTGCACAGAGTGAGGCGAACCAATTAAAATATTAGTATTTTCCATTTAGGAAGAGAACCGCATTTGCTCGTTGCTTGACTAACTGCAACTGGGGAAGGCAATAGGAACAGTCCTTAATGTAACAAAAGTTATGGAAAACATCCCCAATATAAACTACAGCATCATATCTGTCAGCCATTTCTCCCGTAACATATCTTCCTAACGACTTCACAAGTTCAAGTCGTGTTCATGAAATGGGAATTTTGCATGGGCTAACACTTTGTCATTGTTTGAGCAAATTCGTTTCTCAGTGATGAGCTATGCAAACAGGTGTTTGGCATGTCTTATTATGGTTACTGTCCAGTTATCTTCCATCTCATCAAAAGGCATCCATAAACACAAAAGAAGGGAAGGGACGTGTTCTTCGCTGAAGACATACTCAGACTCATGTGCCCTGCGGCAATGCACTTGTAGATGATACCTCAGTAATTTGCCCACTGTCAAGTACACTACAGAAATAAAGAACACAACTGCATTGTTATATTTGTTATGGGTTATACTGACACAGGACATTGGTTATCACTGATCAAATCACATTGATATTGTCAGACAAATCTAGTACTGTGGACATCAATCATCAGGATATGAACACGCATACCTCAGCACTTGTAGTGCTAATGTTTCCAAAGTGTGTGTGTGTGTGTGTGTGTGTGTGTGTGTGTGTGTGTGTGTGTGTGTGTGTGTGTGTGTGTGTGTGTGTGTGTGTGTGTGTGCGTGTGCGCATGTGTGAGTGTGTTATCTAAACAACATACTGAAAAAAGGTACATGTATGTCTCAGCTCTGCAACATGCATTCATGACAGTTTATTTCACCTAGTTTACCAGGATGTTTTTAATGTATTTTTGCACAGTTCAATCACAAACCAAGCCTGAAGTCCAGCCTTTGCAAACAAGTCTCATAACAGTGTATGTTACCTGCAATATTATGATGATGTTATCCTCTATAAAGACCACTATGACAATGATACTATCTTCTGTGATGGTGAAAATGTTAAGTACTGTGTTCTCCAGCTGGACTAACTAGTTAGGTTGTGACTCAAACTGCACAGCAGTCAACTTGAATGTCTGCCTGTACATCTATGTGTGTATATGTAGTCAGAAGAGCATGAGTCAATGTCCTCACACAAGTCTCCTTCAGAGCAAAATTTTACAGTGGAATATGACAACACAGCAATTTCATACAGCCCTCCCAACATCTTCTTCTCACCATACACTGATGATGTCATCTGCTGTAAAGTGTTCTCTGACAAAGGACAAGTCAGTCTTGTGCAGTGGCACTGTTGTTAAGTATTGTTTTCTTTAGCTTGTGTAACTCTGTAGGTAGAAGTTCTAATCTCACCGTACTCAACTTGTGTCTGTTCAGTCAACTCTCATTCAGGTGACAATTTTTGAGCAGCATGTGAGTCCACAGTTATGTCAGCCACTCCTCTAAACATCTTCTTGACATACAGTGATGATGTGACCCCCTATAAAGTGCACTCTGACAGTGTTATACTTAGATGTCTCTGTTGGCATGAACATTAACTACTGTGTATTGTACTGTATTGAAGGATAAACTTCTTTATAAAGAAATTTAAAGATAAAAGAAAATAAAGAATCTATTTTTATATTGAAATATAATACTTTGATGTCTTTAGGCTTGAATTATGAAGTTAATTGGAAGTATTTGACTTGATTGTTTTACTGATTAACTGAATAATTGTTATTTTATGTTTTGTATTTAAAGGCTGTGTTTTACTAGTTTGGTTACTCCTTAAAGACTTTGTGGCCAAGGCGCTAGAGAAATAAATAAATTTTGGTTTGGGTCAGTAGCTGGTTGTTTTATATTTATATTAACTACTGTGTTCTCTAGCTTGTGTAGCTAGATAATTTGGAGGTCTAATCTCACAGCAGACTGTATGTGCTCATTCAAATCTATTTTTATATTGAAATATAATACTTTGATGTCTTTAGGCTTGAATTATGAAGTTAATTGGAAGTATTTGACTTGATTGTTTTACTGATTAACTGAATAATTGTTATTTTATGTTTTGTATTTAAAGGCTGTGTTTTACTAGTTTGGTTACTCCTTAAAGACTTTGTGGCCAAGGCGCTAGAGAAATAAATAAATTTTGGTTTGGGTCAGTAGCTGGTTGTTTTATATTTATATTAACTACTGTGTTCTCTAGCTTGTGTAGCTAGATAATTTGGAGGTCTAATCTCACAGCAGACTGTATGTGCTCATTCAAATATGAGTGTGGAGGCAATTTTACACCGAGATGTGACTCCACATCTATGTCAACCTGTCTTCCCAACATCATCTTCTCAGTATACAATGGTGCTATCTTCCTCTATAATGTACACTGTGACACTATTAAAGTCAGACATCTGTGGTGGCATTAGTGTTGCACTGTATGGAATCCAACTTGTATACCTACACAGGCGTAAAGTTCAAATCTGACTTTAATCAACTGCTGTGTGTGGTTTGTGATATATTATGGTCATTATATGATCTTTGGAATCTCTTTTCATTTGAGTCCCACTCAGAAGAACCTTTAACATAACCCATGTAGAACACTGGAAAATGTCATCATCTCAAAGATGCATCCACAAATCGTAAAGCACAGCCCTTCTATGACCCTCTGCAAGCCATCTGCAGACCACTGGATGTGTGATTGCTAAATCTGTCATGGGGTTGTGCACATGTCACATATGGACAGAGGCAGTATGTAATACAAACACAAATACACATACCCCTACTATCTTCCAATATATATATATATATATATATATATATATATATATATATATATATATATATATACACACACACGCACACACACGCAAACATGGGCATTTCATTGCACACACAACTGTGCAGCTATTCACAAGGATTATTCAGGTGTTGCCCAGCAGTGTTGTATGACTGTCAGCATTTGTCATTAACTGCTCTGCATGAACCACTTCCACCTCCTTTGTAATGTGTCCATATATGGTATCAGAGCACTCACACACATTCCAATGGTAAATATATAGGCATATGATGGGCAGAAATAGGTAGAGCTGCAAGACTGCATTAACAGTACCACTGTGTGGCATGTGATGCATACCCAAGGTTGTATATGAAGGTGTTGTCACAAATCTTTTTTTTAAGTAAGTACAAAATCTTAAGGGGAATACACAGCTGTGCACACAGATGGCTGTAGATGGCACCACTCATACTCAACCGGGGGCAATAAACAACCGCTAGCTGACAGATTTGGCTCAAACTTCACCACCCTGTCCCCACTGGTTGTCACCCAAAGTATTTATGAAAACATTAGTCAGCATATTTTGTCAAGAGAGCAGCTTTTTTGTGCACTCTCTAAGGCTAAAATCACGGTATCAATTAGCCCTGACAACATCCCTGGTTGCCTTATCAATAAATTAAAATTTGACCTAGTTAACCACAAGCTCCAGATAGGCTATTTTCTGGCACAATGATAAACAGCAACAGTTATATATCTGAATGGGGGGGGGCATTACCTGATACATGGAAATTATAGATCCATAAGCCTGACTAGTCTCATCTGTAAGCCAATTGAAAAAAACATCATGGACTTTATCTACAAGAACATACTTAATCTTCCGACTGTGTAACCAACCCATTTTTGATTTGGTCAGGCTAGATCATGTCCGATAAATCTGGTTGACTTCTTTGCGAAGATCACCAAGGCCATGGATGAGGGAAAGAATGTGCATCCCACCAAACCTAACCTGGCCAAGGCATTTGACACAATTCCACACTCAGGTATGACAGAGAAACTGTCTCAACTGTCCATAAACCACTATGTCACCAAGTTTGTAGCTCAATGGATCACCAACTGAATACCTACTGTTAAAGTATTTGAATTCACCTGTAGCAAAAGCCCAGTGAGCAGTGCAGTATCATGGGGTTCTATACTAGGCCCTTTCCTGTTTGGTATTTAATTCACAGAAGTTAAGGAAAACATAGGCAGCCTTTGTCCAACAAACATTGCAAATGAATGCAAACCGTGGACAATCCTTGATCCAGTTACAGTACTGATGTACTACAGAAAGTATTAACACACACAAATGATTAGTGCTAGATCCATGCAGACACACACTAAATGGCCAAAAAAAATAATTATTCCCTCTTGTAAAGCAAATACCTAAGCTAATTACAACACAGACAGCACGCCTCTATGAGTAGACCCAGTGCTATGTGATCAGGTTACTCAAGTAGATAGTAATTGGAGGTTTGACCAACATGTGTCCACAGTGGTGACAAATGTCTTATATGTGTCACAACTTATAAATATGGCATGTCAACCAGATCAAAAGATGTTATAATTTCATTTTACTTGACCCTCATCACAACAATAATTGATAACAATGGACCGTCTTGCATGTGACTCACCACACATCTGCAACAGCTGGGGCAACACCAGAGTTTTTACTCAAGGAAGATACAGGGTGTAACAAACAAGTCCCACAGGAAAATATTGAAAGCCATAAGGGCTGATTTGTGTCTGGCTTATAGGGCAGTCACCAATCTGGCCCTGATGGAAGTGTTACACATTGATAAAGCAAACTGCACAAGGGTCACTTGTTTCAAGGGTGTTAACCTAGCCTCTGCCATAATAAATGAAGTTGGAGAGATAAAAATGTCTCTCAGACACTACACCTTCTCTGTAACAAGCTTCACATTCACATAAATAGCAATATCAACTTACATCTTGCTTGACATCAGGGAGAGTAGGTAATATGATGAGTAAGAAGCATATTTGCATGCAATAACCTTAAAAGGTCTTAAATACACTGTGCAATTAATCTAACAGAGTATAATCTTATTTCTGTGCAGTATCCGCTGATGCTAAAACAGCATTCTGTGCAACAAATAACAGCTGTGAAATTTTTGTGCAATAAATATCATGTTTCCTTAGACAAGTGCCAACAGAATCCTGTGCAATAAGAAGTAGCTGTGGAATTCTGTGCACTAAATACCATGTCTCTGTAGCTTAGTAAATGTCTGTTTATATGTAAAACAGTAAATATTATGTAGTAGGAATGTCTAAATGTAGTCATGTGAATTGTTGTATTACCAACATGGGCAACCGGTGCTCCACACCAGAGGTCAATTCCTCGTTGGTCAGATCCAACCATAAGCTAATCACCCTAGACATCCACATCCCTCCCCCACCCCCCATTAGGGAAACCACAGTAAAAAAATTTCTCCAAAGCCAACTTCACGCTTCTTAAGACAGAAGTGGCAAACTTCACGACACCCATGCTGACGGACAATAGAGGTATGACTGCTGAATCCTACACAAATGCATTTTATAAGCACTTACACGAGTGCATGGATCGTGCAATCCCTAACAGAACCAAGATGCTATCCTCCAAAAAAAGGAAGCCAATCTGGTGGTCCCCTTCCATAAACAAACTCTACAACAGAAGAAAGAAACTGTTGCAAAAAAGAGTAAAATCCCATGGTTGGATAAACTCCCTGGTCAGCTTCAGTAAGAAGCTGAGATCCCTCATAAAATCCTCCAATCCTAGTTATGAAAACAAAATCGCCACTGACTCTAAAGACAACCACAAAGCATTCTATAGCTATGTCAAGAATCTCAATGGCAACACTCAGATCTGCTCTGAGTTACAGCACAATGGCACTAAATATACAGAACCAACGGATATTGCCAAAATCCTGGCAGATAGGTTCAGTGCTAACTTTACCCCTCTGTCATCCCCTAAAGGGCCCATTTCTATACCAGAAGAATGCAAAGTTCCTGTAATCACGGCTGCACAGGTAAAAAACACACTATCCAAATCCAAGAACACAGCATCCATGGGACCTGATGACATCCCAGGCTGTGTTCTACATGAACTACAGAACGAACTGGCACCCCACCTAAGCACCATGTTCAATCATAGCCTCACCTCAGGCTATGTGCCCACTGAATGGCGCACAGCGACAGTTATCCCACTCCACAAAGGGGGAGCCACCACAGACCCCGGAAACTACTGCCCCATTAGCCTAAGGAGCCTGGTCTGCAAGGCCATGGAGCGTATCATCATGGAACTTATAAACAATGACATTGGTAATCTCCAAACTCAGGACCCCACACAGTTCGGGTTTGTAAAAGGCAGATCATGTCTCCTAAACCTGATAGACTTCTCTGAAGCAGTCACCAAAGCCGTAGATGAGGGTAAGGTGGTTCACACAGCCTATCTAGATCTCGCCAAGGCTTTTGACACCATCCCCCACTCTGGAATTATAGATAAACTCACTAAACTAGGTATAAATTCCTATATCACAAGATGGGTCACCAACTGGCTCAGTGACAGAACCCACACTGTGAAAGTAGCAGACTCCAAATCCAGCTTCAGACCAGTGACAAGTGGAGTACCACAGGGTTCAGTCCTGGGTCCTCTCCTGTTTGGTATCTACTTCTCTGAAGTACAGGCCAACACAGAAGATCTCTGGCTAACGAAGTTCGCAGATGACTGCAAACTAGGAGCCATAATCAAAACTCCAAAAGATGTGGACATCCTACAAAAGGGCCTTGCTGAGACAGATGCCTGGTCTCAAAGCCATGGCCTCAGGCTCAATGCCAAAAAGTGCATTGTCATTCCTTTTGGTAAAAACTCAGTACCCATGAACTACCACATAGGTGGTAGTCTACTTAACACCGAAAGTGTGATAAGTGACCTTGGGACACAGGTGGACAGTAGTCTCTCCTTTGATAATCACATCACCACAGTAGTCAGGAAATCCTTCTATGTGGCACACCTCATCACAAAAGGTTTCTCATCCAGGAAAAAAAGAGGTCATTGTTCCCCTCTACTCGTCACTCATTAGACCCATTATAGAGTACAATGCCCCTTTTGGTATGTACCTCACAAGACATCTACAACAACTGGAAAGGCCACAGAAATACCTCACAAAGAGGATTACCGGCCGCAATCCCCGTCTCAAAAAAACTGCAGCTTTACTCAGTTGCATATCGCCTACTCAGAGGCGATCTCTACCTAACACACAAAGCTATGTCAAACCCAGAACTTTTAGACATGCTCCACTTAAAGAAATCCCAATCCCTATGAGCTACACGCTCTAGAGACCTAAACCTCATCACCACAATAAACAGAACATGCTGGAGGGATAGATTCCTGTCCCAGAGACTTCCCATACTCTGGAACAAACTACCTATCTATATCAAACAAAGCTCCTCATTAGCACTGTTCAAGAAAAATCTTGATGATTGGATGGGAGATAGGAAATTCACCCTGGGGATCACTTCTGTGAATCTGCTAGACAGTGGCACAGGAAAATAATTTTCTTGGGTGGCGAAAGCCAGGGTACCTTTGGCTAGGCTTATATAGGCCCTAGGGCTAATAGCCTAGTACCCACCTATGAACCTATGTTAGATGTTTGCACACAGAGCCTGGAATAACGTAATTTTGTTCAGTTGCACTTGTTGTAGAGTCTGAATGACAATAAAGTTTATTTTGAATTTTGACTTTGACTTTGACATAAAGCAAATGCTTTCCATGCCATATTCAAGTGCAACCTACATCAATGAAATGGTGAATGTACTCCTGGTGTTGCACCCACGTACCTCATGGCTAGAGGTGGCTGGTCTTAGGTAACATAGCAAAGGTTCATAATTGTGTGAACTTTGTTCAACTAGCAATGTGAACTTGTGAAACTCATGTTAAATATGGCTAGGCTTTTATGTGGTCTTGGAGCAGCAGCCTGGTATTCTCCTATGAACCTATGAAGTCCAACTGTATCATAGGTACAGCTCAGTGTAACTGTACAGCACCATAGAAGTAATAACAGTACATCACTTCAGCATTACCACTAGATATTTTGCATGAACACAGGATTTCATGGCAGTATAACATTCTCAGTGGCAATGTCAGGGGGGCAGTGATCGTGTGGCACATGTCTTGAGGTTTGACATTTGCTTATACATTGTGCTCCATGCATTGTCTGGTATGTGACCAGCATCACAGTGACTGCTTACTCGCTCATTGACACTAGACTTTGCACTGCTGTAGTTTCTGTGCACGTAGGCATAGTTGATGCATTGGTACAGTCTCACATACTGCTGTACCATTATAACAATTCATATATCAATTGCAGATGCTTCAGGAAATATCCATTGCTATTACATGTGGCAGATGCATGCAATACACATCTATGTGTAGGGAATCCACTCATAATAATGCATTGTTTGTGTGTGCTGTTACCCTTATTGCCAGTACAAATGTCAGTCAGGAATATTTTAGTCACGTGTATCACATTTAGCACAGTGAGCTTCCACACATCTTGTCAGCCACAGAGAACAATTCTTTGTTATGCATACCTATTAGGAATTGACTGCAGAATTCCCTTCAAGGTGTTGTCCAAGATGCATGTGTGATGTGTCTTTCTTTGCTGCACTCAGTAAATACACAGGTCAGTGACAACAATGATGGCATGGGTTTGATTCTTGCAGGTGTGGCTTGTGGCTTATGTGTCACACAACCCTCTCAACTGGCCAGCATTGCCCCTGAATTCAACTCTAGGTTTAACACTGCCCCACTTAACCCTTCCAAAGACCGTTTATTTTTTGAAAAGGTTTGGTGAATTCCCTTACAGAATACTGGCAATTATTCAACTTGCACACATCTGTTCCTGCAGAACATGTAGAATAACTTAAACTCACATATTCTGTCAGTGTCACAGATTAATTTTATGTATTTATTTGTGTGACATTTGGTAACTAGGAAAGTCTGACTGGGCAGAGATTATCTGTTTTCAGTGGAGGCCTGGGGAGAAAAGCTCCACAAATAAACAGAAACAGCAACATCATAAAAATACAAATGAAGATAAGTTGACATTTCAGGGTAAAGCACATAAATTGGTATAGTATATTACACTGAAGATAAAAACTTAGTATTTAAGCAACAATTTTTTTTTTCTTTGTTTTTTTAGGTGGAGGATGCTAGATAGATATAGTTGAAGAACAAAGGCAGTAGATTGAGAGGAATGATTATAAGGTTGAAAGGTTGAAAGAAAGATTTTATAGTAGTTGAGGTACAGGTTGAGGTACTGGAGACATAGACTAGGCACCAGAAGAAAACGAGTAAATCCATGTTACTTAAGGAGGGTCTTGAAGGTTTGGTAATGAGAGACTTGACTGATAGACTGACGGATACTGGCAGACTATTCCAGATCTTGTCTACACAGTAAGAGTAGAGGGAGAGTCCATTTGACCTTAGTGGTTTGTAAAGAGATAAAAGTTGTTTGCAAGAAGAGTGTAGTTCCTGCTGGGGAGTATAGTTTTGCATTAGGGCAGAGGTGGCAGGAAAGACTAAGGGGTTATAAAGAATTTTGTGAGTTAGTAGCAGTTGATTCATGGTAAGGTGGTGTGGAAATTCAAGCCAGTTTAGTTTTTTAATGGCTAGGCAATGGTGCGACTTGTAAGGTTGACTTGTAGCAAATTTTGCGATTCTGTTATAACATTGACTTAATTTGCTTTCAAGGGAGGAATTTAGATTAGTTAGAATAGGGGAGGCATAGAGAAGAGAAGGGAAGAGGTAAGCTATGGCAAGTTTAGCTTTAGAAGAATTTGTTAGGAATTGTTTAGCCCTGTACAGAAAGCCTAGTTTTTGGTGGGTTAGTTTGATGGTATTGTTTATGTACAGATCACATGTTAATATGTTGTTAATATTTTAAAATTGTTCCTGATAGTCCGTGACTCAGTTGCTATGTGCCCATGATTGGTTGTGAGGTATGTTGACATTTCAATCATATTCAAGCAACTCATTCTGCAGATCTTCACACTATGCACATACCCACTTTTGTATATACCATCCTTGGTAAATGTCCTCTTTATTGATTATGTCAGTGATGTTTATATCAAAACCATTCATCTCCATTGACATGCAACCTTGTATGATATCATGTGCAATGATATAATATACTTGAACAGGAGGTGTAAACAGCAGTAAGTACTGTGCTATCTAGCTATGTGTTTAATGTTATGCTACTGACTTGTCTTGGAAATGTACATACATTGACATATCCTATCTTGGGTACATTGACATATTTTACATGTCCTCTTCCTC
This sequence comes from Protopterus annectens, assembly GCF_019279795.1. NCBI lineage: Eukaryota > Metazoa > Chordata > Ceratodontiformes > Protopteridae > Protopterus > Protopterus annectens. The sequence goes on along the minus strand of NC_056727.1, from coordinate 6,808,087 downwards.
TTTCTTCATTCCTATCAAGCGTGTCTGTTGCCATTTTAATCTGCATACTTTCCCTGCCTAGTGTATTTATGTTTCATTGTATTTGCCCTTGCTGTTCACCCCACCATCAATTATTTCAGCTTGTAAATAATTGTCGTAGTGTACATTTCTTGCAGTTACTGCAGTATTTTCATCCCTGGCAGTCATTACGGCTGTCTGCACAATCTCACAGAGCAGGTTTTGCCTGCAGGAAAACTTGCATGCATCATCTTTCTGCATTTGTGCTGCTCTGTACAGTTTCCTGGCCGGCAACAGGAACCTTGCTTCTCTTCATGTAAGCTTGATGCGCACCATGCATATGCGATAAGTGCTGCTGCTCATCTCGCTAACATTTAAACTCCGTGTAGACATCGCGCAAAGTCTACAAAGAGTTTATTGAATCTCCAGGTTGGTGCATTTTATTATTAATTTATCTGTCAGTTTACTAATGCTATTTTTGTAAAATATTGTTTTAAATTCAGCAATAGTAAGCCAATTCATATATTAATGAATATTTCACATTAAATAGCCATTTATTTCATGGGTGTTTTCTACTATTCTGCTGTAAAACATAAAATAGCAAAATGTTTGTTTGATTTCTGGTGTATGCTTGGAATGTACCTTTTTAAATTATGTAATGTACTTCTATAGCACAAAAATCTAATTATTGCTTTTATGAGACAATTTTTAAAATCATTATGCCTGAGTGCTTTGTCCATTCCAAAGCATTTATATGTTGCTCAACAATGGAATGTGATAATGCTATCTGTCAAGTAATTGTCAACCCCCACCCCAGCTCCCTTTAAACTTTGGCAACTGTAACAATGCATTCTTTCACTTACAGACTCAGTCAACAAGTCATTAATAATAATAAATGATTCTGTGAAGAACTGCCTCCAGGACATATTAAAATCACATTATCAGAAGCTAGTAAATTGGTTTTGTGGCAGAAAGCCACAGATCAATACCACCATATATTCAGTTGGAGAACCATGGCAATAAATATTGCACAGCAGTCGTGTACTAGGCAGGAGCCAGGATAGTGCTAGGTACTTGCAGACTGGGCCAACAGGTGTCTGCCCCAGGAATGGTAATGTGAAGTATGCTGTAAGGTAGGTTGGTGGATTTTGTGTGTGCAACTTGTCTGGTTTATTAACATCAGCATGGATTCATAAAGATTAGTCAGTATCATTCCCACATCATGCACTGCCAAGGTTTCTGAAGAAGAGCCCAAATATATATCTGGACTTCATTAAAGCGTGGCACCTTGTTTTGTGGATAGAGGAAAAATGTTAAAGTAGAGTGGGACGTAACTAGCTGATCAGTGGCAACATGTATCAGGTGAAGCAAGTAGACTGGGACTTAACTAGCGGATAGGTGGTAAGATGTCTCAGGTTAAGCAGGTAGACTGGGACTTAACTAGTTGATAGGGGGAAGGATGTAACAGGTGAAGCAAGCAGACTGGGACTTAACTAGCTGATAGGTGGCGGAATGTAACAGGTGAAGGAGGTAGACTGGGACTTAACTAGCTGATAGGTAGTGGAATGTAACAGGTGAAGGAGGTAGACTGGTACTTAACTAGCTGACAGATGGTGGATTATAACAGGTGAAGGAGATAGATAGGGACTTAACTAGCTGATAGATGGTAGAATGTAACAAGTGAAGAAGGTAGACTGAGACATAACTAGCTGATAGCTGGCAGGATTTAACAAGTGAAGGAGGAGGAACTGCAGAGCAAAATGTCAGTCCCTATGGAAGTGCCACAGGGTTTGGCGGGGGTATGGTTTCTGTTCCAGGCTACATGTTGAGGCTAGGGACAAAATACAGACATGCTTGCTAGTGACACTAAAGCTAAAACAAGGTTTAAGAAACAGTCACTTTAGCTGTGATATATTTTGGCATATAATGGTGGTAGCTATAAAGCCAGTGAGGTTGAATATGAAAATGTAAAACATTATATCGTTTGTTGAAGTGAGTCACAGGATGTTTTTGTGTCCTAGGTTAACTATTATCAAGGAGAGTCAGAGAAAGGAAAGTATTAGGCTAATTTGGGTATTACATCATTTTAGACTGAATAATGCCATACAAAACAGCAAGACAGTTGCAAACCCAACAGAATGCTAAGCTGAATTGCTAAGGGTGCAAATCCTTGAAATCAAATGTCATCTTCACCTTACAGAGTGCACTGATAAGACTTTGCCTAGAATATTCTATTTATTTTTGGATGCCATCAAAGAGGTGAGCATATCAAGATAAAAGAGAGCAAGAAAAAGGTTAGCATTGTCAAATTAGATACAGTGGAGTAAAGAAGAACAAGGGCTAACATGATATAAGGTGGTGTGCAATATGATAGAGCGTTACAATCTGTCCCCAGGTTCACATGAATGAGAGGGCACTTGAACTGTGGGAGATGGTAGCGACATAGATGACAACAGCATGGAGCAGATCTAACATTGCCATAAAGATGTATTATTTTATTTTGGTGGATAACAACACCAATGAGTACTTTGGCAATGGGGTCAGTGGAATAGAAATCTATCAGATAAAATGACTGATCTCTTTCCAAGGCCATGATGTAGCCTTGGGACTGGAACCATAATTTAGCCATGCCTTGGAATTTACCCATTCTGAGACTATAAAATCTTCCAGCAAAATAATCCCCTAGTGCCGTGTATCACGGGTGACCACATTTAGAGAATATTGGACAGTCTGTACTGCCTTATTCCCAGATGTGGCCAAATGTTTGACTCTTCATAACTGAGTAGAACCTGGTTCTTCTATGTTTCAGTGGAACATTTATGAAAGATGTAGGTCTTATTTGTGAAGAAAAAAAAATCAATGTACTTGTATAGAAGTAGAAGAGATTTGTAAGATGGTTTCAAGTAGGAGTACTTTTCCCTCCCTTCTGAGGTTGCAGCTGGAGAGTAATAGCACACAAGTCAATTTAACCTTCAAATCTATACAGGTATATAGAATTAACCTGAAACAAAGGGTGTGGACAATAAACACAGAGGGAAAGAGGGGGACTTGGGAGAGGCCCTGTTTACTCTAACAACAGTGATATTGTTTGTTATCTTACAAATTACTATTAATAATTTTGCCATAATGTTTTATTACAGTTTGCGTATAGTAATACCTTGGAAAAAAATACTTTACTTCTGAATAAAGTATGAATGTTCACCTGTACGTCTTACTGGATGTATAACCCTCCATGTCCCTCTTTCTGAGCTTACATAATACTACAATGCTCTTCTTCGATGGATGCTATCTGTTAGTATAAATGTTGGATCAATAATATAAGAGGATGGGCTGTTTCCATTCTACAGCTCATTTTAAAGTGTTTAAAGCATTGGCTATTATCATTGAGAGAATATACACCCAGAACCACATATATACACACAACAGGATATATACACTCACACCCACATATATACCCACAACAGGATATATACACCCACACCTACATATGTACCTACAACCGGATATATGCACCCACACCCACACCCACATATATATCCACCACAGGGAAAATGCACCCACACAGACACACACACACACATAGCTACCACATGGACTATACACCCACACCCATATATATATATATATATATATATATATATATATATATATATATATATATATATATATATATATATATAAATATATATATATATATATATATATAAAAGCAAACACACATGCACATATGCATCCAGCTTATTTGTGTTTCTTTGGTTTTTAAGTGCTTGCTTTTTTGTTGCTGTTTGATAGCTTCTTGTAGTATTGGTTTGTTGGAAAATTCAGTAATGCATTTTTTTTAAATTAGAATGCATGATGTCTATAAAATAGACAAAGTAGAATTTACAGAAGACATCCATGAATATCACGTTCTACTTATTTTCAAATGTGTACACTTTTCTTCATGCTGCTGAGCAGATAATCACAAATAGCAAAATCATTTCTGGTTTGCAAGTTACTATATTATTTAATGTAATGAGGACTGAATACTTATGTAAAATACAAGTTGGTATTAAGTGTGTTTAAGTAATGTTGTAAAAAGGTCCTTAATAGAGTGCCAATAGCAATGAATTTCTTCTAGAAAATGAAGCATGGAGATGAACAGATATCTGCCTTTTCCTCAGCAGGTCTACAAGGTGGTGTTCTGTTTATTAGAAAAACACATCACATATTCATTTCCAGAGACTGTTATGATGATTTTCTGTAAGAAGTTTCTTAGGGTACATATTTTAGACACTTGCTCCCTACATTAATATGGCTTCAGAAAGACACTTTCTAAGGTCTAGAAACAGTTTCCTTCGAGTACCAACGTTCTACTATTGTATGACAGACTTTTGCCTTGTGCATTCATGATCACAAAGTTAATTCAGAAATACTTGAGAATTTCATATTGTAGTAGCCTAACTATAAAACTGAACTCTACTAGCACTTTGGTTCAGCTACTGGAATTCTCATAAGAGCAGAGACACCAAGTACAGATGCCAAGAATCATAATTAATCTTTCTCTACTTAAATGGTGTAACTCCCGGGCATCTCAGAAGCCCTGGAATTCATATTCCGAAACATCCCAAATGAAACATGAGAAGAATGTGAGAATAATTTCAGGAGTTCCCTTGCCTGGCAGGTGGAGTTGCACTTTGGAATGCAGTGTGCTGGCAGCCGCATCACATCATAAAATACATGTGAATGTATCTGTTTGCTGTCACTATTTTCATTTGAATACATATCTTATTTCACATACCCACTAAAGGATCTCTGCAGTCATGTCTAGCACTTACCTGGCTTTAGCACTGGCCTAAATGGCACACAGACTAAGAGCCTGAGTGCTGCTTTGACTGTCTGATACAAACATTTGTGCATATAGTTTCTTGTCACTGTCCTCAGCATCTTCTTGTACCATGCTACCATGATTACCCAAAAAGTCGGTTGGCTACATCACAGGGAAATGCAGAAATCACCTCTCACACTGATGGGGATGCAATGCAGTGAAAATGCCACCATAACATATTTGCAGTTTCTTATTATGAGTATTCTGTAAGGAGAACATGGGGTATATCATCCAAGGAGTGCAAAGTATGCAAACGCTACCCCCTTAAACTGCATTAAGGAAATTTTTGTCCACTGAACAAACCAAACACCTTCTTCCATTCAGCAGTAAAAATTTCTTTCAGTCCTCACTGCATACAGCAAAATGTTAGTTATATCTCAATTTTAAATGCAGCTATATATTCATTATCCAGAATGAATGACATTATTTTGTTTTCTTTTGATTTGCATTAATGTAAATACATTTTACAGGGCATCTGCACAGTTCAAGATCCTTTTTATTGGCTAGATGCCATTAACAGGGTAAACTATATGTTTAATAGACTTGTTTATTTCTAATTTGTGCTACATTTATAATCCAGGCTGTTGATCTGATATGTATATATTCTTAACTATTCCAGAACAAGTGACATTAAAATATACAATGTTATACACTACAGTTCAAAGCATAAATTTATTACACCCATGCAGGCGGACAATAGAGGTACGACTGCTGAATCCTACACAAATGCACTTTATAAGCACTTACACAAGTGCATGGATCATGCTATCCCTAACAGAACCAAGATGCTATCCTCCAAAAAAAGGAAGACAATCTGGTGGTCCACCACCATAAACAAACTCTACAACAGAAGAAAGAAACTGTTGTAAAAAAGAGTAAAATCCCATGATTGGAGGTACTCCCTGGTCAGGCTCAGTAAGAAGCTGAGATCCCTCATAAAATCCTCCAAAGCTAGTTACGAAAACAAAATCGCCACTGATTCTAAAGACAACCACAAAGCATTCTATAGCTATGTCAAGAATCTCAATGGCAACACTCAGATCTGCTCTGAGTTACAGCACAATGGCACTAAATATACAGAACCAACTGATATTGCCAACATCCTGGCGGATAGGTTCAGTAATAACTTTACCCCCCTCTCACCCCCTAAACAGCCCATCTCTATACCGGAAGAATGCAAAGTTCCTATAATCATGGCTGCACAGGTAAAAACCACACTCGCCAAATCCAAGAACACAGCATCCATGGGACCTGACAGCTTGCCAGGCTGCATTCTACATGAACTACAGAACGAACTGGCACCCCACCTAAGTACCATGTTCAGTCATAGCCTCACCTCAAGCTTTGTACCCAATGAATGGCACACAGCGACGGTTTTCCCACTCCACAAAGGGGGGATCCACCATGGACCCCAGGAACTACCACCCCGTTAGCCTGACGAGCCTGGTCTGAAAGGCCATGGAATGTATCATCATGGAACTTACAAACAAAGACATTGGTAATCTCCAAACTCTGGACCCCACCCAGTTCAGGTTTGTAAAAGGCAGATCATGTCTCCTAAACCTGATAGACTTCCTTGAAGCAGTCACCAAAGCTGTAGATGAGGGTAAGGTGGTTCATGCAGCCTATCTAGATCTCACCAAGGCTTTCAACACCATCCCCACTCTGGAATTATAGATAAACTCACTAAACTAGGTATAAATCCTTATGTCACAAGATGGGTTGCCAACTGGCTCATTGATAGAACCCACACTGTGAAAGTAGCAGACTCCAAATCCGACTTCAGACCACTGACAAGTGGAGTACCACAGGGTTCAGTCCTGGGTCCTCTCCTGTTTGGTATCTACTTCTCTGAAGTACAGGCTAACACAGAAGGTCTTTGGCTAATGAAGTTCGCAGATGACTGCAAACTAGGAGCCATAATCGAAACTCCTAACGATGTGGACATCCTACAAAAGGGCCTCACTGAGACAGATGCCTGGTGTCAAAGCCATGGCCTCAGGCTCAATGCCAAAAAGTGCATTGTCATCTCTGTATCCATGAACTGCAACATAGGCGGTAGTATACTTAACACCGAAAGTGTCATAAGAGACCTTGGGACACAGGTGGACAGTAGTCTCTCCTTTGATAATCACATCGCCACAGTAGTCAGGAAATCCTTCTATATGGCACACCTCATCACAAAAGGTTTCTCATCCAGAAAAAAAGAGGTCATTGTTCCCCTCCATCACTCATTAGACCCATTATAGAGTACAACGCCCCTTTTGGTATGTACCTCACAAGACATCTACAACAACTGGAAAGGCCGCAGAAATACCTCACAAAGAGGATTACCACCCTCAAACAGATGCCCTATGCAGACCGTCTCAAAAAACGCCAGCTTTACTCCGTCGCATATCGCCTACTCAGAGGTGATCTCTGCCTAACATACAAAGCTATGTCAAATCCAGAGCTGTTGAACATGCTCCACTTAAAGAAGTCCCAATCCCTCCGAGCTACACGCTCTAGGGACCTAAACCTTGTCACCACAATAAACAGAACATGTTGGAGGGATTGATTCCTGTCCCAGAGACTTCCCATACTCTGGAATAAACTACCTATCTATATCAAACAAAGCTCCTCATTAGTACTCTTCAAGAAAAATCTTGATGATTGGATGGGAAATAGGAAATTCACCCCAGGGATCACTTCTGTGGCTCTGCTTGACAGTGGCACAGGAAAATAATTTTCTTGGGTGGCAAAAGCCAGGGTACCTTTTTGGCTGGACTTGTATAGGCCCTAGGGCTGATAGCCTAGTATCTACCTATGAACCTATGAACCTATGAGAGTAGTAGTATTTAGAATCAAGTGAAATCTGAGAAAGGGGAGTAAGCTAAGTGGGAAAAGAAGGGAGGGAGGTAAATATGAGTAGTAGAGAAACTGAATGAAAAAGGTATTAGGAGTTAGAGTTCTGTAGCAAGAATTACATACAAATTGAGAAGGGGATGTATGCAAAGAGGGTCAGGTGATTAAGTTCATGGTGGTTGTGTACAGGAGCAAGTGCAGGTATTTGTAAAGTGTACTTTTAGGGCAATTTTAAATGGGAGGTGCTATGTAATAGATCTGATTGTTAAAGGTAGCTTATTCCAGTGGATAAAGGGAAGATAGTTGGTGCTGCGGTAGCATTGTTGCCTCACAGTAAGATGCTGTCCAGTTCGATTCTCAGCTAGAGCGTCTTCTGCGTGGAGACATGCATGAATGGGCATACCTTCATTGAAGGTTGTCCATCAGGCCTGGCAAGCCGGTACGTAAAAATCAACTGCCAATCATTAGCGGACCGGAGTTCTGCTGTGGCGACCCCTGACCGGGAAAAAGCCGAAAGACACAAACAAACAAAGTTGTAGAGGGTTTCACCAATTGATTTTTTTAGGTTTATAGATGTCAAGGAGGTTTTGGTTGGTGCTTCTAAGTCCTACACTTCACTTCAACTTTCTTAAATATTCTCAATACTCTTGCCCCTCTTCATACAACAAGTGTTAAAATTCAAATCCCCCCTTTGGCTTATCAACACAACTCGTTCCTCTATCCATGTCAGAGATCTTGCATGGAAAAAATGGACCAAATCAAAATCTCCTTCAGACTTACAAAAATATAAAGAACCTAGAAACCAAACTAAAAAAAATGATAGTATCTGATAAAATAAACTTCTACTCACAATCGACCTTTAATCACAGTAGTAACCCTAGGGACTCCTGGAAGTCAATTAACTATATATCACATCCAGGTAACCCACCATCTCCTAAACCTGATCCTAGCCTGTCTCCACTGAAATAGCCACCCAGTTCAATTCCTCTTTCATCAATACCATCAGTAAATTACTGCCTTATAGCTCCAGATCTCTTCCTAACTCCACCCTTGCTTCTGATTCGTCTAGCCCTCACTTTAAAAAACACCCCAATCCCCAAAAAACACTTTTTCTCTTCAACCTGCGTCAACTGCCTATATCAAAAACCTTATTGAGAACCTAAAGCCATGCTCTCCATCTGCTGACAACTTGCCACCATACTTCCTAAAAATAACCCTATATCTATTTTGATAACTCGCTCACTGTCTGAATTTACTGTTCCATCTATCTGGAAAACATTCTATACTATCTACAGAAATTTCCAATTTTAGGCCTACAGCTATTCTCTCTCCACTCTCAAAAATCATGAAAAAATGTGTCCATGCACAATTATCACACCACCTATTACTAGAAAACCTTTTAATACTATAGTACTTCCACCACTCTTATTGCTTTTACCAATTCAGTTGCGCAATCCAGAGACAATAACAAACTAGTCTCTTGCCTATTCTTGGACTTATCCAAGGCATTTGATACTGTGTCTCATCCTTTGCTCATTTATAAACTAACAGAACTTAATATGTTCCCATCCACTATCTCTTGGTTAAACAGCTACCTGTCCAATAGGCAACAATCTGTTAGATGGCTTTCTATACTGTCCCCTCCTCTGCCAGTCACCACAGGTGTGCCCCAAGGCTCCATCTTAGGATCTCTTCTATTAAACATTTTTACTAACAATCTTTATAAATCCTGCCCCAACTCAGTTCTCATCCAATATGTGGATGATTCTACAGTCATCACCTCCTCTGATTATTTCTCAGACTTGCTTTCCAAAAGCCAGCAAACTTTCACAAATATTGAGACCTGGCTAACCAATAACCAGCTAATACTCAATGCTAAGAAAACTAAACTACTTCTATTTCTGCCTAAATCACACTCTCATAACACCTCAGCCTTCACCATCACCTCATTAGACAATACCACCATCAATGTTGAATCTCATATCAAGCTACTGGGGGTCATAACTGATGATAAACTAAAGTTCAACCTTCATATAAATTACTATATCAAAAATACTAACCAAAAGCTTTGCTTGCTATACCATAACAAAAGATATCTCACACCAGAGGCAAGACGGTTACTCTCTCTTGCTTATCTCCTACCTTGTCTCTTCTATGGGTCCCAAATCCTCACTAACCTACAGGCAACACTACTGAATAAGATAGAAAATACATATCACAAAATAGCTAGATTTGCCGCCAACACTCAACTAAATCCCATCACTGTTTGGCTTTGAAAACACTGAACTGGCTTGAGTTCTCCAATCAACTTATTTTCTATCAACTTAATATTATCCACTCCATTCTCTACAAATCCTCTTTCTATTTGGACAGTATGAAGATGACCAGTGGTGTCCCACAGCACTCTTTGTTGGGAACTCTTTTGTTTAGTATTTACTTTTCTGTTCACCAGACCATGAAGCAAGACCTCCGGTTAACAAAGTATGTAGGTGACTGTAAACCTGGAGTCATGGTCAAGCTCCCCTCTGATGTCAAATCCCTTCAGCAAGAACTTACACATGTAAATACCTAGTGTATTAAAATGGGCCAAAATGAAATGGTAAAAATGCAATATTTTCACATTTGGTAAACATTCCCTCACCAGCATACAATATAGACAGCACCCCAATCCAAATGACAATATTGTTAAATACCTCAGACTTGAATTGATGACTCTCTCTCTCTCGCCCCTTTGGTCATCATGTAACAGCATTAGTCAGGAAGTCCTTCTATTTAGTGCAGCTAATTGCCAAAGGAATATCATTCCAATCTAAAGAGGTCATTGTCCCCTTATATTCAGCACTGATTAGGCCAGTTATTGAATACAGTGTTCCCCTTTGGAATGTGCATATCAAACAACTAGAAAGAACCCAAAGATCTAACTAAGAAGATCATTAGCTTAAAACCCCTAAACTACTGAAAAAGATAGGCACTGTCTCTTTACTCAGAATCTGATAAACTTCTGAGAGAAGATCTTTGTCTTGAGTTCTATGCCATCAGGAATCCAGTTGCCCTGTATCTCTTATATATTCACAAATCAAACAGTTCCACAACTACCAGAACCAGGGATCTAAATTTTTATCAGCAAAATAAATAAAAATCTATGGTGAGACAGATTCATTATGCAGTGCCTTCCCCACCTCCAGCATAGACTCCCATAGCAAATCAAATGGTGTCAAACATTTTCCATCAAACAAGATCTGGATGATTGGATGGATATTCACAAATTCACCCCTGCCTTGACTGGCCTCGCTATCCTTTAAAAAGGAGGTGCAAGCTAAGAGTGGGTACAGGCAAGGAACAAATGGCCACATGACTCAGTTACCATGTATTTCCTTTGATTACTGTTATTCTGTGACTTTGGTATTCTCTAAGGCTTCAGTCTAACCTTCATTTCAGGTGCTGTCTGTAACCATGCTCTATCAGTTTTGTCCTCCCAAGCATATCTGAGAAAAGTATTTTATTTCTTTGTAAAAATGTATTATTTCCTGCTTTTTTTTCTTTTACTTTGACAAGGATTTTTCTAAATTTATTTCAGTTAGAGATTCTCTAGTATCTTCTGCATGAACGTCAGCTTGTAAGCTTGCCATAGAACTTTCAACTTCTTTCCACGGTGTCAATACAGTAATGTGATAGATTTGCTCTAGCTTTCATTTTTCTAGCTGTCCCACATTATAGGTTCATAGGCGATTACTAGGCTAATGGGCCTCTTCAAAGCCTTAGGAACCTAGCCAATATAACCCAATTTTACCAATATATGGCTCCTAGAAGCAAGAAGATGCCATGGATTTGTGCCCATGCCTTGAGTATCTTATAGATTGCCCCAGTCCATTATAGTTCACTGCATTCATTCTGTCTATCTATCTCTCTATCTATCTATCTATCTATCTATCTATCTATCTATCTATCTATCTATCCATCTATCTATCTCTCTATCTATCTATCTATCTATCTATCTATCTATCTATCTATCTATCTATCTATCTATTTATCTCTCTGTCTATCTATCTGTCTATCCATCAATCTCTCTATCTCTTTATCTGTCTCTCTTTCTATCTATCTATCTATCTATCTATCTATCTATCTATCTATCTATCTATCTATCTATCTATCTATCTATCTATCTATCTATCTATCTATCTATCTATCTATCTATCTATCTATCTATCTCTCTATCCGTCTATCCATCTATCTATCTATCTATCTATCTATCTATCTATCTATCTATCTATCTATCTATCTATCTATCTCTCTATCTGTCTATCCATCTATCTATCTCTCTATCTGTCTATCCATCTATCTATCTATCTATCTATCTATCTATCTATCTATCTATCTATCTGTCTATCCATCTATCTATCTCTCTATCTGTCTATCCATCTATCTATCTATCTATCTATCTATCTATCTATCTATCTATCTATCTATCCATCTATCTATCTGTCTATCTATCTCTCTATCTGTCTATCCATCCATCTATCTATCTATCTATCTATCTATCTATCTATCTATCTATCTATCTATCTATCTATCTCTCTATCTATCTCTCTATCTATCTTTTCATCTGTCTATCTATCTATCTATCTATCTATCTATCTATCTATCTATCTATCTATCTATCTATCTATCTATCTATCTATCTATCTATCTATCTATCTATCCATCTATCTATCTATCTATCTATCTATCTATCTATCTATCTATCTATCTCTCTATCTGTCTATCTAGTCATCTTTCTAATCTGTAATGTCTATCTATCTGTCAAGTTGCCTGTCTAGATGTCTCTCTATCTGCTATATGTCTAAATAAAAATACAGCTAGACTACACAGGGAAAAATCATTGTGTCCTACTTGTCTAATTGTCTGGCTGCCTATTTTATATAAAATAATCTCAGACTTGTGCATGCAGTGTGTATTGTACTACCCATCTCAGTCACTTTGTCTCTGTCACTTTAAGCTTCCTCAGCTGCTCTGCCTCACTGACCAGGTTTCTGTACCAGACAGAAGCACTGGTCACACCACTGTTTATATACCTTACCTAACTATTACATTAAATCATCTATTCGGTCTTCTCGTGTAATTACCACTCTCCAGGACCTGGACTTATAAAGGACTAGGTGATGTCTATTATAGTCGTGTATCTTTGGACTTAGAATCTATTAGTGGTGTGAGTGCAGGCATAGGCAAAAGGGGGGGGGGGCAGCAGAATTCCACCTCCACATATGCTACTTTGCTAACATTGTTTTGCCTCAGTTTTTCAATTTTTGATACACCAGACTTTAAAATCACAAGTCTAGTACTGAAGTGAAAGTGTTCTAAGCTTCCCCTATCTAATAAATACACTTTTTGATTTAATCCATATAACATAACTATTTAGCATAAAGTACTTTTCTATCCCTACAACATATTTTTTAATTATTTCTTACACACACACACACACGCGCACACACACACACACACACACACACACACACACACACGCGCATATATATATGACAGATTCCATTCTGATATTATGAAACTTAGGTTACTTTTCTGTACAGAATATCCATATTTATGCCTCAAATTTTTGGTCTGTTCCTCATAAAATATGTTGTTTTCTGGCAAATCATTAGGATTAAAGACACTATCTAAGGACAGACATTTGAGCTTCAGACATCATATACTTTATAAAATGTATATTAAGGCAAAATATTTTATTCTAGCAACTTTCAAAGCTTATATGAGCAATATTCAAAATCAGTCTTTGGTTTTGGGTCTTTGCCAAACCCCCACCTTATTTTTAGCTTTAGCGAGAATTCTTGTGCTAAGTGGTTGAGAGATATGACCACTGTCAGCATCGCCATCATTCCTGCCTCCCTCTTGTGCTATACAAATTATTTATTAGACCTATTTTGAAGTATTTTACTAAGCACAGTTTTAAATAAAGTTACTTCAGTCTTGAAGTTGTCCAGCTAGTAAGCAGAATAAGATCTTCTCTAATATTTGCAGCCTCCTATTTGTATTCATTTGCTATACTTACAGGCTTCTGTTTGCACGTCTATTTGTCTTTTTTGTTCATCATTTACTTTTGTAATATACTTATATTTTTTTCTTTTGGGTTGCTTTTTGTAAACAAATAACTTTACTATATTGTCTTGTTCAATCTTCACATGTCTTAGAGTAGCATCTTATATTAAAACATTTATTAGGATCTGCTTATGTCCCTGCTTTTATTGGTGTAACTTTCTCAATTAAAAGACAAAGCGATCTTTAGGGCTTAGAGGTATAAAGCCCTGATTTACCCCAGATGATCTGGGTTTCTCTAATGGTTTGGCACGAGAAGAGCTGGAAGAGAGCAGGAGAGATTTCAAGACCAGGTACTGGCTTGGCAACCTTGGTAGGGGGAGTGGCTGCAGCCGGTCCATTGGAAGAACCATAGCAACTGTGATCATAATGCATGTTTAACACTGTGAAATAAAAGTTAGCATACATGAAAGCATGAATGCATCGTGCTCCAACAAGGGGAGACATAGGCACATAACCAGAATTGCCAAATTCCCTACAATATATGACAGCACCACCAATAGTGTTCAGTTCAGTTCTCATCAACAAAGTGAACTATAAGACTGCCTGGTGAGAGACTTGATGGCCACGTGGGACTAGGGACACAAAAATGCTTGTTTTTAAGCTGCAAGACATCTTTTACTTTGACCCTATCCATCTTTTTATTTGTATTTGTTACCATAAAGTAGAATTTTGAATGTTTAATCTTAGCATAGAGTTTCAAGAAGTTTTTTTTCATTTCTGCATCTACAATTCTTATCTATGGATTCCTGTGAAAAAGTTTATCAGCTGATCTCTCAGAGACTTTTTAAATCAGCAGCTGCTACTCGAAAGGTTTACAGGCCAAGGTAGCAGTCACATGTCCAGGTATGAAGAAGAAAGTCATCATCATCATCTTTTGGCTGTTCCCATTAGGGGTCGCCACAGCTGATCATCTGTTTCCATTTCTTCCTGTCCTCTGCATCTTGCTCTGTTGCACCAACCACCTGCATGTCCTCTCTCACCACATCCATAAACCTTATCTTAGGCCTTCCTCTTTTCCTGTTACCTGGTAGCTTCATCCTTAGCATCTTTTTCTCAATATACTCAGCATCCCTCCTCAGCACATGTCCAAACCAATGTAATCTTGCCTCTCTGGCTTTGTCTCCAAACCTTCCAACCTGGGCTGACCCTCTAATATACTTATTCCTAATCCTGTCCACCCTCGTCACACTCAGTGCAAATCTTCACATTTTTAACTCTGCCACATCAAGCTCTAACTCCTGCCTTTTTGTCAATGCCACTGTCTACAACCCATATAACATAGCTGGTCTCACTACCCTCTTGTAGTCCTTCCCTTTCACTCTTACTGGTACTCGTCTGTCACAAATCACTCCTGATACTCTTATCCACCCACTGCATCCTGCCTGTACTCTCTTCTTCACCTCTCTTCCACACTCGCCATTACTCTGAACTATTGATCCCAAGTATTTAAACTCATCTACCTTTGCCACCTCTACTCCTTGCATCCTCACCATTCTTCTATCCCTCCTCTGATTCACACACATATATTCTGTCTTAGTCCTGCTGACCTTCATTCCTCTTCTCTCTAGAGCATATCTCCATCTCTTCAGGTTCTCTTCCACCTGTTCCCTACTCTCACTACAGATCACAATGTCATCTGCAAACATCATAGTCCACGGGGACTCCTGTCTGATCTCGTCTGTCAACCTGTCCATCACCAGTGCAAATAAGAAAGGGCTCAGAGCTGATCCTTGATGTAACCCCACCTCCACCATAAACGCATCTGTCACTCCCACCACAGACCTCACTGCTGTCACACTACCCTCATACATATCCTGTACCACTCTTACATACTTCTCTGACACTCCTGACTTCCTCATACAATACCACAACTCCTCTCTAGGCACCCTGTCATATGCTTTCTCTAAGTCTACAAAAACACAATGCAACTCCTTCTGACCTTCTCTGTACTTCTCCATCAACACTATCAGAGCAAACATCACATCTGCAGTGCTCTTTCCTGGCATGAAACCATACTGCTGATCACTAATCATCACGTCCCTTCTTAACCTAGCTTCCACTACTCTTTCCCATAACTTCATGCTGTGACTGATTATTGTAAGCCCTCTGTAGTTACTAAAGCTCCGCACATCACCCTTATTCTTAAAAATCAGTACCAAAACACTTTTTCTCCATTCCTCAGGCATCCTCTCACTTTCCAAAATTTCATTAAACAATCTGGTTAAAAACTCCACTGCCATTTCACCTAAACACCTCCATGCTTCCACAGGTATGTCATCTGGACCAACAGCCTTTCCATTCTTCATCCTCTTCATAGCTATCCTTACTTCCTCCTTGCTAATCCACTGCACTTCATGATTCACTATCCCCACATCATCCAACCTTCTCTCTCTCTCATTCTCTTCATTCATCAACCCGTCAAAGTACTCTTTCCATCTGCTCAACTCACTCTCCTCACTTTTTAGTATGTTTCTCTCATTATCCTTTATCACCTTTACCTGCTGCATATCAAAAGAGAGTACAAGTTTCAAATCAAGCCCAAAGAATGAATAGTTTCAGATGGTCCTCTCTCTATCTGTGAAGGAACCTTGAAATTGAGGTACTTTACTGACTTTCTTTGTGGTGCATGATTGGAAAACTTTCTGTTCTGTTTCTTGTGCTAGCTGTTTTGCCAATAGCTGTTAATTGGCTACATACATCAGAATCTCAGAAGCACTTATCTGCAAAAAAACTGTGAAGTGAGAAAATAAATCTTAACAATCACATTTTCAGAATGTAACTGCTCTTTCATTATCCTGCATAGGTTTAGGTCCTAGAGAGAGCAGTTTTATTATGAGCAGGCTGTCAGGACTCCTAATGATCAAGCCTGTATAGAAACATGAAATGAAAAAGGAAATTATTTACCTCTGAAACAGAGTCCCTTATTTAATTATTTCTGATAGTTTTAAGTTTTTTGGTCATGTGATTATTTACTCTGAAGGTGACACAAGTAAATCGTTCTGTATATACACATGAAAGAGAAACTGTTGCCTTAAAGTCACTTCATTCTTTATTTTCTGTGTGGCTTTTTGGTGATTTCTGTCAGTTCTATTATAGTTGAATGCCCAAAAGTGAAACCAATCAAAATCAGAAGATAAGAAAGGGCTTTCAAGTGTATCTAAAAGTGCTTTTGTTAGTCAAGATATTTTAGCTAAGATGGATAAAGCCTTGACTTTGTCCCAGATGACAGGGGTTTGATTAGCTGGCCTAGTTGCTGGAGAAACTGACCAGGAAGGGGCAGAAGAAGTGTAGCAATTGTCAGCGTGCCCACCTTAAGGGGGAGGGACTGTATCTGGTTTCCTCAGCAGGACTGGATAACTGTCAGTTTGCCTGCATACTGAAAGCTAAATGCATCAAAGGGCACATGCACACATCTCATAACCAAGCAACAGTGGAAGTCATAAGTATGGCAAGGGGAGAGAAGTAAGGTTCTTCATCAATGCTACCACAAATTGATCTGCTCCCTAGCACCCAACTCTCTCCTCTGCAGGGAACAAAAAAGATGATTAAGCTCTCACATGGGAATGAGAACAAATGGGCCACAATGTTTATACTTTGTCAAGGGAACCACATGGAAAAAAGGTCACACAGACAAACTACTCAGTGAAAACTACAAAACAATTCCAGACAAGCTAGAATTTTCATTGTGCAATACATTAAACCTCCTGTAATGGAGGCCCATGGGATGGATTCCTATCAGTTGCTCGAGTTTCAAAAACTCAAAATTCATATGGTCAGGATCAAATGATTGAGTTTTTGAAAACTCAAAGCTTTTGAATAGACATCCTGGTACAGTGAAGACTGGGAAATTTACCCTTTTCTTCACTGTAATGCAATCTTGGAATTGGTATATATAATTTGCAGGGGGTACTGGGGGTGCATAAACGTAAGAAAAGTATATTTTTGTGGGGTTCAAGTTTTTGGAAACTATCATAAGGTCTCATTCATGAATTTCATGTTTCTGAAAACTCAATCATCTGATATGGATCCCATGGGATATATGCAAATGACCACTAAAACACATACAGTGTTTTCAGCTACATGTCTTCTGAATGCCCATGAATTTTTACTTTTTAAATCTTTATGGGTGCATTCAGGCCAATAAAGTCAAACACTACTAGCTATGGAGGTCCATGTTTTGGCCTTTTAGTGACGTCAGCAGCACAGCATAAGTGGATTGTCTGGCTATATTTTAGAAACACAGAACTTTAAACCCAGCGAATGCCCATAAACATTAAGGTGTCTGCAAAAAATCCCAACTAACATCCAAATCAAATGATAACAAGATGGGTTTCCAGGGTCTTCTGTTTTTCCCTAAGGATTTTGAATCCTCAGACAGGATTTATCCCATTTGTGGCAGCTATAAACAGTGGTAATTTTACTGTGCCTCCAGATAAAGTGAAAACAGTATTTGGTGTTTGGGGAAATGTTTATTTTATCCTAGTTAGTGCCAAAGTTTTAAATTTGCTGTTGCTGATGGTTATGTTCTATTGTATTATGTCCCATAAGGCCTGTATACTGCCAGCAATAATGTCTGTAGGTAAGTAAAAAACTGATCAATATTCTGAGCACAACTTTTAAGCTTTTGCCACTTGTTAATGAATGTGTCTTTCATGCAGGTTATTGTGTTTCTAGATCTGCAGTGTGTGACATGTCTAGAAGGCAGGCATAGGTTTAAGGGAGTCTTTATACTGAGAATCTGGTAGTATAGTTTAGGAACATTCCCATTGCTTTCAGGGTCTTTTAGGAGTGGATGCAAACACCTTTATCAAAGAGTTTGAGTCTCTGATGGTCTCTGATTTTTTTTTTTTCATTTTGTTATAAGGTACTGCCTTGGGCTTTCATGCCAGAATGTTTCTATTTTCTAACAAGAAACCTTTTAGACAGCATTGTTCTTTAACTGCCAAGCCTTTGGAGACATGCCATGGGGGTGGAGGGGTCTTTCTGCAAGAGGTGGTAGGGGGAGATTTCTCGAGGACAGATGTTTTTCAGTTCTTGACTCTGGCAATCAAATAATGACTCCTTCAGCATCTTTACTACTTTGAAACATGCTATTTGCTATTCTCTTTACCTCCTATACCAGTCTGTAAAGAAAGTAAAGCATGCGTGTGGGAATAGATGTCCAAATTCTTCAAAAACTGTAAAGGCATTCTCAGATTTCTGAATGGCAGGCATCTTTATATGATAAGTTCAAGGTAAAATGTTAGACAGCCCATGAACTAGACCCCCCACATGGCACAGAGAGATAAAGCTCTAACTGCAACCCAGGCAGACAACTCATGTCTGAACAGCAGATGCTGGAGCTTGAGGGAGGGGTGCAGGAAGAGGAGAATGGAGCAGCACATACCTCGCTCATCCTTGGAGGGAGTTGGCTTGGACTGCCTCTTGGGTGACATCCAGTGGGAGCTCTGGGTGGTGCTTTCTGCAGAGTCTGGGACAGAGGGATGTGCCACTGCTCAGAATGCAGTCATGTGGGGAAGTTTCTGTGTACCTCCCATCACAGACTGGTTGGTTAGTGTCCCTCAGAGCTGCTTTGAAGGTGTTGGGAGCTCTACATGGCCATGGAGGGTAAACCCTATGTCCACATGAATGACTATGGTCACCTGTCATCCCAAAGAGAAAACGAATGGCTGGTAAGAGGCCTGCACCCCTGTGCAGGAACAAATGGACCAACTGGTCATCAGAACTGATGGCTGGCAGAAACTAAGGAATAAAAAAATAAAAGTTACAATTAGTGTGAGCTGCTCACACTTAGCATTCTAGTTAGCAAAAATTAGTGACTCAGTAAAACAGGACAGTAGTGCTGAGTCATAGGTATTCTGTGTACTGCACATGATGATTCCAAAAGAACACTGAAGGGTCTGTTTATGCAGTGCATGGAATATACTTTGGGTCTTATTGATGGCATTGATGTCTGCCGCTACTTACATGAGTCCTGCATTAGTATTCATTCTTAATGTCACAAAATATTACCAGCTGTCTACTGAGCTAGTCTAGTGTCTGCAACTTTATCACATGGCACCACAACCTCAGACTGGAGGTACAATGGCACACAGAGTGAGGGAGGGCTGTGCTACACTGCCTTGCAGCACAGTATTTCTGTCCACAGTTCCTTATTTCCTATCCCTGATGGCCCCATTTTGGATATTTTATTTCTAAGCCACTGTCTTCGGTTTAGCATCAGAAGTGCACCCCAATAGCCTGCACCAGCCTGCAATTCTGATTTTCAAACTCTCATCTAGAGGTTTTATCTAAATCTCTACCTTCAGCCTATCCAGAAGACACCTGACTCACATCTTTATAGGGTTGTGTCCCCTCATGAAACATATGTTAATGAAAAGAGTCACAGAAGGATTCCCTTCTCCACTGAAAAGAATAAGTTATTATTCTACATCCTTTCTCATGTCAAAGGCATAATGCCTCTGAAGCCCAGTACTGGCTTTCTGGATCCTCAACAAACATGTCTGAGCTTGAAAGTACAGGATTCGAATGTTTCAGTTCTTCATCTTCATTTTCTCTTGCTAATTGAGGATACTTACCTGGAGATGAAGTTTACCTAAAGCATATTCCTATTTTCAAGCCCAGTAAAAGATCGTTCAGGTCTCAAAGGAAGAACAGTATGTATAGTGAGAAGTTTTTCAATTAATCTGGCTACCTTCCCCAAGGTTCTCATCAGACGCCTAACATAAACTGCCAGGTAATTGCAAGAATCTGGCAGTAAATTTTTGTACAGTCGTCAGTGGATAACTGAGCAATTTAAAGGCAGTTTCAGTTATGGTTACCAGAGGTACAGAATTCAATTGTGAGAGCCAAGGTTATAAAATAGGAAGCAGGTAGTAGGTTATAAGTATAGAGTTGTGTAGGAGGATAGAAGTAGGAGAATGTAATGTAATGTAATAAGATGAGATGACTTTAAAGAAGAAGAGTTAGTGGGAGGATGAGGTGGATATAAGGGAGGTAAGGAAGTAAAGTATAGGTGGAAGGTGGGGGGCAGGGAAGGGGTTCAGGTAGGATGATTACAGGGACAGATCCAAGTATTGGAAAGGCGTTTTTGAGAGCTTTCTTAAAGTCATGGACTGGTGTGATATTGCTGAGGGTCACGGGAAGCTTGTTCCACAATAGAGTGGAGAAATAACTGTATAGATTCTGGCCAATAGTTTCTTAAGTTTATATATCTGAAGGAGACATTGGTCAGAGCTTCAGAGAAGTCGAAGGGGAGTATAAAGGGAGATCAGTGAGGAGATGTTAGGGCAGGATGAGGGCTTGTTTAGAATTGAGTGGATTATGAGAAGTTGAGTAACCAAGAGGTGGTGCGGAAACTCTAGCCAGTTGAGTGTCGTGAGAGACTGACAGTGATGGGTTTTAGAAGGAAGATTGATGGCAAATAGACCAACTTTATTATAGGTGGTTTTGGGTTTGGACAGTAGTGAGGACTGTAAGTTTGCAAGGATTTCAGAGCTGTAAAAGAGGTTAGGGAGTAGGTATGGTTGAGCAAGTGAGATTCTGGAGTCATTTGTGAGGAACTGTTTGTTTCTCTAAAGAAGTCCAAGCTTTTGGTGGATTTTCTTTATACTGTGCAGTACATGAAGGTCAAATTTAAGTTGGTCATCTATGATTACCCCTAGGAGCTTAGTGTGGGTATCTGGCGTGATAATTGTGTTGTTGAGGGAAGAGATGGTAACTGAAGATTTAAGGTGGGAGAAGGATTTGGGGAGGAAGAGCAGAAGGGTTGTCAATTTGGGATTGAGTATGAGATAATTGTTGGTAAGCCATGATTCTGTGAGGCTGAAAGATTCTTGTCTCATGGATAATAGGTCAGAGACGTTATCAGCGAAGGAGATGATAGTAGAGTCATCCACATACTGTATGAGGGATGACTGAGGACAGGATGTGTAAAGTTGGTTAGTGAAGATGTTAAAGAGAAGGGAGCCTAGAACTGAGCCTTGTTTAACTCCCATTTTGATAAAAAGAAAGGAGAGAGAGCTGAGAGCCATCTAACAGATTGTTGTGTGTCAGTAAGGCAGCTGTTAAACCAAGAAACTGTCGCTGAAGAGAAGTTAAGTTGAGAAAGCTTGGATAGTAGGATAGGGTGAGAGACAGTGTCAAAGGCTTTGGACAGGTTCTGAAAGAGACAGGATGTGAGTTTATTATCTCTGGCATGGCAGATGGATTTAGTGAAGGAGATGAGAGCAGTAGAGGTGTTGTGGTGAGAGCAAACGCCGTGCTGGCTTGTGTTGAACTGGTTTTCATGAGTAAGATAGGCCATAAGTTGTTTATGAACACAGTCTTCCAGAATTTTTGAGAGGGGGGAGAGTATGGCAATAGGTCAATAATTAGAAAGCTCTACAGAGTTTCTACCTTTGTTGATGGTTATGGTATAGAATTTTTTTCCAGAGAATAGGAACTGTGGA
This sequence comes from Protopterus annectens, assembly GCF_019279795.1. NCBI lineage: Eukaryota > Metazoa > Chordata > Ceratodontiformes > Protopteridae > Protopterus > Protopterus annectens. Next base: position 6,785,821 of record NC_056727.1, on the reverse strand, counting down.
TTCGCTAACTGAGTGATTTATGAGAATTGAGACAGGAAGTGCTATGGAGTTAGCAGCTACCTTGAGGAAGAAAGATGGCAGGTTGTCTGCAGATTGAAAACATAGTTTGAGGTTGAAAAGGAGATTTTTAATGTAGCTAGTGGGAATTGGATTTAGTGAGAAGAGATTTTGTTGTAGTGGGGGTAGTGAGAGGTGAGGCTTTGGTATGGCTAGAGGTCTGCATAAGTTTACTGATGGTGTCAATGAAATAGGAATTGAAAATGGATGCAGTTTCTTGGGGGGGTGTTATGAAGGCATGGGTTGGGAGTTGAGGGATTACCAGGGTATAGAATTTGGTTCATAGTATCCCAGAATTTTCTTGGGTTTCTGGGTTTGGTGGATAGGGGTGTGTGGTAGAAGTTTTTTTGTCAATGTTAATGTGTTTTTAGCCAGATTATGGAGTTCCCTGTAATTTTTGGTAGTCTGAGTGGGAATTAGTTTTAAGCTGGTTCTAGGAGGAGCAAGAGAGTTTAGGGTGTTGAGAAAGATGGAGTTAATTGTAAAACAGCCTCATCTAGAGGTAGGAATGAAAGGAATGACCAGTCAATAGAAGAGAGAGTATTGTAAAATGTTAAGGGGTTGAAGTTAGTTAGTCTATGACATTCTTTGACTTCGTGTAGTCTGGAGAGGAGGGGGAGAATCTTAGCACACCTACTGTGGAGTGGTCGCTAATAGAGTCGGGTAGGGATTCAGTGTAGTGATAGAGGTTAGGGTGAGATACAAGAATCCAGTCAAGGATAGAACTGGTATTGGTAGATTGTCTATGAAAAGTGGGAGAGGACATAAGTTGGGTGTATCCATATAGGTTTTTTCTGCAGGTAGGGGAGTTGGAGGTGAAGGTTTGTCAAACCAACAATGAGTTTATGCTTCAGATAGAAAAAAACAATCATTAAATGGAAAATTTCAGTTGGAGTTTGGAGGTAAATTGATCCACTTTTCAGAAGTAAAAGTTAGTGGCTGAGCATGGCAGCAAGTAATCAAAGTTATAGAATTAATTGTAGGGAACTACAGAGCTATTACCAAATAAGCAAATGTGGCTGTACAGTAAAAGGCAGTAAGGGAGAATTAAGTTAGAAAGGGAGGTAAGGGGGCCACGGTGATGCGCTGTGACTGAACTTGTTAAGAAATGTCTTATAGGTAACAAAAAAGCAAGTGTTTCAGCTTTGGTAAAGCAATGTAATAGAGACATGAGTAGGTCATTAGTGGTGGGGCTTCTCTTGCTGTCTCAGAATGCTGAAATTGAGCTCCATTAGTGAGTGTAGGAACTAAGGAGAGAGAGAGAGAGAGAGAGAGAGAGAAAAGTACAAACAGGGTGAAGACAGTCTACACAGGGAGAGGAGTATATTACAGCACAATTAGGTAGGTTCTAGGAGAAAGTAGAGTGAGGGAAAAGGAGAGAAAAAAAACGTAGAGCAGGGTGAGAGTGAATAGGGAGAATGACAGGGTTTATAAGAAAAAGTCAATTAGAAAGAATCCATCACCAGTTTAACTTACAGAATGGATATGTCGAGACTGAGTTACAAGTGAAGACCCATGACCAAGGGGAAAAAGGAGAGGAGATGGAAGGGAAAGGAGAAAGGTCAAGCAACAGGAGGAGTACACCAGTTAGAGTAAGGTGTGAGAGCAGGAGTATGAAGGAAGTCACAGTTGGAACATAGGAAATACAAGAGTTGCTTCAAAAAGCAGTCAAGGCTTCAATATAATCAACAAAAATGCATTCAGATGAGATACTGATGTATTGCTGTTAGCAGTAACCCAGCAGCAAATATGAACAACAAAATAAGAATTGTTTAAAGAATGAACATATCACAATATGGTCAGCTGCTATGCTCGTCACTGGGATAACAAGGATTTACCCATACAGCTGCAAAACACTGTCACCCATAATGCAGTTAGCTGTAAATACAATTTAAAATTCGAAAAACAAGTCACAATGCAGAACTGCGTAGTACTAAAATCAGCTACAAGATCACTTTAACAGTAAAATGCCAAGTTGCAAGTTGGCTGTGACATTAATTCAGCAATGGGTACTTAAAGAGCAGTTGAACAAATATGCTTATGTTATAATCATAAATATCCAGTCACATCCTAGGAACATCATCTTACAATAAACTTAGTTTAGCGTTTAATTTTCTCTAGGTAAGCTAGAGTGTGATTGCATGAAACAGAAAATGCACTTAATTCACTTAACAAGTATCACAGCACATACTGTGAAACTGAAAGAGAAACGCAGTGCAGGCACATCACCGGGCGAGTCTGGAGAGAGGAAAGCCAAATAAAGATGGCACAGAAAGCCAAGCAAGGCTTTTAAAAAACACAAAGCATCGAGAGGTAATCAGAATATACAAATAAACCAGTAACCATGTAAGAGAGCAGTATAATGAGCAGATATGAAAACTACCCAACAAGTTTATGCTTCAGACAGGAAAGAAACAATCATTAAATGTAAAATTTCACTTGGAGCTTAGAGGTAAGTTGAATTTATCTCTTAATATTTCTTAATATCTTCTATCTGGACATTATGGGCTTCCTGCATCATATTAACAATACATCATTTCCTCCTTATCCTCAATAGTTCACTCTGCCAGCTTTATGGGATCTTATTTGGCATGTCAGTGATTCTGCTTTTTTTTTTTTTTTTTTTTTTTTTTTTTTTTTTTGTGGATTACTGCTTCCTTCGACAACAGGGGTGGGAGGCAAGGGGTTATTATCTGCCTGAAACCTGGCCTAACCCCATTGCAATGTTTCCCTGTCTTGAGGATCCTACACTGCCATTTTTTTTCTGGACCTGGAACCAGTGTGCACACCAGGGTTGGGCATTTTCTTTTTCCTGTGTACCCAGCTGTCTTTTTTTATTTTTTAACCTACCTCTCCATCATATGTGGTCTATAAGATACAGCCTACATATTAGTGTCATCTTGGTGAGATTTTGTGAAAACAGGGTCCATCATGTGAAGCTAATCACCAAGACTTGAGGATGAATTAAATTCCAGCAATACTACTCTCCTTTTTTGCTGATTTCATCGTCTGTCCATTTGCTCTCCATTTGGGTCCTGGGAATGCTGTTCTCATGTTGCAACAGGACAGCATTCTGCACTCTCTCTTCACATCTTTCATTGAACAGCTGTGCCGCACACATTCAGGTAGTATACAAGGAACAATACACACTGAAAGTGGTACATATTATTCAAGAGGCTAGAAAACCTATCACTTGAAAATTCAGTTTGCCTAAATGGAGGATATTTGCAGATGAGTTCCAAGAAAGGTATGTTAACAAAGTGGAACAACAAGTCCTAATATAAGAACATAAAAGCCTGAAACCCTGGGTAATTCAGCAAAGCAGGCAGATCCATGCATAAAGCTGTGGTTAAGCTGCTCCTAAAAATAGTCTTATATCTCAAGCTTCCTATGAAAACTATACTTTCCTTGTGGGACTTAGACCTTGTGTTGGAGCAATCAACTGTGTGCCTCCCTCTGTGGTCACATTCACAGTCTCTTTCACGTCATTCTATTCATTTCATGGAGACAGTTTTTTTGCATGTCAGACACCTTATCAAAGGAAAGTGTCTGAATACCAGGTGTGATGTGTCCCCTCCCCCCTCAGCAGCCTATCATAAGGGCGTGGTGGCTTGTCTACCAATCTGTGCTTTATGATGAAATAGATATTATGTCATGGATTGTAATCAAAATACAAAACTGCCATCCTTTTTTCTCATCCAAAAAGTTCAGGAGAGAACTGGGTATTGATTCATAATACCAAATATATTAGAAAGTTCTTATAAACTCTGTTGCATTTGTTCATAGAATATTTTAAGGACTTCTGTAGGTCAACAGGCCATTTTTACCTGGTTTATCAGGTGTACTGCTTTGATCTGACATTCCTAACAAGTTTGTGTAGTGGCCTGTGACAGCCCATGTGCTTGGGAGAAGTGTAGCAGTGTTGGCTTCTTTTTTTAAAGAGGTGTTGACTTCTGAGGCTCAAATCTGGTTTACTGTGTGCATAAACATTACGAGTTGTGTTATCATTCGTAGGAATTTATTAGTACAGCAACACTTCAGGGAATGTTATCAGGGGTTATCCTCTTGTATAATTGTGCAACATGCTGATTTATTTGTTAACCACAGCAGACCGTTGACCACACGAGCCTTTTTGGGATCATCTCAGGAGCATTGCCTAGTTAAGTGACTTGCTCAGAATCACACTACTCACAAATGGAGGTGGAAGGAATCAAACCTTGCACCTTTAGATTACAGGAAACAGCTCAACATTTTAGAGCCTTAATCTTCTGCATTAACTGACAGGCACTGCCATATAACTTTATTGATGCATACATAAGGAATGTAGAGATGTAGAGACAAAAATTAAAATAATAATATAGCGCACTTATGCAAAGAACTCAACAGTATATTTGTACTTCATTTTTGTCTCTACAAAATTAGTGCCACATTCATTTCCACATTGTTATTGCAGCTGCTGTGGATTAGATACACCTGCTATTATTATGACTAATACATTATGTGGTCTTGCCCAGATGCCTTGTTGCAAATGATTGCTGGTATGAATAATGTGTTTACTATGAAATGAGGACAGACCTCTCTGGGTCCAGCATACATCAAAAGCTGTAAGCCAGAAAAAGGCTATGACACCAAATATGGCAGTAATATATCAGGGGTTTGTGTGCATTAGATTGTTACCTATGTGGGATATGCAGCTTATTATCTGTGTCACTAACAGGCTGTTTACTTATCCTGTGTGGGATATGCAGCTTATTATCTGTGTCACTGACAGGCTTTTTACTTATCCTGTGTGGGATATGCATCTTATTATCTGTGTCACTGACAGGCTGTTTACTTATCCTATGTGGGATATGCATCTTATTATCTGTGTCACTGACCGGCTGTTTATTTATCCTATGTGGGATATGCATCTTATTATCTGTGTCACTGACCGGCTGTTTATTTATCCTATGTGGGATATGCAGCTTATTTTCTGTGTCACTGACAGGCTGTTTACTTATCCCATGTGGGATATGCAGCTTATTTTCTGTGTCACTAACAGGCTGTTTACTTATCCATCGTAGGCTATGCAGCTTATTATTTGTGTCACTGACATGCTGGTTACTTATATTCCTGGAACAATTTATGATGTAATAATGTAGCAACTGCATTACTTTCTGTGGTACAATGAATTGTGGACATTGTCCCATATGGATATGTAGCTTTATGCTGTAATAGTGAATATTGGATGTTATTTCTGCCACTGAAAATTTCTTGTATTTGGTTATGTTTGGGGCTTGTCTCAAAAATCTACATAGCTACTTTCCTCTGCACTCAAGCTGATAACCACATCCTTTTCATTTATCCATAAGTAATGACACCAAAGACAGAAATGAAGCCAAATATCCTGTTATAGGTACTCCTTCACACAGCTGTATTTTTTCCATGATTCATTTGTACGTGTCTTTAAAACTGCACTGCATTCCTCGAGTTGTTTCTTAATTTGATTTGTTAGCTCCTCTGACTTCCGTACATAATCACCAGTAAAGGCATAGCTTTACTCATGCTCACCTTTGTTTATATTTTGACCAGTAGCTGGTTGGCTATTTTGCAGGTCTCTGTACTGAAGATACCCCACCCCCCATGAAAAACAGGGGCTTAGAGTTGCTTGTTTTATATTTGTTAGTGGTATGTTTGCATTTCAGTTTCTACTTTAATAAAAAAAGTACTTAATCATTTTCTGAGAACCATCCAGTGGTGATTTTACACAATCATGTTCACTGTAGAAATGTTTGATGTGTAAATAAATTCTTCATTGAACCTCCTGGCTATTTAGTGAGCATGGTACCTCTGCACTCATGTCAGGTGAAATTACAATATATCTTGACAAGTTTATTTTTATTTTGCATGAAATACACGAAAAGCAGAAAGTTTACTTGCTGTGTTGGCATTTCCCTTCCTCAACCACATCTACTGAATAAACTAATATACTGCCAGGAAAAACTATATAATTCCCAAAAGCCCTTAATTTTCAGTGGTGACCTTTTGCTTAATCTCTCTTCATGCTGGTTTCTGTAGTCAAGATGGCTGAATGTATTAGAATTAGTTGTGAACAAGCTGCATCCTGCACACGTGTTACATGTTTGTACCTTCCTCTTGTACTGTCACTCTAAGAACTATCCTGAGCAAATCCCCAATGTCACCTGAGAAAACAAGTAGATTAACACATCAGGTCTTAACTGGCCAACAAACAGTAAATTAAAAAAAAATAATTAAATGTTAAAAGCTAAGCATTTGATCTATATTACTAATTCCACATAATACTAAATCCCTTATTCCAGCAGCTTTATAAATGAGTAACTGTTTTTTTTTTTTGTTTTTTTGTTTTGTTTACATTTTGGTAAAAGAAACGCGAATGGTTGAGTGCGTTGTTTTCTTATACCCTTCATGAAGGTCAACACATACAGGCCAGGTACATCAGGTACATTAAAGTCTTTTAACAGAAACTAAGCAACCCCGGAGATTCAATACATTCTGTGTAGGCTTTGCATGAAGCCTACACGGAGTTTACATGTTAGTGCCATGAGCAGCATGAATATGCGATTAGCACTGCTGCTTACATGAATACAAGAAAAGTTTCAGGTCCAGCAACAGTGCTGCTGGCTAGGAAACCATGCAGGTCAGCAAGAGCACAGAAGGGAAAAGCATTCAAGTGCTCCACAAGTTCACTGGAAAAGCCACCATGACTGCCAGGGTTGAAAATACTGCAATAACAGCAGTAACAACACAATAAAGACGAGTATACTGGGTGCAATGTACAGTAAAAATTGTTTTCAAAAGGAAATAATGGATGGGAGGGTAAACGGCAATGGCAACTACACTGGGAAGGGAAAGTGTGCTGATGAAAATGTGCGCAGACGTGAAAGATAAGAATGAATAAAAGGAAGAGGGTATGGTAAATATTGAAATGTCCCAAAGTTAGGATATATCAATATATGTACACTTCCAAGATAAGTCAGTAGCATGACATTAAGCACATACGTAGATATTCTAAGCTAACGGATCTCTCTCTCTCTCTATCTCTCTGTAGCTGATTGGAGAAAAATCTGGGAGATGGAAAAACAAGAAGCCAATCCCAAAGCTTAGAGGTTAGTCTCTTATGTGAATATTCCTGAATGACCAGTGAACGTTTACCAGCTCAGCAGCCTGTGGAGCCTCATTTGTAGTTAAAATGTTTTATTTTTATTTTTAACTTCTAACAAACAAAACATGACAACACACTATGAGCTAGAAGTATAGAACTATATTTAAGAAAAAAACTTTCACATGGGCTTCATCAGGTCCCTCTAATAGTGTGGTTTACACTTTGATCATTGAAAATGACTGCTTTTATAAGGCTATCACCAGACTTTATTACTCTGATTTGTAACACATGTAAAATGAGAGGCTGTGTCTGTATCAGTGGAGCTCATATTTTTTGGAGCCAAGTATGAAAGCTTTATTACATGTCTTTTCCAGTCTATCACATGTAATATGAGAGGCTGTGCCCACTTTTATGGGTCTCATTATTTCCTGACATATAATATGAAAGGCTAATATTCTCTTGTATAACAAAAAAAGGTTCACAGTGTCTGCTTATAAGAGGCTGATATAAATAATTAATGCAAAAAGTCCCCACTCTTCTTCCTCTTGATGAAGACAGATGTTTTTATATGCAGGGGAGGTAGTCACTTAAAGCTATACTATGTGATTCCCAATTCTGACCAATGCATGCATCCAGAGAAACAGCGTACAGTGGAAAACAAGTCCCAGTGCTCATTTTTTACAGAACTCATGGATGTGTACAAGTAGGAGGAAAAAGTAAAAAGTAAGTAAAGTTTCAGATCTCAGAACCTTTTGTGTAGGCTTTCTGTGCCCATGAAATAAAAATCCAACAAGTTACTGAGGACAACCCAAAACATGTTTTTGTGTGTGGAAAAGAAGGACATTTGATAAATAACTGTGACAAAGGAAAATCTTATATTTGTTTGGAAATGGAACACAATGCCAAAAAAATGTGAATTGAAATGTCATAAATGTAACAAAATTGGAAATTTATGGCTGGATTGCAAAAATGACAAAAACAGTAAGGAAAAAGAAAGAGAAGAACATGAATAAAGAGAAGAAATTTTAGAAGCAGTAGAAATAGAAGAAAAATTAAATGAGAAAAATAATAAAGAGGGTATAGAAGAAGGTTCTAAAATAAGTAATGAAGAAGACATAACCTGGGAGATAGTAAAAGAGAAAAAAAGAATTTGATTGGTACAAGGGTAAAAGACATAAAAAGAAAATTTAAAGGAATAAGTACAAAAGAAAAAAAAGAAAGGAAATGGATGAAAAACAATCCATACAGCTAAAGAGTGGGGTTTGGTATACTAGTTAAGGTATTTGACTCACAAATACAATGTACAATGTTTGATTTAGACATTTGGAAAGGAAATTGATTAGGCTTACAATGTTAAGAATGCTAACCTAGTAATTAGCTATGACCTTAGGAATCTAAGGAAAAATGAAACTCTTAGAGTACTTTCTGTAAATGTGAATAGTATTAAGAATATAATAAGAAGCATAGGGATCTTTCAGTAGTGTAGTACATGTGATTTAGATGTAATTATATTCGAAGACACAACATTTTTAACAAGTGAAGAAAGATTGCAAACAGAGAAACTATGGGGAAGAAATATATTTGGAATTTGGGAAATAAGAGATGCTCTGGAATAGCTGCATTCTGTAGAAATACAGTAAAGATATTAGATGCAACTTTAACAAAAATGGGAAAATTAACCATTGTAGATTTAAAATGGAAAGAGCAAGTATATAGAATTATAAAATTATATGCCTATACAACCTGTAAAGAAAGGGAAAATTTATTTCATCAGATTTTAGACTATGTAGTGATAACTGTGAATATTATATTGACAGGAGACTTTAACTGTGATTTAAGTGGCAAGCCTAAAAAAAGAGATGATATAAGAAAAATGTTATAAGTTATAAGGTGTGGTAAGTTAAAACTTTGGGACAAAATCCATGGACTTACAAAACACTTACAATGGCTAGAGATAAAAGAAAATATGGAATATATAAAAATAGGCATTAAATAAAAAAGATAAATGAGAAAGCATGGAATGAAGAAGGAAAGAGATTAGTAATGCAGTTGTAGAAAGATCATATTACTATGAGAATGTTTTATACAGACTTGTCTGAATGGTGAATGATATTCAAAGAAAAATATAAAAAAATGTTTTTTTACCATAGCAATATGATGTGAGAAAAGTTGAGAAAGAAAATAATAAAATATCATATAATGATGCATTGGAAAGTTTAGAACATAATGATAGAAAGTACTTTGACAAAGAGAAAGAATTATATGAAAGAAATCAAGAAAAATACAAGAATTGTTATTTAAGCAAATATATTTTTACAAGAAAAAAGAGAAGCATTGAGTTACTTAAGCAGATTAGTAAAGGAAGATGGAGAGAAATAAACAAACAAAAGGATAAATAGAAAGAACTCAGGAAATGATTATGAATAAGGCAGTACAATATGTGCAAGAAATGTTTAAAGAAAAAAAAAGGTAGCGAAAAAACGTGGAAAGTAAAAAATGTTAACAGAAAAAGAGAATAAACAATTGGAATGGAGATTTCTTTAAATTACCTAGATAAAGCATTAGGACAAGTAAATATAGATTTGGCTGCAGGCCCATATGGAATATGGTATGAAATATATAAAAATTTAAGGAATTGGCAAAAAAATATATTTTAATAGATTTTGAATGAATGATTAAATGAAGGTTTTATGTATAAAAAAGGGACGAAAGCGTACTTCAACGAAGACTGCATTGCTGAGATGACTCCGCCCACAGGACGAATCCCTGACAATGGTAATTCAATGTATTATAAAAGAGAAAACATTCCCATTTCTGTAATACTCTCAAAAACCACATCACAACATGTATAGCAGGGGGCAAGCCCCCCCCTGTACCCCCACCCCCCTACTTAAATATACCAACTCTGAGATTGCACTAGAGTGGGGAATGGGACTAACTTCCAGTCCGCACTACTTACCGTTGTCGGGAATTCGTCCTGACGGCGGAGTCATCTCGGCAATGTGGTCTCCGTTGAAGTGCGCTTTGGTCCATCTGACATGGATCCATAAAAAAGTATGTAGTGGAATACTTAAATTCATATGGAAGAAGAAGACAGAAGAGAATTAAAAGACTGGAGACCAACATTATTAAACAATAATGATTATATTTAATGATTTATGAAAATAATACAAAAGAAATTTGAAACTAAAATGGAAAATAGCATGTATGGTATAAAGGAGAAAGGCTGTCAAGAATTATTAATGACAGGTAGAGAAATCGTGGATGATATTATGAACAGAAAAGAAGAAGCCAAATCATAACAAGAGATGTTAATAAGGCATTTGACACAATTGGCTAGGAAATCTTTTGGGTAATAATAAAATAATATAAGTGAACAAGTCAGGAAAGTATGTATGTCAGCATATAGTAATAATAAAGTAAAAATACTTGTAAATGGCTGGTTAAGCCAAGAGGTACATATGAAGAATAGTGTAAGACAGGGGATGTACAGTGAGCTGTATACTCTTTGCATTAGTTGTGAATGTGATAGTATGTGAAATAAATTATAAAATGAAGGAGGTGGGGTATATAACAGCTGAAGGTTTAAGAATCCCAGTTCTGTTAACATATGCAGATGACATTATAATAATTGCAGAAAACAACATTTGGATAAAATAACTAATACCGTACACAAATTAGTGTCTAGAGATGACAGGGATGCCTTTAAATAAAGAGAACAGTAAATGTTTAGGTGATGTAGTAAAGATAGGTGGTATTTAGTTTACAATGAATGATACTTCTGTGTTAGGTATAAAATCTGAGAGTGAAGATGTAGGTAGACTTCAACTGGAAAAACAATAGAAGAAATAAAGCAAGCATGTCTTTTCTGAAGAATATTTAAATTATCATTCAGAAAAAGGATTATTGGATAAATTCAGTACTGATGGTAAAATAGCATACTTGCAAGTGTACTTATGTTGCCCACAACATTTGAAAAGGAATTATTGCAGACAATTGTTTTCATTTATATTGGGTTCTAGATTAAACCCAGTAAAAAGAGGAATTTTATATGTAAATAAAGAAGAAGGAGGTCTAGGGTTATTTAACCAAGCGGTATATGCTGCTTTATCAAATTTGTACAAAGTGTTAAAGTGGATAAATGAAAAAGTTGAGAGCTTAGTAGTAAAACTATATAAATATAAGTAGTTTAAATTTTGGGGTATGGCAAAAAGAATAAAAGAGAAAAAGAGTGTATAAATTAAGAAATATTTTTTACCAAGGAAAAATATTTTTGTGGAAAATAAAAATTGATGAGACAGAAGAAGATAGAAAAGTGTGGTATAAGAATGTAATAATAAACAATTACTGTGTAAAGGCATAAGAAAATTTAACAGACGAAAAATTAAAGTTATACAATTTTGAAGTAAATAGTATAGTCAGAAAGTAGAATGTCAAGATATTTTGTGGATGCTGGTAATAGATAAATTGCCAGTAAAAGGAAATATGCCATAAAAAATGTGATAGAATATGTTTTTGAAATTTTAAGGAGCAAAATATTTACGGGGAAACTATGTAAGGAAGATTTTTTGAAGATATACAAGAAGTAGATAAAATAAACATGGATATGATTAAATGTGGATATTATAAGAATAGAAGTAAAGAATATCTAAAAAGATATGGTATAACAATGTTGATTGATATATCTCTGTTTATACCTCTCTGATTGAATTCATCTGGCAACCAACAAAATTCCTGCTTTTATGTATATATTCTGTATATATTACTGTAATCACTATCTGTAACACTGTGTCTACTTTTGTGCCAATTAATGTTTAACATTTTCTGTATCTATGTTCTTGTTGCTTTTATCCCTGGGCCTCCACTGAAAATGGGCTATTTTAGGCCCAGTGGACTTTACCAGTAAACAAATGACATAAATAAATAAATATTTTATGTTATATGGAATGAAAAAATAAATGAAATTATGTTTAATGATAAATGGATTTTAGCAACAATATTAAACAAAGTCAGATGGTGGTTATGGAAAAAGTAGTGGGGGGTCTAATAAGGATGAACATTTTGCATAATTGTAAAGGAAATTATGATTATGTGTAAACAGATTTGTATATTTATACATTTGTACCTATGTAAATGTTTTAAATATGTAAATATTTTGTAAATAAAAGTTATTTTCACACACAAATAAAGGACCCCTAGTCTTTTTGATAATTGCTGCGGGATCTTTTACATCCACCTGAGTTACCAGCAACTCAAGCAAATGGGGACCTCAATTTAATGTCTCCTCTGAAGGACAGCACACTCAGGTGTATAGCACTCACCTTATACTGTACTGCAGTGTCAGCAATCAATGTATTCAGTGTGGGAGTAGAATACACAGCCTTCTGCACCAAAAGTGAGTATGCGACCCGTTGCGGCACTGACACAGCTAACAATAGTTAACTTTTTTATACCAGGCACTTGGAGGTGTAGGTGCTAAGTTAATAGGCAAAGGCCAGTTGTCAAAAAATAAAATTCTTACAGGATGTCAGACTGCACAGAGAATGGCTTGCCTTGATACCATGAATGTACAATTGATCAAACTGCAGCAGTGTGCTTAAAATTACTGATTTGATTCAGAGGTAAAAGTGATTTGTAGATCAATAAAGTAGCCAATAAAAACAACAGAAAAAATGCAAAGCTAAGAATACTGTATAGCATGAAAAAGCCTAAATTGGTTAGAACTGCCTCATCAACAAACATATATACACAGTTTCTTACCACCTATAAAATTATCCACCATCCATCTGACTGTCCTGTACTAAAAAAAATTCTACAAAACTATGTTCCCAGTCAGTCATTGTGATCCAGTGACCAAAACCTCCTGTCTGTCTACAAACCTATCAAATCTGTTGAGCATTGTCTGTACTCGTGCAAGGTTGCTAAGGCCTGGAACTCCTTACCTGTATCCATCAGGTCAATACCCTCTATCCCATCCTTCAAAACCACTCTAAAAGACTTCCTAGCTAATATCTGGCTTCGTTCTTTTTCAAAACCAGAATAAACTATATCCCTAAATGTAAACAAGTACCTTTTCACATTCCTTATACCTCCTTACTCTCCCTTCTTCACTTACTTCTTTACTTCTATCAAATTCTCTTCCCTGACTTTCTCTCTAAATATACCATAAGCCTGTTTTCCCCTTACCTCATAATGCGATTCCAGTTTGTATTAGACTAACTTACTTATAATTTCTCTACAAATTGTCTAAAATTTCTATAAATATTAAATGATTGTCATATAACTTGCATCGATTCTTAACCATTTTTATATTATCACTAATTTGTTACAATTGTTTAAACTGTAGATATTTTTGTTTTAGTTTTGAAGATTGTGAAGTTATTGTTCTTAAAAAGTTTTTAATAATATGAAGCTTTCCTCCCCAGGCCTCTGGGTATCTGTCTTTCCTGGTAATCAAATGTCAATAAATAAATAAAATAAAAATGAGTTGATTTTGGTTTGTGTCACAGTTATTTATGATGAGTGTTTTGAGTGATAAACACTAGTCAGATTCCAAAGATGTTTTTATTTCATGAGAAGATAGAGGAAAAGGCAAAGGTAAGTATACAGTACACCTGTATTTGAATTAACTGTGACATTCAGTATATGAGTTCACTTCTCTCTTTGTAGTATTAATTCCCTCTCTCCCTCCATACCCTGTTGTTACGAGATTGTTATGGTTTTTGCTGTTTGGTTATACTTGGTTTTCTTAGCTACATTAAGGTAAGATTGCTAGATTAGGTTCTTTGTGTGTCTTGCCCAAGTAGGCTAATGCATCTGACTATTGTCATGAATGAGGCATGAATGTGGCAAGTAAAAAGGAGATCAGCCCTCTCTAAATCCTACATATATCAAAGGTCATGACAGAGAAAAGACTATGCAAGCAGCTATGGTATTTATATATTTGGGTCCAATGTGTATTTGGTGACTGTCTATATTGGGAATAGTCTACATATGATATATTTTCTACAAACAGCAAGGCCATGTACCACCATTTCATTGCAATATTTGAAGTAGGTAACCTTTCTGTTCATGCCTGTAATGAAGGTATTATTGGTAAACTAGTGAATTACTTATCTGAACACCCTGCATTTATGTTCTAGCAGTGGATCTTGCATTCTATTTCTGTCAAGCAAAATTCTTGGTTTATGGTTGCATTCTACCCCAAAACTTCTAAACTGATAATCACCACTATTTATTTATTATTTATTTATTTATTTGTTTGTTATTTGTTAACCAGGTTAGTCCAACTGAGCCAGTGGCCTGTTTTCAGTGGAGACCTGAAGAGAAAAGCTCCAGACAGTTATTTCAAAGTTACATAAAGAAAAACACCTGACAATAAAGTTGTATACAAACAATACACCAATGTGCTTTACATGAGAACATTAGAAATTTACAAAAGGCTCAAGAATGAAGTTTACATAAACATTACAAAAATGTGCATAACATCCACTACAAAAGTTATAATGTTTTTTTCTTTGTTTAATCAACAAAAAGAGAAAGAGATGCCAATGAGATAAGACACTTGCAATTGGTGGATGTTAAAAGTGTGAGAGGTAGTAAGGTGATAAGGTGGGATTTAAGCGGGATCAATGCAGTGACAGGTGTTGAACATTTAGGAGAAAAGTTTTACATTTGTATTTAAAGAGATTTGTGTTAGAAATTATTCAAATGTTAGGGGGTGTTTGTTCCATGCATGGGAAATACTATACTGGTAAAGAGGTTTACCAATATTTGTGTCTGGTTTACAGTTGTCCAGAAGGAGCTGGTGAGAGCTGTAGAGAGTTCTGGGAGGGGTACAATGTGATATTAATGAGGAGAAAGCAGGACAGGAAAGGGGTTTTAAGAGTAGAATATGAGTCATATGCAGCTGGGAGTGAAGCAGGTGTTGGGGGAAGTCAAGCCACTGGAGTTGTTTTAGTGCAAAGCAGTGATGGGATTTGTAGGGTTGGTTACTAGCAAATATTGCAACACTATAGTATGATTGACAGTGTTTAGCCAAAAGGGTAGATTGCAGATGTAAAAGGATGGGGAGGCATAAAGTAGACATGGAAGGAAGAAGACCTGAGCTAGTTTCTGCCTAGAGTCAGGGACTAGGTATTTTTTATGTCTGTAGAGTAGGCTGAGTTTTTGATTGGTCTTTTTAATACAGTGCTGAATATGGGTATCAAATTTTAATTGGTCATCGATAATAACACCAAGAAGTTTAGTATGTGGGTCAGGTTGTATGATGGTATTGTCAAGAGAAGAAATGGTAAAGGCTGATTTGAGGTTAGAGGGTTTTTGGAAAAAAGAGTAGTAACTTTGTTTTTTTTGGGATTTAGAATTAGTTGGTTGTCAGTTAGCCATTTTTCTACAGATAGGAACCTATGTTGAGTAGCAGAGAGGAGGTTAAAGAAACTGGCAGAACAGGTAATAAGGGTAGAGTCATCCACATATTGTATCAGGGAGGATGCTGTACAGGAAGTATGCAGTTGGTTTGTGAAAATATTAAAGAGTAGAGGGCCAAGAATGGAGCCTTGAGGCACCCCAGTTTGGATTGGTAAATAAGGGGAGCAGGTAGCTTGCCGTCTTACTGACTATTGTCTATTAGTGAGATAGCTAGTGAACCATTTAATAGTAGAGGGAGATGAGTTGTGATAGTTTATCAAAAAGCTGGAGAGTGATCCAGTATTGAATGCTTTAGAAAGGTCAAGAAAGAGGCAAGAATCTATTACATTTTTGCTCATGGCTACAGCAACAGTTTCAGTAAAGTACAGTAGGGCAGTAGATGTACTATGATGAGGTCTGAAGCCATGTTTCCATAGGGGTTAGGAGGTTATTATCTAGAGGGTACTTAATAAGCTGTTTGTAAATGGATTTTTCAAGGAGTTTAGATAGCGGAGAGAGGATAGCAATACGTCTGTAGTTGGATGGTTCATTGCTGTTGCCTCCTTTGTGTAACTGAGTGACAGAGATGCTAGAGTGTATTTATACACTGCAGCCAATGTGGAACATGGCTCATAGGTTATGAAACCAATTAGTGACAGGCAGAAGCCAATGCATTAATTTCTGGGAATTGTCTGAAGGTAAGTGGTAAACCTTTTGGTGGGCTTGCAACTGCATAGTATGACTGAAGACATCAAAGAGATGTCGTACCTCTGCTTTTAAGATGAGTGTTTAGACAACTATACTATTTACTAATCCTAAAAGATGTAGCCCTATATGCATTAAAGCTTTATGCTGTGCATTATGTTCTGATTCATCATTACTTGGTATCACTGTTAACTTTGTGCAGCAGTGGTATCTTACTCAGTCAGCTACATTTTCACCATGTAAACCCTTGCCATTTTCAATACTATTGGCACTGTAAAAGCAGTTGTGCCCATTGTAAGATTATCATATGATTTTCCACAGCCTTTTGGCATGATTCAGAAGCATTCTAAGCCTTGTCTTTTTCTAACAAGTGAATATGAATTTATTTTCAGTCATACTCATAGTAGTGTCAGGGCAATCCGGTAGTGCAGCTGATGCCAATAATGTCGGGTAAGAGTGGATTTAAGCAGAAAGCAGAGGTTTTCAAACATATTGTATTTGGGAAAACACAATGCATAGTTTTTAACAAAAAGGATAATGGCAGTACACCAGTAGACGTGTCCTGCTTGCACTCAAATGTTCACAAAGTGATCTATTTAATTTTTTTGTTGTAGTTTCTTCATGGGCAGAAACACTTCTATTTAATGTTATATGATGCCAGTATTAAAGAGAACAGAAGAAAGACTGATGTAAAGAGAAACAGTCTTTCCAATAATTTCAAACTCCACCATGTTTTCAAATGTTTATAATGTTTTTAAAAGATCTAAGCAGCAGTGTGGTCATTAGGTTAACTAAATACAGCTGTTAGCTAGATAGAGCAGTGTGATGATAACACGGGGCTAAGACTTCATTATAGCATTAAGAAGAAAGTCACTTTTATGAACATCTGTCGAGTTTAGCAAGCCAACTCGTATGTTTCTTTAGTATGAAGTGTTGCCAACAAGCTGAACAACACTGCTGTTCTGTGTACATGTGGGTGGACCTGGCAAAATGACCAATGACCTTTTAGACTACATACCAGTTTGCGTTATGTTGAGAAAAAAATGTTGTCATAGTGGAAAACCAGAAAGATGAGACTTTATATTTGTTTCTGTGCTGAAGACACACCTTAATAACTTGGATGTTATCCAGAATAGTTTTGAAATTAACACATGTAAGGACACGATATGTCATACCAACATTTACTATTTATAGGAACTCAGAATCTGCTATAAAAGTCAAAACCTTGTTTAAGCTTTTGCACATACCGTGATAATTAATTATATGCTATTCTGCAAATACTTGCATTAGCCAATTACACATTTTTTTTTAGATTTAGAAGAATTTGGATTTATATGAAACATTCTTTGTATGCCATTTTCTTGTCACACCCTTTTCAATGCCATGGAAGGAAAATAATGCTGTCATCAGGTTCATTTGGAGATTATCAAAGGAAAAGAAAGGGAAATACTTGACTGAGGTTATTATGGAATTTTAAATATCTGCAGATATATTCAGACCTGGGTTTTTAGCACAGCTAAGTACCTAATATGTCCATCTGTAGCCATACTATAGTAGATTTCTAGTGGGTGAATTCTGTCATAAACTGTTGCATGTGCCCTGTTTTAATTGCCTGACATTTTTGTTTGTTGTTACACTGGCCTCTCTTGTTGAATAAGAACACAACTATGCACAGTAACAACACATTGGCTAGTGAATCAACATTATCTGCAAAGGCTGTGTCATTTAGCTAACATTCTGAATGTGTGAAATACTGAGTTATATACATCAGTCTCTGGTTTATTTTACATAACTGCTACAAGGTGCTTTTTAATGTAGTTATATTAGATATATACATCTATTTTGAAAATCATTGTTTCCATTTTAGCCTAATCCGCAGTCAGAAGAAGAAAATGGAATTTCTAACACAATGTTTCTGTTTGTAGTTCAGTTAAGATTTAATATGCAAATAGAAAGGTAAGAATGCTTCTGTCCTTACCTTTCCACTCATCAGTGATAAACTGCTTTATACTAAGGAATTCTGGGATAAAAAGTGCAAGGACTAAACAAACAAAGTATATTTATATTTGTAATCCACACACATTTCCTTCCTAAGATACTTTGAATTATGAGGTATATGTAGTTATGCATTCATGCAGAATGAAATCTTAAAGTGTAGTCAGGTTTTCTTTACACACAGAAATGCTAAAAATGATTACATAGAAAACAAGGAATATTAGTGGATGAAGTTGTCAGTAACTGCAGCAGTATCTAACAAGGTGCACTGAAGGCTACTGAAGAGACTATCCACAGATAATAACACAAAATCTGCTGATGTTTCCAAGTGGAACATCTTCCTGCTGTTTCTGACCCTGTCTTTCCTTGTCATTGCCACCCTCTATGAGGCATTGTTTTTAATTAGCTCACTGAAGCAGTTGTGATTATGCTGAGCTCAACCATTAACAATGTTACATATAGTTCAATGCCCATATCCATTTTTCTTTGGTGCACTTTTGGTTTGTAGCAACTCCTACGACCACCACAGCATAACTGACTATGATTGACTTTGAAGTACACAATCTGTTTAAGGGGTCCAAAGTCACATGTACAAATACACAATCTGCTGAGAAACTTTTTCTGAGGATCCCAATAAGGTCTTGCTTGGTGTATTTCAAAACAGTATAGCAGAAGACACGCTGTAATATGCCACAATACACACTTTATTAAAAGAATAAAATGAGAATGGACCATTTGAAATTTTGGTCCTTTTACTCTGAATGTTCTGCCAGTAAGATTGTTTTTTAAACCAAGTGTTAACATCATTCAAAAATCCAGTCTATTAGCTGCTGCAAATGAACAGTCTGGTCCAATGTCTGAAATGCACTTTTCATGTCAAGGAAAATAATACTATTTTGTAATCCATTATCCATATTCGTATGTATATATATATATATATATATATATATATATATATATATATATATATACTATAAAGCAGCAATTGCACTCTACCTAGACGAGAATCTATGCTGTCTACAAACCAAAATATATTTATTGGCATAGTCCAACATGTGGTTACAGATTATTTTTTCAAGCATGTTTGGAATTAGGCATATATTAGCAAATTGTCTAAAGTTTGATGCAGAAGACGATGATAGAACTGGGCAATGAGACAATGAGGGCTTGTTTGAAGCTGTTAGGTATTCTAACTGTAGTAAAAGACAGAGATTATAAATAAAAGCAAGAAGCTGGCATAGGTCCTAGTCTCAGCAGCTTGGGGTATATAATGTGCAAGTCAGGTATGAAACTGTAGTCCAGCTTCCCTGATAACTCATGGACATCCGTTTTTAAATCAGAAATTGTGGTACTGATATTATTGGGCAGGAGGGAACAAGGTGGACATTGCAGCAGACTAGAAAATAGAGGCTGGTTACTTAGAGAAGCATGACAACCAATTTACGGATGTTGTTGACTATCTTTTTGGTGAGAGGTGTAGTAGCTGCCTTTTTCAAGAGCAGTTTGTTTGCAGCAGTCATTTTTTTCCTTGGCAGAAATGCTTTGGTAGTCTCACTGCTGCATATATGTTGTCTTTGCTATGTTAGTATGTTTTCCGGCCTTCTTCCTTAGCTTCGGGAATCAGATACATTGATCATGAGTGCATGGGTCAGCTTTCCATATTTTCCATGCATTGTCCCTTGTTTTGAGCTCATTTTAAAACTAGGGTAAAAATTACTTTAGCCCTGACCTTTATAAGTGGGTAAGAGCCTTTACTTGGTAGAGGTAAGCAGGGTATAGAAGGTGGACAGGCAAATGTAGGGACTGTACAGTAACAGACAGTAGCCCAATCTACTAGCAGCATGCCTGCAGCGAGACCTTAAAAGAGGTGTCAGCAATTTGTCTCAAAAATATAACTTCAGGAAACAATTTTGCAAATTTCATTCACCACTGTGTAATGATTGGTCAGTGGTCACTGAAAGTGCTATGCAGGACCTTATGTGAGTTCAATTGTTCAGGTACATCAGTAAGTAGTAAGTATGGCATCCAGAATGTTGAACCATTTTGTGATTGGATTTAGTCTTATGCCTTTGTCTACCAACTGAGTGAGTTGGTGGGAGTTTGCTATTCTATGTAGCTTATGTTTTTTTGTGTGTTTTTGTGAACAGCCCAGTTGAGGTTTGCATCACCAAAATGTGTAAGTTTATGCTGACCAATATGTGTGCCAATTTGGTGAAGTAGCTTATCCAGCATGTTAATGGATGCAGGAGGTGGAATATAAATGGCAGCAATAAATAGCTTTGCGTGATGCTCTAGTGGAACATGTAATAGGATCCAATTAGTTTCTTTGTCTGTGGTGTGGTCAGTTTTGTCTCCAATCTGTGGACACAGAGTGGCTTAGTTATCTGTCAAAATTTGTACTTCACACCTATATGAGCACATGGCCTGTTCACAACAAATATGCCAAATTTTGCAGAATGGAGTTGGGAATAATGGAGTCATCTTTAAACCATATCTCTGCAATGGCTATAATGTTAATTAGGTTGGATACAGTGCAATTCAACTTGTGCCCACTTGTTTAAACAGCAGGCATTTAAGTAAGAGATGGATATAGCTTTAGAAAGTCTGTGTGGATGTGGGGGTTCTGGATTGAAATATATGATTGATGGGGGTGAATGAGCCAGATTTAAGGTCTACTTCACTAACTAGCATTATAGGTTAAGGGGAAAAAAACAGTATAATAGACTTAGTAGTTTTACAGAGTGTGGTCAGTGAGAGTACTAATGCAGGTTAGCCTGATATAAAGGAGTGCATTTACTGTGTGGTAGACCCACCAATTTAAGTGTGAAACATCAGTAGAGAACCAAAATATATTCTTCAGAACTGAAGCTGTGAAGAAGGTAGAATATGAGGATAGGCATTACCTTTCGTAAGAGTTAGAGATGGAGACACTGTACCTGTACTGGTATGACAGGACTACATGTCATATACCCCAGAACAGACAGACCCTGAGGAAACTCCAGAGTTGGCTGACATGCAGGCAAAACAGATAACCTTTAGAAAGGCACAATGGGAGGATGACACTTTCAGCAGAGTAAGAAAAAATGTCACTAGAGTTTTAGGGAAAGAATATAAAGAACGTGTTTCCACTTCTTTCTCATACCTCTAGTTACCAAATGGTTTAGTGTTAATAGGTTCATAGATTCAAAGGTGATTGCAAGGTTAACAACCCAGAGAGCCTTTTAAAGCTTTTTAAGCCTAAACATGCTTCCCAAATGTATCTGACAAGTTTTGACACTATGCAGTTATTTTAAGGGGTATATACAGGCTTGGCCATGAACTTTCCAGGATTTACAGATTGCCTCTGTCTACTAGAGACACGGGTGTCAGAGTCGAGGTAAATTTCCAATTCCTCATCCATTGCTCCAAGTTATGTTTGAATTGGGTTAAGGAAGTCCTCTGCTTCACATGGATGGGAGAAGGGGCAGTCTCTGAAATACATACTTGTCCCTCTAAGTTGTCCTATTTATTTAGTTATTTATTTAACATTTGTTTACCAGAATGGTCCGGCTGGACAGCTAGTGTCTGTTTTCAGTGGAGTCCTGGGGAGAAAATTTCCAGAAAAATATTACATAATAATATGAGCAATGTATATAATGTCAATTGAGTTACAGTTCTAGAGAGGTTAACAAGGTAATAATACAGAGGTAAATTCAAGTACTAAGTATGGAAAGATTAACATGTTAATAATATAGAGATACATCATGTCTTTATGGACAAATAAAAATTCTAGTATAGTATAGGTATGCAGACTATATTACAGCATGTACAAAGAGAAAGGGTGCAATACAGTAAAAGCAAGTGGAGTACCCTCTTTCAGGTGGATTTAAGTTCAGGGAGGTCCTTTGCAGGCACATAAATGGTTGGTATATAGGTAGGCTTTTAATTGATTTTTGAAGGTGGTTGTATGTTTTTGTAGCCTGAGGTCAGGAGGCAGGGTATTCCAGATTTTTGCGACTTGGTTACTGAAGAGAGATTCGCCTGAGCTATTTTTACATTGGATATTTTCTATTAGAGCTTTGCTTGTAGATCACAACTGCTTATTAGTATTGTGGAAGGTTATGAGGCTGATCAGGGTAGGACTGTTTTCAGGATAGTATAGGATGTGATGTGCCAGACTGAGTTGGTGGTGTTGTAGTAAATTTGGGAATTCTAACCAGTGTAGTTTATTTAGGGATTGGCAGCAGTGGGAGCATGATCTGGCATTGGCAGCGAATCTGGCGATTTTGTTATAGCAGATGGAGAGTTTATTAAGGTCGGTTTTATTTAGATTTGTCAGTACTGGACATGAGTATAGTATAGTGGCTAGCAAATGGGTTCTGGCTATGGTGATTCTAGCTTCAAAAGTTAGGTATTGTTTACATCGATAGAGGGTCCCTAGTTTTTGTGGACTTTGGAGACAGTGAGGGGATATATGTTTGCTGTATTTTAGTTGGTCAATGGTGAACCCTAATAGCTTAGCTTCTGGGACTGGGTGATAACAGTCTTGTAACTGACGATATGGATAAGGTCGTGTCTTGGGTTTTCATAGGGTGGAACAACATAAGTTGTGTTTTCTTTGGGTTTAATATTAACTGGGAATTGTTTAGCCAATATTCTATTTCAGTGAAGGATTGTTGGTTTTTTTGTTGGAGAAATTGTATGTTGGCAGTGAAGCAGATCAGAGTAGTATCATCGGTGTATTAGACTAGTTTGGCAGTTGTAGTAGTGGAGTGGAGCTGATTTGAAAATAGGTTGAACAGGAGGGGGCTGAGGATAGACACTTGGGGTACACCTACTGTGACTGGGAGTGGGGAGGATAGGGAGTCAACCCATTTGACTGATTGAAGGCGGTTGTCTAGGTAGCTTTTAAACCAGTGTGGGCTAGGGCTGTCAAGTTTGAGATCTGAGAGGCAGGTTAGGAGTTTATTGTGGGAAACTGTATCAAAATCTTTGGATAAGTCTAGAATGGTGGCAGAGACAAGATTACATTGGTTCATGTATGTGTTTATGATATTTGTGAAGTTGATTAGGGCTGTTGTGGTGCTATGGGATGAGCGGAAGCTGTGTTGTGAGTATCTTGAAGACAAGGTTTAGGTCCCTAGAAAGGGTAATTCTGATGCTGTTTGTTTTGCAGATATGCATAATGTCTATCAGAAAGGGATCACAGGATGCTTTCTGTGCTAGATATACATCACCTCTCAGCAGTCTGTAGGAGACCAAATATAGGGATAAGGCTTTGCGGTCATCTAAGCTGGGCATGTTATTTATGCCCCTATACTTTTTGTGAGAAGCTTCTGTGGACATTCCAGTTTTTGTGTATGCCTGGTCAGGTAGAAACTGAAAGGGGCATTATAATCAATGACTGGACTTATGAGGGCTACGTACAGTGGAACAATGACATGCTTAGACCTAGATGCCATTCCCTTGCTTATACATTGCATATCTTAGCATGATTTCCTCACTACCACAGACACATGATGGTCAAAGGCCAGGTTACTATCCACATGCATTCCTGATTTCCTCATCAATGGGTCTACTCTTAGGGATATATTATCAATGTGGTAATTTCCAAGGCTAGCTGTCTTCCCAAAGGATACTATTATGCATTTTTTGGCATTGAGTTTTAGACTGTGGCTCTGAAAACAGTTATCAGCATGTGTCAGCACTTCTGGGAGGATATTTGGGAATTTAGTGGATTCTAAGGCTGCTCCTAATTTCTAGACATTTGCAAACTTGATTGGCCAGGGGTCCTTTATGTTGGCCTTAACTTTACTGGAGTAGATGCCAAAAAAGCAGCCTCAGCACTAAGCCTTGAGAGACTCCACTAGTGACTGATCTCTTTGTGGAGATATAGTCCTGTATTTTAACTTTATGAGTCCTGTTAGCCACCTGGCTATCCAGAGGGTGACAGAGGGGTTACTTAACTTCCTGAGTCTGTCTACAATGCCTGAGTGGGGCATTGTGTGGAGCTGTACAGAGTAATTAAAGACAGAAAGGTAAGAATACATGAACTATCTGTGCTGAAATTATTTAGAATCCTATTGTTGAGGTTAACATATAATCAAGTACTAGGAAGATACCTAGGAATGAACAAGACCAAAGCACAAGATGTCACTGGCCAGGAATAATTACTGAATTTGAAAATATCATTAAGTGCATGCACTTAATGGCAGATGACAGACTCTCACACAGACTTTAGAAAGCCTTTGACTCCAGTGCCAATGCCAGAGGTGCCATTTGAGCATTTTGCTAAAGACATTCCCCGGGATTCATGAAGCTCGGCGCAAGGCCGGCGTTAGGCTTGCGCCGACCATGCAGCATGAAGACGGTGCAGTAGCGCCAAATGCATATTAATGAAGGCGCGCTGCCGACACAGCCACGTGCACAGGAAAGGAGCGCGAGTGCATAGGGCATGTCGAAGTGCCGCACGGAGGCGTGGAAATGGCAGCTGTCGATGTGCAACCTAAAATGCTTGCATATAACAAGTTGCAAGATAGTAATCACATCAGTGTCCGTGGATACTGAAACGTATGCAAAGCATGCAAGAAAGTACCTGCGAACACAAAGTGAAGAAGCAAACACAAATGCGCGGTAGGGAATAACGGGTCCCTATCCCACAAACAAATGAGATGGAAGACCGTGTGGCCATAGTCCAATGCAGTGTAGATAGCCATACCAAGTGGAAGTGAAACGCATCATATGTTAGCGAGCCGCCAGTAGGTACGTCCAGCCCAATGGTGAGGGTCACCAGCTGACCGATAATGTGAGGGAGGGTACACAGCTGGGCAGATGTGTCCATAACAAAATACACGAGAAATGTAGATATCTAGCAACCGTATGTCTGAATCATATCCCACAAAGCATGTAATAGTCACATACAAAAGGTATGTCCATATTTCACATACCAAATGTGAAAGGAAATTGAATAAGCATGTAAACGAAACAGAAGGAGCATATAATCAGCTACAACAATAAGGATACATGTAGGCTGAAAGGAACAGTATTATCAATACCGTTGACTAGGATTACCACCTGTCCCACTTTGCGAGTGACAGTCTCTCTTTGGGCAGTTGTGTCCTGACAAAAACCTGTAAAAATGGCAAATGTCCTGAGATTATAGGACAAAATTATTCCCTATACATTATGTAATAGTTGCATTAAACAGTTTTTCTGTATCTAAATTACATAAATGTTATAAGAAACAAAATAAGCAACTAAACTGCTACAAGAATAAGCTTTTATATAGGCAATAATTCTAAGTTCTATCCTGTGTACTGACCGTGGGTATGTGTCGGCCTGTAAAATGTGATGTTTGTACCAAAAATGTCCCACTTTGGCCAATTGAAAAGGTGGCAACCCTACCGTCGACTGTGGGGAGGTGTTGTCCACTACAGTCGGATATGTGTACGGAATATATCCCATCCTGGACATAGGAAAAGGTGGCATCCTACCAATGAGTACAACAGGCTGCCAAAATCCGGAAGTCAGCGGTACAAGCCGAACTTGTCAGGATGTGTCACAGTCAAATGGGTAGTACCCGGGTATACCAACCATGTAATGAAAGTTAAGTATGGGCGTGTAGCTATGTGTGTGAGGTATAGCATGTGGAAAGCAAACATGGCAGGGTAGTCCACACAACCATACAGGTACCAGACACATGTAGGGTATTCCATGTGTTACTCTGGCCGTGTCATGGGCCAACAACCAAAGCAGTGATGTATGGGGTGTGAGGAATCTGTGTGTGTGGGGTGGATGGGTAATGGTACAATCCTCCAAGGCGATACTGTGTCGTATGCAGAATAGGTGAACCGGAGGGGTATGAGGGAGCAGCGGGTGAAGCTGAAGGAAACACAAACACATGTATAAACAGCTGCAGTACAAGCAGACAGGCCATACTGTAGAACACAATCCCACAAACAGATGAATATTGAAATGTGCGATGCAAATGTATAGATATGTCACCGGCACATACCCACAGATTGGTCCTGATGGAACTGGCCATAACAAATGCAACACACCTGGATGGAACTGGCCATAACAAATGCAACACACCTGGATGCATAAAGGACTACCCAGCATCCCCTCCACATCACACAACCCGCTCCCGTACCTGAACGTCCACCAAATCCAGCCGTACTTGGCCTACTGGTTTGGTGCAGCCACAGCTACACATAGTGACCACTACACATATGTAGTAGGTGGTGTCACCCTAGGCAGTTGCAGGATTGCACACAACCTCATCACATTTTCGTAACTCCAAAAAGATGTTCGGTATTCCTCTTGTTGTGGATCAGTCCAATTTTTGGATATCCCTCATGGGATACGTAACCTGTGTAAACATTAGAACGGAAGACACGAAGTCCAGTCCTGTAGATATCTGGACAGAAGTTGGAATGTGCATTAGAGGTGCACAACACTGTCCAGCCCTAAGTGGTCATGCATAACCTACTACCCAGGATCAAACACTTGCCCGTGACGCACGTGTCAAGACACGAATAAGCGGGAGAATATATTGCACACATTTGCCTAGTGGCAAATGGTATAAGGGTGATGAAGGCACTGACATAAACAGGATAACCCTGATCTACTGTGTGAGGGACACTTAATGTGTGTGTAGGTGTGATCGACCATACCTGTCAACCTCTGAGAGCAAGATATCTGGACAAAGCCGTGAATAAAAGTGGGACAAAGGCCCAAAAGTAGGGACAATTTGTAAAGATTGCTCTTAGAAACTTAGAAAGTTGATAGAATAACAGTTTGTACATTGGCATTAATTACCTGAAGAGTATGAAGTCTGAAACTCAATTGTCTGTCATTATGTTCTGACTTCAGTCTTTAATGATTAGCTACTGATTTGCCAGAAAGCAACAGTGTATTACAGAGGTCCGTACATATTTACAGTAACAAACCTTCACATTTGTTTACTGTACTACTGCATACCTGTAGTTAATTCATGTCCAAAATAATAATCCTCATATGAATGCATACAGGAAATAGTCAAATGTGAATAGGAACACCCCTCACCGTGGATTACGTATTGTAACCACCCCCACCCATATTATGTATTGCCAACATAAAAAGCTGCTAACAGGTGCCGAAACACCTGTGTCTGTAAACACAGGTAAAAATCTATAAAATGGACAAATTCTGTCCATGTGCTTTGTCTGACATTTGAACTCGGTCATGGCAGTTCCGTTCACCAGGCAGACAAGCCTAAACCCAGATCACCACATGAACACCCTGGCAATCAAAGACTTGTATGTGCCAGGACTATAAGCCTTGGAGTTCTGCATATCCTTGGAGTGATTAAATATGCAGCTTGGGTCCAGAGCAGTAGGGAATAGGGAATGTGTAATATGTAGTACCATGTTTTTCCCAGCAGGAGAATGGATGCCTATGTTGTAAGTGAAGCGGTGAGGCGTATGTTAATGTAGCTATGTATTATGGGTATGCATATAAATGAGTCAGAACACCAATAGTATAGTGGTTACAGCATCCGGCCAACGTGAATGCAGTCCCGGGTCAACTACGACTACAGCACATATAAGTTTAAAGTGTAATGAATGCAGCTGTGCTGTAAAGACATTTAAATATGTAAAGGTGAACATGTGTTTCGCATATGTCACTTAACCGGATTACAGATATTGTGCTGGTACCATCACAATTAACAAAGCCCATGTAAGCACAAAGTTTTAGTAAATATATGTAACCCGCAATAAGGATATGCAAGTGCACCTGCGCGTGTGTAATCCGCTCACAGCATAGCAAATGAATGCTGTGTTCTACACGTTTATTTATATATCTATATATGGATATATATTTGTGTATAGATATATATCCACAGACTTAAACTAAATAAATATATAAAATAAAGAATGTACAGACATATGTATATATATATATATATATATATATATATATATATATATATACATCTACACACACACACACACAATACATTCATTGATATATACGTAACAAACGTATAAACATATGTCCTTGTAGATATAACACATGTACATAAATAGGTTACATCATAGCTATTATGGATAGACATACAGACATGCAAGAAAGGTAAATACACTGCTGCTTTCCAAACCATTGCCCGGAAAGTACCAGTGTGCCAAATCTGCAAGTTCTACTCTTTAAACATGGATATAGGTGTCCTTTGCAGGACCCCAAAAATTGGTCCACTACAGGCACCGTCCTGTAATGATCGAAGCAAAGAAAGTCACATCCGCAGCTACAATATAGCTGTACATGCAACAGTAGCTTGTGCAAGGGTAATAACACATGGGTTGACAGAATGTATGACATATGTCCCGATACGCGGAGAGAGGATAGTGCTTAGAAGTGTCTTCATACTTTATTATCGCTCACATTAAATATGTCTTATGACTACTGTGGAAGGGTGTCAGGTATGGGAATCATGGGTATGCAATAATGGGCCTAGGTTCCCAGGTGTTGGTTGGCACAGATTTAGTAGGTCCGCCCCATGGGAGTGATTAATATTCCTATGTGGGTATAGCACACGCCTATACCATTCAAAAATGAAGAACCCATCTACTGGATATTGTGTAAACCATTGGGGGAAGATGTAGGGACTTATATCAGTGTCATGTAAACGATTATCATGGACGTACATGCATACGAATAAGATGGTAACCATACCTCTCAACCTTTCAGAATAAGACATCTGGACAAAGGCATATTAAAATAAGTACAAATAGGGACTATTTTAAATATTCCTCTGACAAAGTTAGAATGTTGATAGAATAATGGATAATTCATTAGTATGAATGTTTTGAGGGTTATTAATTATAAAATACTAATGTCTGTCATTATTATCTAACCTCACAGTCCTTAATGACTTGCCACTAATTTACCAGAAAGGCACAATATTATGAAAAAAGGAACAACATTATAAGTCTAAGTTCGGAACATTTACCCAAAATGTGTACAGTTGAGAGGTATGAGGGTAACCCTGTCCTAAATAAATGTACAGAACTAGTGATATCAGGTGGACAGGTGTGAAGAAAGACTTGATGACAAATGACAAAACATCTATAAGTCAAAAGCATGTACCTCGATAAATGTGAATGAATACTTATGCCCTGTGATAGTCAATGTGGAAGGTTAATAGAAACAAAATAAATGTGTCCCTCAGGGTGTTATGCAGTGTCCCTGATACAGTGTTCAGTCTCCCACACTCGCATGTGAGTTCTACCACTGACGGAAAGCGCAAATACCAGCGAATACATAAGGTAGATGATAGCATAATATGTTTTGATTAGCACCTGTTGGCTTCTGTGAGGAACACAACACTCTGGGCGGGTGTGTCCTGCAAAAGGAATGTAATGGCATCTGGCCTGTGATTTCTTCTTGTGTGTAGTGGTGTAATAAAATGATATATCTTGTATCAGAAACAGATACATGTTATAGGAAACAGCATTATCGACTATACTACTACAAGAAAAATCTGAAGGTATGAAAAGCGCTGAAGTAGTCAGTTTAGTATTGACCGCAGGTATGTGTTGACCTGTCAAATGTCACAGCTGTATATATAGTACCTATAGGTCTGTCACCTTTACAAATGATGAAAGTGGGAGCTGCTCTGTAAAAATGTCAGACGTAGCAAGTCAAAACATACCTACAGCCATGCATACTCCACAAATAGACATATTAGCACACAACATAACTTAGGCCAGGAGTCATGGAGCCTTGGCTGGTGTGTACGAGTAGAGTAAGAGTAGAGCGAGGCAAGATGTCTGCCAAGCTATTCAGCAATATCCTGTAGGGGCGTGTAAGACAGCCCCTAAAACGAACGTTGCACGGACAATGTTAGGATATGCAAATTACCCCATTTGTAGATAAAAGCTATGCAAATGATGTAAATCTGCGATACATGAAACAGTAAGCTGTCCATGCAAGAGTAGAGTTATGTGCAGAAATCTACTTGGATGTTAACCGAGTTACGTTCTGCAAGTAGCTAAACGGAGCAATGTCAGCTGCAAATAAAGGATGAATTTAGTCGAAGAAGCATGCCAATGGCTAAATATAAGGCCAGTGGCATATTTTTCCATTGGAAATTAATAAAACTCTATTTGTCCTCCCCCGATCTTCGGTGTGTAAGCGTAGCGCAGCGGCGCAAAAACGCACTGCGCTTTTAAAACAAGAAAAATATTTAAAATATACATAGAAATTGTAATTTTAGTTAAAAGTTAGTTTGCTATGCAGGTGAATGGCAAGCTGAAGACAACATGTCTACTGAGTACTGGTTGCTATGTATGGAAGCACTCTGTCAGAGATGTAACCAAGCATTAGTAGGCAATCCGATGCAACTGAGGCTGAGGATAGTGAATCACAATTTGTCATGCCATATGGGCCAAGCCACTACAGTGTAAGAGTAGGTTAAGGGGACTATCAGAGTAGAAGATAGGTGACATCATGAGTGTGTATGTATAAAACACTGTAATCCTATCGGAGCAGTGTGTCACATGTTTGCTGTCAGTTACTCATCAGTGGAAGAGGCGTGTTATATTTTATCCTAGGTAAAGTCAGGAAACTGACGGTGTATGCCATGGATATCACTGATGTTTCTTGCAAACCTGCTTACAGTGTGTTCATGCCTGTGCACGCCTGTAAGTCTGAGTAAGCATGTGTGCACGCGTGTCAGCCCGTGTGTGCACGTTGAAGAATGAATAAGCTAGTGTAAGAATGTTGAAGCCCGTGTAATGTTGTGTAAGCCAGTGTACGCATTTGTAAGCATGTATAAATCTGTACTACACACATCACACACGTACTGCACACTCTGAAACACATGCTGCCAATACTACACATGTTAGTCAAATGGCACATGGATGGATAATAAATCTTCAGAATTAACAGTGCTGTAAACTATACTACATTGATGGTCATAGCTGCAATGCATCATGCCTGCTTACATACACCTAGAAGGATATCACACTTTGTGTTAACAACATTTTAACATTAATACAGTACTATAAAGCCACCCTGTGCATCAGCACCATGTTAGTCTGTTCCTGCATCACTGTTACACATTAAAGGTTGTGACACAGGTGTCATCATATGCACAGGGTGTGGTGTTTCTTTTCCAGAGCCTGTCATTGAGCCATCCAATGAACATGTAAGTATGTGTGTGTGTGTGAGGGACAACAGTGTTTGCATGGCCCAATGTTGATGCAATGTGTGTGTGTATGTGTTAGCCCTAGCTGTTTGTTTCATGTGTGTGTGCCTGCATGTACACAGTTTCAGCATGTGTCAGCCATATACAGGAGGTTGTGGGACAGTCACAGACCGTACCTGCCAGGCTGTACAGATCACCATTATTGGCCATGGACACCCCTCCATGCATTCAACAATATTCCAGTCCTGCACCTGTCAATGTATACACATACATTCTTGGGATCTGTAGCACAACCTGTGGATAAACGGGAGTCAGTAATGTTAACCTGATTTGCATAGTAGTGTCAGGTAATACATAGTCATATGAGCCATACTCATCCTCCAAAGTAACAACCACTGCTGACTGTTGCTGAGATGTGCACACGACCATTTAAAGGTGCTGTACTATCATTGTTGTCAATGTCCCTTGTAATACCCAGCAACAGAATAACTGGTCACTACACAACTATAACCCATGATCACTACAGCACACAGTATGTGCACTATCACAGAGCCATAGCAGATTTACATACATCAAAGGTGATCACGTACAGATAATGCAGCATATTCAATAGTGCTAATATCCACATACATATCTATATCTATCTACATTACATATATATATATATATATATATATATATATATATATATATATATATAGATATACATATACACACACACACACACACACACACACACACACACACACACACACACCCTTGGCAGGGTTGGGATCAGAACACAGACCGAACTACCTTATCACACTACAGCATTACGCATGTACAGAACGCGCTACTGTGATTACTAGATCACAGCATTCACACAGGCATACGTCTAACATGCTGGCATCAGCATCAAAGGCAAAGACGCCGTACAGATTCTATGAAGAGTGAATAGTGTAAAAGCAATGTACTGTTGTCATGCAGCGGGAAACTCACACACACATGCACACACACACGTGGCAGGATTGGGATTAGAACACAGACCTAACTACCTTATCACACTACAGCATTACGCATTTACAGAACGTGCTACGGAGATTACTGAACATAGTGCTCCCAGAGGCATACTTCTAGGTGGGTGACATCATCCGCAAAGGCAAAGACGCTGATAGGGAATGTATGTGGTGTGAGGCATCTAAAAGCATTACCATGTCCCCAGGCAGCTGGAAACACACACACAGACACACATACTTGGCAGGGCTGGGAGTCGAACATACACCTAACTACCTTATCACACTATAGCAATACGCATTTACAGAACGCGCTACCAAGATTACACAACACAGCACTCCCAGAGGCATACTTCTAGGTGGGTGACATCATCCACAAAGACGCCGATAGGGAATGTATATGGTGTGAGGCATCTAAAAGCATTACTGTGTCCCCAGGCAGCTGGAAACACACACACACACACACACACACACACACACACACACACACACATACACACAGACACAAAGGCACACACTTGGCAGGGCTGGGAGTCGAACATACACCTAACTACCTTATCACACTACAGCAATACGCATTTACAGAATGCGCTACCGAGATTACTGAACACAGCACTCCCAGAGGCATACTTCCAGGTGGGTGACATCATCCGCAAAGGGAAAGACGCTGATAGGGAATGTATGTGGTGTGAGGCATCTAAAAGCATTACTGTGTCCCCAGGCAGCTGGAAACACACACACACACACACACAGACACAGAGGCACATACTTGGCAGGGCTGGGAGTCGAACATATACCTAACTACCTCATCACACTACAGCAATACGCATTTACAGAATGCACTACCATGATTACTCAACACAGCACTCCCAGAGGCATACTTCTAGGTGGGTGACATCATCCGCAAAGGCAAAGACGCCGATAGTGAATGTATGTGGTGTGAGGCATCTAAAAGCATTATCGTGTCCCCAGGCAGCTGGAAACACAGACACACACACACAGAGGCACACACTTGGCAGGGCTCGGAGTCGAACATACACCTAACTACCTTATCACACTACAGCAATACACATTTACAGAATGCGCTACCAAGATTACTGAACACAGCACTCCCAGAGGCATACTTCCAGGTGGGTGACATCATCCGCAAAGGCAAAGACGCTGATAGGGAATGTATGTGGTGTGAGGCATCTAAAAGCATTACTGTGCCCCCAGGCAGCTGGAAACACACACACACACACACACACACACACACACACACACACACACACACACACACAGGCACACACTTGGCAGGGCTGGGAGTCGAACATACACCTAACTACCTTATCACACTACAGCAGTATGCATTTACAGAATGCGCTACTGAGATTACTCAACACAGCACTCCCAGAGGCATACTTCTAGGTGGGTGACATCATCCGCAAAGGCAAAGACACCGATAGGGAATGTATGTGGTGTGAGGCATCTAAAAGCATTACTGTGTCCCCAGGCAGCTGGAAACACACAAACACACAGACACAGAGGCACACACTTGGCAGGGCTGGGAGTCGAACATACACCTAACTACCTCATCACACTACAGCAATACGCATTTACAGAACGCGCTACCAAGATTTATGAACACAGCACTCCCAGAGGCATACTTCTAGGTGGGTGACATCATCCGCAAAGGCAAAGACGCCGATAGGGAATGTATGTGGTGTGAGGCGTCTAAAAGCATTATTGTGTCCCCAGGCAGCTGGAAACACAGACACACACACAGAGGCACACACTTGGCAGGGCTCGGAGTCAAACATACACCTAACTACCTTATCACACTACAACATTACGCATTTACACAACGTGCTACCGAGATTACTGAATACAGCACTCCCAGAGGCATACTTCTAGGTGGGTGACATCATCCGCAAAGGCAAAGACGCCGATAGAGAATGTATGTG
Source organism: Protopterus annectens (assembly GCF_019279795.1). NCBI lineage: Eukaryota > Metazoa > Chordata > Ceratodontiformes > Protopteridae > Protopterus > Protopterus annectens. The sequence continues at coordinate 6,751,429 of NC_056727.1, read as the reverse complement.
GTGTGAGGTGTCTAAAAGCATTATCGTGTCCCTGGAAACACACACACACACACACACACACACACACACACACACACAGGCACACAGGCACACAGGCACACACTTGGCAGGGCTGGGAGTTGAACATACACCTAACTATCTTATCACACTACAGCATTACGCATTTACAGAACGCGCTACCAAGATTACTGAACACAGCACTCCCAGAGGCATACTTCTAGGTGGGTGACATCATCCGCAAAGGCAAGGATGCCAATAGGGAATGTATAGAGAGTGAGCAGTCTGAAAGCATATTACTGTCCCAAGGTAAACATAGACAAACACACGGCAGTGGTGTGATCGGGGCAACTAAATATCTACAGAGCACTACAACATCACTACATAGATATGGGACATGCCACAGACAGTACACCCTGCAAGACAGTCAACCAGTGTGTTCAATGTAGGCATCCATCGTGACGTTGAAAATGGACATCTGTTGCATGGATGTCCACCATCGCTATACAGGATGTCAATGGCCATGCCCATACACAGAGGCACATCACCGACACAAGGTGTCACTGGCCATGCCCACACACTTAGTATCACATGTCCGTTTGGAATGTACTGTGTGTCCATCTACACAATGGCATACTGGGCATGCTCACATACTTAGCAGTTGCAAAGGGCCGTCTTGCATGCACACAGATTCTAAACACGTAAGGGCACAGGTTGGAATGTACTGTGTGTCCAACTACACAATGGCGTACTGGGCATGCTCACACACTTAGTTGCAAAGGGCCATCTTGCATGCGCACGGATTCTAAACACGTAAGGGCGCAGTTTGGAATGTACTGTGTGTCCAACTACACAACGGCGTACTGGGCATGCTCACACAGCAGTTGCAAAGGGCTGTCTTGCATGCACATGGATTCTAAACACATAAGGGTGCAGTTTGGAATGTACTGTGTGTCCAACTACACAACGGCGTACTGGGCATGCTCACACACTTAGCAGTTGCAAAGGGCCGTCTTGCATGCACACAGATTCTAAACAGGTAAGGGCACAGTTTGGAATGCATTGTGTGTCCAACTACACAACAGCATACTGGGCATGCTCACATACTTAGCAGTTGCAAAGGGCCGTCTTGCATGCACATGGATACTAAACATGGAAGGGCACAGTATGGTATTACTGTCCCCACGTACATGAAGGCCACCCACATGTATTGACCAGTACACACTCAGGAGCCATCACAGATGTCTCAGGTGCAGATCACAGAGGTACACACCGCAGTCTACAATGTAGCCCTCAGACATCACCATGTCATTGGACCAGCAATACACAGCCATACATCAACACAACACCATGTGACTCATGACCAGTGGACTGTACATAGGTGTACAGCAACTGTGCAGACTACGCATGTACCAACAGGGTTCCATCATGTGTTATGCATTGCAATCATACCACTGTACATAACCAGGTCGGCTCTACACATACCAGGGGCCCTGGGTCTTACACAGCTGTGACAGATGACTGTCGCTGTACACCAATGAACACACATGTTTTGATATGTCATACATGTAATTGCAGTGGATATGTGCATGGACCACACACACAACACATATGTACATAGCATAGCTTTTGCGGTCCTCTGTGCAGACAAGTAGCTACAGCAATCATACGCACGCAAATGGAAGTTGGGTCCATGGCTGTTGAATGCCAACAGTACATGAGGTAGCAATGTTGACCGAGGACACATTCCCTCTGTACTAGTTACCCATGACACCCATCCTATCATACAAGAGTCCATGTGTTATGTATGTCAACACACATGTCTACCGATTGCAATGCATACAAACATGGCTACATGACAGGCATGTAGGACCAACACACATGTACAAACTGTAGTGTGCATGCAGCTACCATGCATGTGCAGTAGCTGATGTAAGTAACTCATCTGTGCCTAACTACAACATGCAGTTGCAATGCAGCCCCATCATTGACACCTGTATATGGTGACATACTGACAGTATGGTAGGATGTACATCAGGTATGGATGGATGTGTGTACATGAAGTGGTGATCCACCAGTGTAGATGGATGTTCGTTGGGGACGGCTCACAGGTGTGTCACATGCCATCCTACCATTACATGTGCAAACAGTACGCTATGTTACTGTTACTTGACAGTGAAGACATAAAACTGACACAGCGGTCGGGTGTTACCGAGTGTACATCACTTGACACCTGTAACACTTACATCCTCCCTTGTGCATATAGCAGCACAATTGCTGGACATAGCGTTGGTATACATAATGTGGCCAATACTGCTGCATGTCTGTCAGACGTATCATCATATAGCAGGTGTATCGTTCACAGTACTGCCATGTGTGTTTGCATGTGTAACCATATATGCCACATATGGTGGGGAATACATCCCAATTGTTACACACCCCTGTACACTGTTGTAGACATCTGTACATACTGCAGTGTGGAAAGCATGACGTAGGCAGGTGTGGAGTGTGTGTCACACACATCAGCTATCCGTATGTGTATGACAGTTGTGGTCTCCACAGTGTGTGTGTGTGTGTGTGTGTGTGTATGTATGTATGGCTGTCTGGTGCATGGAGTGAGGGTGTATGCTACCATACAGAACACACAGGATCCCTAATCCCTCATGGTGATGCAGTCTACTACCCTGTTGATGCCATCGGTCTCAGCCATACTGGCTACCTGTACATGTCCTTTCTCTGTGTCGCGTTGTGTGGGTGCACAGTACTGTGAGGGTGATGACCACATAGGCAAGTGTCCTCACCTCAACACTATGGGGTGTGCGTTATAGTGTTGATGACCCCGTGAGTATGGGCATGTTCCTGTAATGTGACAGGGTATTACTGCTACACAATGAGACCTCATGCTATCAAGTGGCCTCTAACGTTATCATTGGCCAGACCGCTGTGTACAACCCCTGTACCATGTCAACATACCTGTGATGTGACCTGGTACGGATGTCACGTCTCTAGCCACTGTAGCCTATTAAACTGCACACATGCTGCTGGATCAGTATATGTGTGGATATCTGTGGTATGTTAGACTTTCCAGCTGTCCAGTTGAGGCTATGTATAGCATGCTGAGATTGCCATACGTGCCTGTGAGTACTCCACAGTTACACATGGGAGACTGCAAACACTGCTACCTGTAGGCACATGCAAGTAGACCATAAGGAGGGAACCAGGGCATCATTACCAACATGCTGTTACTGTTGTTACTGAGACACATACTGTGAACATATAACAATGCATGCTACACCTGTACTACATGGTATGTCTGATGCATGTCAATAGTACACAACTAATGTAATATACACGTCTCTCACTATTCTTACACAACTAATGTAATATACACTTCCCTCACTAGTTGCACACAACTAATGTAATATACACTTCTCAGTATTCTGTTCACCCTGTGCATCAGACCATTTGAGCATTTCCCTGCACCGATGGTGTGGATGACAGGGATGTGGCACAGGCTTCATCATATGCACAGGGTGAAAATTTTTGCCAGGGGCATAGGCTGCACCAATGGGTGACATCATGTGTGCGGGTAAGGGCTAGTGATATGATTGGACATGTCTGTTCAGTATGCATGTGGGTGTTGTGGTGCCCTACAGATGTGTTTGCTGTGTGCGCATATGTGTGCACACAGTTCTGCCTTTTGTGAGGCCTACACAGGGGTATTATTGACAGCTCCAGATTGTACAGACCAGGTTGTACAGCTCACTGTGTCCGGCCACGGCCACGTGACCTGTGTCTGTCAGGGGTTGCACGGGCACTACCAGGCGGAGGTACAGATTGGCTACTGTCCAACGACACATGTCCACTGGAACCGTGTCCCCGCTGGGAACATCCAGGGCCACGTCCACATGGCCTGCTGTGTCCTGGTGTGGACAGTGCAGCAGCAGCTGCACTGCTACTGCTACCGGCACTATGGGAGTGGGCATGTGAGGTGGTACGCTCACGTGGACCTGCACTAGGTGGTGTAGCTGGCCTACATCCACATGGCCTACGCCTCACTCCTACCAGATGTTCCAGCACAGACAGCTCACACTTGCGGATTGCCATGCCACGGTCAAGGATTCCGACCATGTCACCCAATCACCTGTCCAGAACATCAGCAATCTGCTGTTGAGCATTTGCCAATGTCTGGATGTTGTCATTTAGGGTATGGATAGCAGCCCTCTGCAGCCTCTGCCCCTCCCTGTTCTGCCATTCAGCATGTGCCTGTGCCACCATTACAGTCTGGAACATGCATCTGGTGATACCAGCTGCTGCACTCTGTCCTGCAGGTGCATGTCTGCCAGAGGTCCTCCTATGAGCAACACCGGCCACATGCCTGTGTGGCACATCTGCAGACATTACACTGACACCATGTGTGGAGACACACCTTCTGTAGCCACCACACATTCCTGTTCCACACTAACAGACGCCAACTGTCCTTCCTCTATGGCCAGTGGTGATGCAGTATGTGTTGGCAGCAGAACTGTGTGCGGGGAAGAGGGGGACATAGATGGGATGGCAACCACTGACACAGATTCAGCCCCTGACAGCCCTGCCTGTACCTCATGCATATGTTCATTACTGCTAGTATCTGTGGGGAAACTAACATCAGATGGACCGCAGGAGGGTAACGCACCTACATCACCTGTGAATGCAAAGAAAAACTCTAAATTACAATAGACACACACACAGACGCACACACACCATGCATGTGATTTGACAGATGGCATGCAGCATGCCTGTGATACAACAGATGGCATGCAGCACAGACATTAATAGTGTTAGTAAGCATACCCCCTGGGGTGCACACAACAGCAAGCAGGTGTCATATCAGTAGCCATGCCATTCACACAATCATGGTAGTATGCATGCATCCCCGTGATACACCATGTGGACCAGAACAGGATAACAGTACACATGGCTGACGTGACCTTGACATGTAATCTGCTGACGTGTGCATTAACATGCATACATGTCTGACACAATGGTGTCCTGACACATGTACAGCGTCGTAATGGGCATCACATTGTGGTGTTGTCTGTATGCCCTACAGATAGAATGCATGTTTAGCAAATGTGCATGTGCATGGAAGGATAGTGTGAGCTGTCTACATTGCTCTACAGTGTGAAGTACAGACACTGTGCCATTGCATGGCATCATGAGGCATCTATATTGCTATACAGTGCATAATATGTACACATTGCATAGCCATAACTGCATGCATACCCATGACTTAACTGTAGATTGTGACCCACGATGCTGAGGTGTATACACACCAAACCATGCTGTGTCATGTGACAGGTCACTGGAGGACCTACAGATGACACCACTGCACAACAACTACAGAGTCTTAGCTGCCTGGCAACCATGTCCACACATAGCGGACTTGTCAATTCACCATGTCCCACATGACATTGATGTACCACACACATGAGGTGCACAGCTAACAGTGATGTCTTACAGCAGCAAGGGAAATGTACAGTATCTGTGGCCTGATGTGGTGTCAATGTCTGTGGAAGCTGTAGAGGTGACTACTGTCATGCTATGACACAGGCGTGATGTTCAACACATCTTATACGGTAGACGTCAGTGACACCTCCACTGGCTGTGCACAGGCTTTTAGGATGTCCAGTGTACCACATCAACAGTATAATCAGTCAGCTAAGGCTATAATTGGACCATGTGTGGACAATGTGAAACAGGGTGTATACACATCACATCTACTGTGTGGCTATGTATCTCTGGCCATCCCCGATGGCCATGTGTGCACATGTGCTGGACAAATGTGTGTGATGGCTGTCTATCACACATGTCTGTGTTGTCCCATATGACATACACCCATAGCTGTCAGATATGTCACCATCCATAGGGCTATGCAGACAACAGGTTGTATGTGGGGTATGGGTTATGGGATAGTGTGACATTATTGCAGCCAATACACTACGTGTCTGGAACATGTCATATGGCACATCACAATGTGTGCACCCATTGCAGGAGCATATAACACAATGATGACTCCTGTGGACTGCCCATATCACAGCTCACTGTGTGGTACTGTTTGCGTACCACACGTGTTGTTCCAATGTATAGTACATATGCCTCCATTGTAGAACACCTCCACCATTGTATGCACAGCTGACCACACATGTAGCAATGACAAATACTCTGGTTTAATGTCGGTGTATCATTAAGTTTGTATATATTGCACATGGGTGGCCTGTGTGAATGATGGGTGACGCGACCTGTATATCGTGAATGGAATGAACATCAAGTGTACAAGTGTTAACTGGCCACATGGCAAATAGATCTATACTTTAACATGCCTGATACTGATGACAGTCTCACCTGCAATGGACTCATGTCTGTGTGGCACACCAGAGGTACCTGTATAGGGGTGACACAGCAGTATGAACATTATCCATGACTGTATGACAGCCACAAGGTGCACTGTGCATGTTAACACATTCACCTGTACAACAGCATATAGTATGCACATGTGTGCATACACAGGGTAGCATACTGTAGTATGTAGCATATGTGTCCACATGCCATGCATACGTTGTTACATTACATAATGTACAGTGACACATGCACGTAAATGGGATATAGTAGCCATATGTGCAGTACTGACTTACCAGGAAACTCCAGGCTCATTGGTTGGGAGACACCTACCTCCACGATGGCAGCTAGTGTTTGTGGATGATGTTCTGAGGGTGTCCCCAGACTGGCCAGTAGCTCCTCAGTGTGTGTGAGTGGGGGCTGGGTTGGTGGCCCACCACCTGTTCCACCTTGTTCCCTGGCGATTGCAGTGGCACGCTGTTTTGCATGTCGTATCAAGTCCATGCAGTGTCTGCACACCTGCTGGTAGGTGCGGTTATGGCCACCCACATCGTTCACCCTCCTGGGAAGATCCTGCCACAGGTCATCCTGCTGCTAGGCATGCTGTGGCACATGGCTGAACAACACCTCATAGTTCTCATGGAGGTACGGGATGAAGACATCATCCTCCTGGCAGCTGTACGCTGGAAGGCATGTACGAGGCATTATCTGTAAGACATAATGATGGTGACAGGTCACAGTTTCAGAGATGTACAGAGATACTGCTGCACATACATTTCTATGACATCTAGTACATCTGCACAGTTATCTTTGCAAATCATCATGACACTGACATGACTGACATGTTTGTGTCACACACATGTAACACCTGTTATGCATTGGATATCATCACCATATATGTGTGTCACCTCATTACAGTGTTCATACTCCATGTGAATGCTGTCTTGATGTGGGCATGTCTGTTTGCCTGCACTGGTGTTCTTACCTATCTGCACATGCCTGGATGTGTCCACGGTAATGCTGTTGACCTTAATGCTGTGTATATGTCACATATCAACACAGACACAGCCTTAATGGACTTGAGCAGTGACAATGCACACATACGCATGGAAACCTGTACATGCATGTGTTTTGCCATATACATCTACACAGCACTGTACAGCTGTTCAACATCCTGCCAAGGATCGCCTGTGTTGCACATGTGATAGACATGGGACAATGGCTAGTCGGACATCATTCGCAGGGATGGTTATCAACTATAGCATGTACGGGCAAGGTTTCCTAGCTGTATCCGACAGCCATTATGCCACCTCGAGGTGCATCAGTGCCACATTACTGATCCAGACAGTTGATACTACATCTACCATGCGGCCATCACACCATGTATGACAGGGATGACATGTGCAGCTTTGATGGACAGGGTTGCTTGGTATGGCGGGAGTATGTCACATGTATGGCACAGGGATCTGTCCAGCATGTGGCGATCCTAGTGTTAGGATGGTGGCTGTCCATGACGTATGTCTTTCAGATCAGCATATGGACATGTAGCATGTCCATCATCATAGTGTAGCATATGTCTTTATGCAAAGTAGACAGCATGCTGCATAGTGGAGGTGAGGATTGTGAAGGCTGGTATCGCCCATCCACACATGGCCATTACCTCTTAAAGGTGATATGTGATCCAATAATGGTCACCCAAGTGGTGTGTATGCCTGTCCAATGATCTCCGTGCTCATGGATGGTACCCTGTCATGACATGGGTACCTCGTATGACTACCTAAGGGGCCTGGAGACGTCACCAAGTCAGGGAGGTGTACTGCACAGCACCATCCCTTACACAGTGTCCATAATGTTGACCACAGCCTAGGTGGTAGCTAATGGGTGCAGGGATGTTCACCTAGCGGTGACAATGCTGATATCATCCATCAGAATGTGCACATATGTCACACACCTCACCCACACAGCCCATTCTGTATGTTGTTCACAACACTGACACAGCTATTGCTCACAGGTCATGGCCAATCACATCCTTACATACACAGATGCCTGACATTTGTCTGTGTGGTATGGGCTACAATGAGGGTGGAGTACAACACATTAACCCTGTTTTACTGTAGCTGGCACTGGTGTGATATGCACATGTCACTCTGGCACCTTTTGTAGTTGTGAGTCTGTCAATAGGCCACTGGTAGAACACTCCTGTGACATACAAAGGTATTTGTAATCAAACATCCGTGCTGTCTTGTACATCTGTACTGCTAACATCTACATTGATAATGGTTCATGAACATATAGACCATACTCAGCAGGGTTATAGTGCGGTGCCACCCATTATGACTGTTGTCACCACTTGTGGGTTGATATTATCCAACACCCTATCTGTATTGTATGTTCATGCTCAGCACTTGTTCAGAACTTGTGAGCATGTCATGAGCTACTGATTAATATAGCATCCATTCCACACCATTTCTCACAGGTACACTGTCTGTCCTCACATTTCCAGCTTGCTTACAGTACAACAGCTGTTGTACACACATAACTGACATATCCTTTGAGACATGGTTGAATATACAGGCAGGTCCAACTGTCACGTACCAGTGCTATTGCCTGTCTATATGATGGATATGTTGTACATGTGGCAATAGAGCAATTGTCTCATGTACACATCCAATGCTCACCTCCCAACATACGACACTACAGCCTGTGGGGGATGCACATATGCAGCCCTGCTTGGGGTAATGCTGTCACCAACCCTGACTGCACCTGACAGTCATGTGGGGATGTGTAACATTCGCAACACACCCCACTCATCACATAGTCTCACATGATCTCCACCACAGGCCATACATACGAGGACAACTTGTGCAGTACCTCTCCATACTCTGTGTAGGCACCAAAGGCAGCCCCCATCACCGAACACAACATCACCAACTTATAGCCCACAGACTCATGTGTGTCCATCACATACAGCCAATAGGGTGTTATAACATACACAACACACCAGTCATAGGTGACTCTGTAGGCGGTCACACTTCTGTTCCACTCAGAAGGCTACACAAGGCAATAGTTGCTTACATCTTGCTGTCGGGTAACTGGTTCTGCAACATAACCTATGCACCCATGCCACACCTCACCAGGTACGATGTGATTGTCATTCTCCATGTTAGTGTGACTGCACTGAGATGCCACTTCACAGACTACGTGTGCAGGGACATGCAATAGCTCACCAGTCTTGTAGCCCTGAAGGTGTGGGACAAGCCCTGGGGAGCATTATTCATTCATCCGGACCTGATACCACTGTACGACGACTGACTGTGTCACTTCAACCGTTGCCTATGCTTCTGCTGTCATTCCACAGGCATCTGGTATCTGTCCGCTTTGACTGACCTGGTCAAACAACACAATGCTTTAGCACAGATGACCTGCACCTGTCAGCCCTGGGAGTACAGATCACATGTAAGGCTCTTGCTGCCTCTATACTGCCTGCCTTGCACAGTTTTCAATAACAGTCACCTGCAGAACGGGAACTGGCATGCAAAGCATGGGGTCATGTGACACAATGCTTAACATCTTCCTCTGTGATGCACGCAGTCAAGGCACACCTTATAATGCACCACTTCAATATCTCTGCAGTGACTGGGACCTGTCTCTAGGCTCTGCAGAGCACACCTGCAATGACAGGTTATAGACAGACCATACCTTTCAGGCATGTACCTGGACCGGCACACCCATGGCTGAGGTGTTCCCATATTCCACTATGTTGTACACACATCCTGGCTAGTTACTTAGCACAATGCATCAGAGGTGCTCCACGTGCAACTAACTGTGTCCGGAACTGCTATACACATTGTAACAAGCTACGGATTCAACAACATACCCCATGGTTACCAGACCTCATTTGTTGGTGTACTGGACAGTAGGGCTCAGACAGCTACTACTGATGTGAGACTGACACTACCCCACACTTAACTGGGATAGCCACTCATGTACCGACACATCCGTGAGTCATAACCTCCACTCGGCTGGATCAACCCATACACACCACCTCGAAGACCAACATTATCCTTGACATGAACACTACCAACATGTGACTGGTGTTCTACACCTGGGGTTATCCCCTCATTGGTGGATTCCGAACATATGCTAATCACCCTTGTTAGCCACATCCTGGCACCACACCCTTCATAGCATACACAGTACATGAGTACTACAACACCTACTACAGACATCTTATGACAGCGGTAGGTAGCATCATGACACCCGTGCAGATGGACAATGCACATACAAATGCTGAAACATACCCCAGTGCACTTCATTAGCATGTACACAACTGCATGGATCATGCTATTCCACACAGAGCCATGATGGTACCCACCAGATAACAGACGCCACTCTGGTGGTCAAGTTCCATGGACATAATTTACAACAACAGGTGGAGGCTGTTGCACAGTGGTGTACAATCCCATGGGTGGGGTAGCTCACTGGTCAGCCTCAGTAGGGCCACGGGATCCCTCATCACATACTCCAAGACTAGCTACATAAACATTACTGCGACACATTCCGGGGTGTACCACAAGGCATTATGGTGGTATGCCAGTAGTCAATGGCAATACCCACATCTGCTCTCACATACAACAGTCACTCAGGAACATTACAGAACCAGGTGATGTTGGCAACATGCTGGCGGATGGATTCAATGCTAACATTACACCCTCTCACTCACTACAGGGCCACAATCCATGCAGGAACATTGCGGTGTCCCTGCGGTCACACCTACACAGTACTAACCTGCACTCTATATGTCCTGGGACACTGGCCCCATGTCACCTTCCAAAATCCCAGGCTGTGATGTCCATAAACCTCTGAACGACATGTCTCCCCACTAGGCCACCATATTCAGTAATAGCCTTGTATCAGACATTGTGGCCCCTGAATGGCACACAGCAACAGTTATCACACTCCACACAGGTGGAGCCACAATGCACGAGTGGGACTATTGTCCTACACACCTGACTGGACTGTTCTGCATGGCTATGGGGCACATCATCATGGACGTCATTCACAGAGACATTGTTGGGCTCCGGTCCTTTGATGCCACCCAGGTTGGACTTGTTAGGGCCAGAGCATGGCTCCTACACCTAGTGGACTAATTTCATACAGTTACCAGGGTAGTTGATGATGGTACGGGGGTTCACACAGCCTACATTGTCCTCTCATTGCCTTTCAGCACCGTTCTCCATTCTGGTATTGACAACATACACATCCACCTGCACATCGTACTCTATGTCTCAGGATGTTATGCAACGTGGCTCATGGACAGGACACACACAATGAGGGTAGCATACCATAGTACCTACTGCATTTCAGTTACACTTGGTATACCACAGTCCTCAGTCATAGGGCCCCTCATGTTCAGTATATGCTTCCCTGAGGTATAGGCTAGCACAGAGGGACTTTCCCTGCCTAGCTTTACAAACCCCTGCATACAAAGCACCATGATTGATCCACCAGCTGATACTGACTCCATCCATACGGGTGTCACTGTGACGGATACCTGATATGAATATCATGGCCTCAAGCTGTATGACACAAGGTGCATGAACATCACCTTTGCATTACACCATTCACCCACTGACTATCACATAGGTGGTAGTCCTCTACATACATGTCACATTGTATGTGTTTGTAGTACACATGTATGTCGCACCCACTCCTGTGATTACCATATTGCCACTGTGGTGTGGATATCTTTCTACGTGGCCACACTTATCTGTACTGGGTGTGTAGCTGGTACATAGGCACCCATTGTACCTCTGAACTCCAGACTTCTACACACATTTAAGGGTACAACACCCCGTTTTGGGTGTACCTTACAAAACAGCTACAGTTTTACATACCACAACATTAACACGCCATGACATTTATTGAGCTCCGACAGTTAAAGTATGCGGCTGAACTACGGACACCACGTCTGTACACATTTGCATACTACATACTCAGGGGTGACCTCTGCTGAACAGACAGGGCCCATGTCCACAACAATATTAATGGATATACTCCACATACGCGACATAAGCAAAAGCCACTGTGAGCAACATGCTCATGGATATGTGCACAAACGCAATGTGGGATGTGCTTGAGGGTTACATTCCCAAACCGGACACTCACCATGCTTTGGAACATGATTCCTATGTACATCACGCAGGGACACTCAGTAGTACTGTTCATGTGATACCTTACTTGGTGGATGAGAGACACATGTACGCCAGGGATCACTGCAGTGGCTGTACTGTGCAGAGGTGCAGGTAACACATGGCTCTGCTGTTCACAGGACACTACCCTAGAGAGGTGCCACTGGTGTGAACACTGTAGTTGCGCTTACACATAGACTTGCCAGACTGCATACTACCCCACTATGAACCTGTAAAGCTATTACATGTCCTTTGTGCATAGTTACTTGGTAGCCCTTCCATTTAGATTAGCTACCATGCTATTACAATGTCCCTTGACTACAAGCCATATGTATCCTGTTATTGTACATGCCAATAGACGATACCTTTGGTATGCATGATATGCCTGTTATGCTGTGTAGAATATCTGACATATCTACCTACAATACTATACATTACACATATTTTACATAGTATCCCATAATGCAAAGCATACTTGCACAGCAGGACCACCTTAGACATGTCATTGTCATTATATGCCCATACACATGCCTACTGTGACAGTATATCAACATATACTATCCCCTGCTATGGCACGTACTTGTTGGACATACCATACCACTGACGGCGGGTTGTATGGAATTGTTCTGTTTAAAGCCGTCATGTAGCATCCCTTGTAGTGTCTGTGATGTTTACCTTGTGGCCCACTGCTGGACGCACAGTTTCTACAAGCGTTGGTATGCTTAGCAAGACATCACTACATAAATACCTTTTCCCACTGTATGCATTGCAGACACTTTTAATTAATGCAAACCAGGCTATACATACACTAAATAATTAATACAAAACATGCTATACATACACTTACATACCGAGTGTTCTACATACCTTGTTATAGTTCTGGACTTTATCTCTCTTACACTGTTTAAACAGTTATATGGTATGAGCATATGGTTTGAATGTCTGGCAAGTCATCCTTATATACGTCGATACCTGTAACATGTGGTTTCCTGCTGCCAATTGGTGTTCCTGAGTGCCTAATTACTTGCACATCAGCTGTGCAGCTACTCCATTCACCAATTACGTGGCAACAGTGGGGTATAATTGAATTCTCCACTTGGGCGTTGCCCATTTGCCCTACCTTCGGGGAGACGGCCTGTATTGTGTTTTGTTGTGTGTAATTGCAACTGTATGTGCAGAGACAAGCATACTTTGGATTCATGTCCCCCGTGGATTATGTGTGATGGCTAGAGTATGTAGTTCAACATGTGGGTGTACCTGTCATCCCAACCATCTGATAACGGACTATTGCAAACAAAACCTGTAACATCGCCGTTTGTTCCATTATACAACGGCTACAATTTTGCATGGCACCTTTAATTGTGTCTCTCACAAGGTATGTTGACGGTTCTGCAGATGTAATTGACTGACTGGATGTTTGTGCTGTAATTACAGTCTGTATTGCTATAGTTTCTAGTGTGGGGGATGTCGGTGGGTGTATGTAGCATATACAGGTTTGTGGGGCTTGTATTTCTACATATTACAGATATATATGTGTGTGGGCCCCTTCCCTAATTAAAGAGCTATCAGTTAGTAGACTTATGTTACGGGATTTTACATTGGGCCGTTGTTAATTTGTTTCTATATAGTATGCAGGTGAGGTTGATACTTCCATACCTCCGGAATTGCAGCGATATGTAAAGGGATATTTCTAAAAGACAGCTATCCCGTGTATTTCTGTCCCAGGTATTTGCAGTCATTGCAGTTGTGTTGGTGACAGAACCTCTTTGCCATGGGTTGCCACATTTTCATATGGCCATTGTTGGACACTTGCGGGACACATAGCGGTGTTTACAAGCCGACACATAGCCACGGTCAGTACACAGGATAGCACATACTTTTATCCTCAATACATACCTATTGTTGTGGGACTTTGGCTACTTATCATATTGCATGTAACATTTACGTTTCTTGCATACAGGCCTAACTATTTCATGCAACTATTACATAATATATGGGACATAATAATGTCCTACAATCTCGGACATTTGCCCTTTGTAATGTTTTATGTCAGGACACACCTGCCCAGGGAGGGGCTGTCCTTCCTAATGTGGGACAGGTGGTAACCGTATGCCTACAGCTAGCTATACCCACACCTACCATAATGATCTACCTCCGGGATGGCACTAACAGACACACAATACAGACACACACACACACACATTACAGTCACACGGAAATGCACACGGCACCCTCAATACACACATACACAGACTACGGCACTCACAAACACAGTTGAACACAGTACCTACATGGACCGCAACACCGGCAGCGGTAACTAAATGTCCCTTCATATCGTCATAGTGGTACTCGTGGTTCTACTGTTCCGGTACTGTGTTCTTTCAGTCTTTCAGCCTCGTGGTTATGCATGTCGGTATGTTACACATTCCATAGTTGGCGGTATCCTATTTATTTGTACCTCCAAGGTGTTATGAATGTTGTTGACCTATCTATATATTTGCAGATATCGATGAATCCGTATATATCAACATATATCACTCTATCACCCTTTCTATCTGTATTATATATATGTATATATGTGTGTATATATATATATATATATATATATATATATATATATATATATATATATATATATATATATATATATCGCTGACAGGGAAAGTGACAGGCAAGCTACACCTTTCATTGTGTACTTGTTGGTGTATACTGTTTCCTGGACTCCGCACGTTTGTGTCTGTACCTGTCATATTACACACCTGCCGTAGGTTAGGGTTACCAGCTGTCCCAATTTGCGAGGGACAGTCCCTCTTTGGGCAGTTGTGTCCTGCAAAATATTTGTAAACATGGCAAATGTCCTGAGCGTTTAGGAAATACTTATTTCCTATAGTTTATGTAATAGTTGCATAAAACAGTTATTCTGTATCTGAACCACCTATATGTTATAGAAACAGAATAAGTAAGTAAACATTACAAGAATAAGCTTTTATCTAGGCAAAACAGTGAAGTTCTGATTTTCGTACTGGCCGGGTGTATGTGTCAGCCTGCAGATATCTGACGTATGTCCCACATTGGTCATTTGAAGAGGTGGCAACCCTAACGTAGGTACATCTTGGCTAACAATAGTGTTAGATGATTGTATACATGATTGCATGTTCTACTCCTGGCAGTGTTCGTTTTACCCTTCAGAGCAGGTGCTATTAGTACAGGGGTGAATAATGCTGGTTTCACTTGTTCTGGACATCATTGACCGTAATCTGCACGATATTCAGAGAAGCTTAGCCCTGTTTCACGCATATCCGTATAGTCATATTTAAACGTCGCTTACCAGCAGTGGCCAACGCATATTCCCGCTAACGTGTGCTAAACATGATCTGATGACCTGCATCCGACATGCATTACTCGTGCCTTCGGGTTACGTTACATCCCTTGCATGATGTGGTACCGGGAACAGGCATGACGGTCACTGCATTTAACACTTGGACATCTGGGATTTGTACACGTGTTACGTCGTTTTGTATGTGGAGTATACTACAGCTGTTACTCCATACTGCACTCACATGGGTAACTCAGTTAGTTTACATATTGATGAGTCCAGTTAATGGTATGTCCATGTGATGTTTACTGGATGTGCTCCGGCATTGGGTATGTATATCACAGTGAGCCACACACGATACTGTGCTACACCTCCAAACGACCGTAGGTGGAGCATGCGGGGGTGACGAATACCTGTCATGGGTACACCCCATGCCTTGACACAACATCCATGATTACATTATGTGGAGCCCCTCATTAGCACAGCAGGGAATCCATGCTGAGTGTGTGCAGAACAGTGCTTACACACATGTGCTCCCGCGATTGCCTCTGCTCCACTAAGTGACAGTTGGTTACTCAATGTTGTGGCAACAGCGGACACTGTTTGCCCCGTTTGGTGTATGGCCTCTGACAATCGGGCGTGTACCTACCGATGTACCTGGGAACCTATACACACAGCACCAACATATGCTGATAGGCACATGTACTGTTCAGGTGTTGACATTCCGTGTTCCAATAGCTGTTGTGTGTAAAGTGTTTGAGGGCTGCCTATGTAGGATTCACACAGTGGGCCACCTATACATTACAATTTGCAGGTGGTCGTGTTTGTGTGCCATCCATTTTACTGTGTGTGCAGGTGGAGAGGTGTGTCAATCTGTAGGGGACTACACTGTCAGAGTATGTGCTATACGTTCCCTCTTTGCCAAGGCGTAGGCATATTGGGCACGCCTCCGCCTGCCTACTGGGGCTGGCACAGTGTGTTTGTGGTCTGAATCCCTCTGTGCCTGGGATGGCCTTGGCAATTGCGGTGGGCTATGAGGGCCTTCACCATTTTGTCCCTGCTGCAGCTGTTTCCGCAGGATCATATTATGTAGCATGGCACATAGTATGAAGATGTGGGCACATGTGCCTGGAGAGTAATGCAAGGCTCCACCAGATGTGTCCAAGCACCGGAACCGTGATTTCAGCATCCCAAACACACACTCTATGATGATTCTGGTTTGTGCGTGTGCCTCATTATGGCATTTTTGCATGGGTGTGTGTGCATTTCTGATGGGAGTCGTCATCCACAGCTCCAGTGCATAGCCAGCATCCCCCACAAGGTGGCCATGTGGGATGTCCCCCCTGACAAATACCTGATACAGCTGTGACGCATGCCAGATATGGGAGTCATGGTAGCTTCCAGGGCTGCCAGCACACACATCCATGATAATGCCCTGGGCATTGCACACGACCTGGCAGTTGATGGAGTGGAATCCCTTGCGGTTTATGTAGTGCCTACCATGCTCACCGGGTGGTGACTTGATATGTATGTGCATGCAGTCTATCGCACCCAGTACCTCTGGGTAGTGTGCCACATGGTGGAAGTGACGCATATTGCTGGCCAACTCCTCCTGAGTTTGGGGGAAGTATATATGCTCATTGGCATGTGGTAACATGGCATCCAGGAACTGGTGTAGTACCCTGGATGCTGATGCCTGTGAGATCCCCATTATATCTCCATTTGGCCTTTGAAAGGTACCTGTGGCTAGTATTCGCAAGCTTACACATACCTTCGTGTCCACTGGGATGGGTTCCCCTCTGTTGTTTCTGGTTCTCAGGCGTGGCCGGCACAGCTCCACTATTTGCTGTAAGATGTCCCTGTCCACCCTGTAACGCTCTACTATCTCCAGATCATGTAGCCTCTGGCAGGTTACTCTTGGTCTGAACACTCTTCTCCTCCTCCGAGACCTGCGGTGGTTGTCGGCATCATCCTCCACAACACTGTCAGTCTCTAAGACATGCTGATGAATCACAGCTATGGCAGCTCCCAACATGTACATTTTAAAAGTTCCCTGTGTGTTTACACCTATGGTGCAGTGTTTGGGAACACACAGGTGCATGTAGGGTGCTTTCATGCTTTATACTATTGTGCTGTGAACACCGATGATGTCATAGGGTGTGTATGTATGATCATAGCTACAGGGTACCTTATGTGTTTTACTACCGGAACTACTTATTGTGGTGCCTTTGGTGTTGAATTGCATTTGGCTGCTGTGGATTACCTCTTGACCTTCCCTTTACATTTCTGCATGTTCCATCTACCATTTTCTGGCATGCATCCAGCAGCCTGCTTTCATTTGTACTTTCCTAGACCTGGCTTATCTTGCGTAATGTGTTCTATTGCCGGTCTACTGTCGGTTTGCTTTGCTCTGCTATGACAGATCTCCTATCTTTGCAATCCAATCCCTCCCCTCCTTTCTTTGCAATACAATGCTTCCCCTATCCTGTTTTGCAGGTTTCTGTGAGCAGACTTGTCAGCTGCCATCGATTGGCCGCCGTGAGTTGATTGGTGTTAATTGCTCAGTAGAACTCCGATTACCCTATTTCGGCATTTCCTTCTTTTCTTCCCCTGACCTTCCTGTTTGTGCTATTGTTCACGGTGCGTGCATCCACTTACTGGGTTTCGGGCACGTTTTCATCCCCATACACATGTGCTTTTGGGCACCATATGTGCTGTCAGCTAAACAATTCTATACCTTCCTCCCCACCCCTGTCCTGCAGCTTTGCTTAGCAACGGCCAAGCCAGATTTGCATTGCTCCAATGTGCTTACTGCTACGGTGGCACACCCCTCTGCTAATGTCATGTATCTCCTCTGAGCCACTCCTCGGTGTTATAGTGCTGCGCCGTATGGTACATCCTTCATCCAGCGGGACGTTTGCAATTCAGTATTACCTGCTTCATTTGCATGGCATTGACTACTAATTCATAGTTACCGCGCCGAATACTGTCGCAGGCCCTTAGCAACCATTGCACCTTGGTTGTGATGTACCATGCCTACCATTGCATATTATGGTGAAAACCTGATTTGTATTACATTGCGATTTTATGACATTTGTATATATTTTCTTTGTGTTCCTGTTTGCGCACACATGCCCTGCGGCTGTACTGTGCGTTACTGTGGACATGACATTAAATGTTTTTTAGGTGTTGTGCATCTTTTCTTATGCCATTGGCTGTGTATTTAGCCATTGGCATATGTTAACTTTGTAATACATGAGTCTGGTCCGCTTCCATAGCTCCAATGTTCTGTTTGGGAAAATGTAAACCGTGTTTTTTGGTTTACATTTCCGTGGGCTTACGCTATGCCTGCACCACTTCATGAATTGCTATATGCCTTCATTTGCATGGAGCGACACTGTGCATGGGGTGATTAGCATACCTATGTCGAGGGCTGCGCAGTTCTGGCGTACGCCGGTAGTGCATGTGGAATTGGATCGTACCTGAATCGCTCGACTGCCATATTTGGCGTTATTCCGCCTACGCTACGCCTGTGCCTGGCGCAAGCTTCATGAATCCCGGGGATTGTTGTACCATTGATAAAATCCAGGAATGAGTTTCAATACATTGTGGTTACTTTAGGCTATGCAAATATGCACCCCAAAACTAACCTCCTATATCAGGTTACTGCTAAATCTATAGCTAAGGAGTTAGCTTGATTAGTTTCCAGATTAGTGCTACCTAAGGAAATACTCACTGACTAGGGGATTCAGTTTATGTTCAGAATAATGCACCAAATGCTTTAGTATGAAACAGTTAAAAACCTCACTGTACCATCCCTAGACATTGAACATTAAAATCAATGCTGAGTTATTCAGGAAAGTGATGACAATGGAGACCAATTAAAACCAGAACATCTGTTTGCCATTAGAGAAATACAAGAAACCTTGACAGGGTTCGATCCTTCTGAGTTTTTATATGGCAGTCAGCCTCGTGGACTGTTAGAGAATGGCAGAGAAACTTTAGAGGAAGAGAAAACCCCATTTATAAGTGCCACATAGTTCTATGTCAATTTACAAGAGGCTGAAAGTGGTGATGCCCATTATATGTGAACACATAGAAAGAACCCAGACTATACAACATGAAGTATTAACTAGAAATGCAAGGACAATGAAATTCAAAGCAGAATGTTGGATGTTAATTTCATACCCAATGAAGAAAGCAAGTTTTTGTCTGAATTACAGGGACCATTTGAGATAGTGGACAGATATAATCATGTAAACTATAGGGTCAGACAGACTGGCAGACAATGCTCATAGGCAAAGTCTGAAAAAATATCCAGGTGCATCAGTGCTCTACCATGGTAAACAAATACAAATAAAGAAATAGATAGCTGGGTGATATCAAAATGCATATCCCATTGTGCATCTACAGTATGCCCTCTTACAAATGTGACAGGAGAGACACTGCATAAAGTGAAATGAGCACTGGTGGCAGATAACACTTTTAAATAGACAAAGTGTACTTTATATTCAGAACCTGCTTTAGCATCCTTAGATTTCAGTAA